>NW_027185764.1:25116862-25152775 GCF_028583685.1 Petaurus breviceps papuanus
ATTTGAACTGTGATCTTCCTGACTGACCCAAATCCTGCACTTTATCCATTGCACCTCCCAGTCAGCACAGGTTCAAATTCTTTATATAAAATTATTTTCAAATACAATGGTAGTAGGCTGAATAAAAGCAGTAAGTGAAGCTCAGGGAATGAATCAAATTGTCAAGGATAATTGACAATAAATAGGGCTTAAAGGGATAGTAAGAGTATGATGGGTTAGTGAAAGAGACAAGAAGGAGCAGTTAGAAAGGTAAGAGGATGAAGAATGCAGTTTATCTTTGAAATCAAGGAAAGTATTCAAAAGGGGAGAGAAGTCAACATCAAATGCTAAGAGGACAAAAAAGATAAGGAACTAAAATAAGACCACTGGATATGGGTATTAGGAGGTCACTGGTGACCTCTGACAGCACAGTTTCAGTCAAGGGAATGGGAAAATGAATAGCGAGGGAGTGAAGATTTTGGAAATAGATAACACTTTATGAAAAGCTTGGAAGTGAATGGGAAGAGAGAGAATGGGTAGTAAATGAATGATGTAAAAGGACCAAGGGAGCAGTTTTAAAAATAGGACCTATCTGGGCATGATTAAAGGCAGGAAGGAAGAATTTAGTAGAAACAAAGTGAGTGAAAATGAATAAGGCTTAGACCAAAATGGCTGCAGCAGAAAAGGAAAAGAAACTTTATGAAGAATTACAGAATCTGAGCTTGAAGAGATTGTAGGAGTCATCAAGATAACTATATCTGAATAATTATAGGAACATACCAAAATTCAGCTAAATGAATTCTAGTGAGGGAGAACTCAATACCTTCCCTCCCTCAGTTTTTCAATATGAAGCTTAAATTTGTGACTTTATAACTTCCACCAATGCTGTCAGTTCTTCCCTGTGTCCAAGCAAAACAAATCTAATGCTTCCTTCCATGTGACAACCCTTCAAAAACCTGAATGCAACTATTAAGTCTTTCTCTAAGTTTCTCCTTTTTCAGACTAACCATCTTTGAGTCTTTCAACTTCATATGGCATGAACCTAAGGACTTATTGGTTGCTGTCCTCTGAATACTCTTGAGTGTATCAGTATCTTTCTTGAAATGTGGTGCTCTCAACTGACCACAATATTCCAGATATGACATGATTGTATAGTGGGACTATCACTTTCCTAGTCCTGGACCCCTGGAAATCTAAGATTGCTTAGTTTTCTTCATTATGGTATCACATTGTTGACTCACAGCAATCTTGCAGTAACCAAACTCCCCCCAGAAACATAAAATATGGTGAATGCATTGTAGGATGGATGAGAGGGAAAGAAGGTAGGTTTTGGATATGGGTGACTAGAAAACTGCCTTAAAAAAAAAGAAAGATCAGTATTTTTTATTATTAGAATCAAGAATTAGTTACAAAATTGCAGAGCTACAAATGACCAAAGCAATTATTTTGTCCAATTTTTATTTTCTAGGTGAAGAAAGTGAGGATCAGAGAGAGAAAGTGTCATACAGGCAAATTAATGGCAAAATTAGGACTAGGGTCTGGGTTTTCTGAACTATTTTAGTGGCTTCCCCTCCCCCCCACTAGACTATATGCTAAAAGTGTTTTAAAAAAGAAAGCAGATTTCTGTAGTCTTATGGAAATCCTATCTAAGGCAAATAGCATAGTAAAGGGAGTCTTGAAAAATATTTTTATCATTATTTCCCAATATGGGGAGTGATTCTGCTTTGAGAGTTTCGATAAATACTCTATCTTTTTAAAGAAATTTAACAGAAGACTGACAGAACTGATATAACCAAAAAGAAAAAAATGCCAAGATAAGATGCGGGAGGAAACTAAGATAAGGAGGGGAGAAAGAGAGAAAGAAATGAAGAAAGGGAGGAAATCCAGTTAACTAGAATATGTCTTAGTTCTGGTTAGTCCTCCCCTGCAGTTACTAAACTAGCTGGTAGAATTCTACAGGACTGAGTAACTCAAATAAGGTTTCCTATCTATAACAAAACTTGAGGAAGACTTTAGTGGGATGATCCTTTAGGTTTGTCTTCTATGAATACTTAATGGAAGAGGAAAGGCTCAAGATTCATAACTATTGCCAACACAAAGCAGAATCTTGTGTAAGGAGGCTCTAATATTCAGGACTTTAAAAAATAATTTTATTTTTCTGTAACCTCAACTCTGAGGTGTTCCTCAATGCTCATGGTAAAAAAACTGCTAAGAGTTAATCAACTTTCTTAGCTCTATTTGGATAGAACTACCAAAAACAAACCCATAACCATTTCACACAATCACAGAAATCTAAAAGTTGACTAAGAAGCTAATCTAGTGCAATCCAAGCATTAGTAAGAATATCTTCCTATATCATACCCAACAAGCAATCATCCTGTCTCTCCATGAAGATCTTTAGTGAGGGATAAACCACTACCATTCCACTTTTGTAGCATTCTGTTCAAAAGTTTTCCCTAAGATCTAGTCCAAATACTTTAGACATTATAGAAAAGCAATTCTGGTGCAGTTAGGTGACACAGTGGATAGAGAACAGGGCCTTGAGTCCTGAAGACTCATCTTCCTGAGTTCAAATGTGACCTCAGACACTTACTAGCTGTATGATACGGGGCAAGTCACTTAACCCTGTTTGTCTGAGTTTCCACATCTAGAAAATGAGTTGGGGAATGAAATGACAAAAAGCTTCATTATCTTTGCCAAGAAAAACCCAAGTGGGGTCACACAGAACTGTACATGACTGAAATGACTGAACGACAACAATTCTAGTGAAATCCTGCAGAATCATGATATGTCCAATGGTAATACAATCTACTAAAGGATATAAAATCAAATAAATGTAAAATGTACAAAGTACATATACAATGTACAAATATGTACAAAGTAAATATATAAAGTAATATAAAATAATTACAAAAATGTAAGGGTAATAATAATTGGGGGTCAGGAACCTACAGGGTGGACACAGAAAAGGCATTATGTAGGAGTTAACATGAGTTGTGCTTTCAAGGGATTCTAAGTGGCAGAAGTGAAGAAGGAGAGCATTCCAGACACTTGTGCAAAGACAAAGAGGTTGGAAGATAGAATGTCATATAAGAGGAAAAGTTAATAGACTGATAGGAATGGGGAATGTGTTAAGCCTAAGCTTCAATCAAGATCATGACCACTATTTTAATGCAAATGGAAGTATACTGTATCAAACCATAGCATATGTTTTTATTTATGGACACAAATTTACAAAAGAAAAATCGGGAAATGTTTTTTCATGATATGAAATTGTCTGGCTGACAAAACTACTATTTGGTGGAAACAGAGAACCACATAAAGATTAATGAAAAAAAAAGATTAAAAACCATGAAAGTATAATGGGAAAATATGTACCAATTAATAAAAATCAGATTCATTCAAACTTTCAGCTATATGTCTATTATACAAATCAATGGTAAAATCAATACTAAAAATCATTCTAATCACATTACATTAGATACTACTTGCCCTCTCAAAAGTATTTAATATTAATGCCATTTCTCTATTTTTAAAAAAAGTTCCAATATTTATATCCAAATATAAAATTTTAGGAGATCTCTTTGTAATATTTTTCTTTTCCCTTAGAGGAAACTAGGTGGTATGTTAGAGTTGGAGCACTGGACTTGAAATGAAGAAATGAAGAAAACCTGACTTTAAATCTTGTTTCTGACACTTACTAACTGAGACCCTGAATAAGCTAGTTAACCTCTATTTGCCCCAGTTTCCTCATCTGTAAAATGGGAATATTAATTGCACCTACTTCCCAGGGTTATTGTGAAATTATGAATATGTCATATATGTACATATACGATATAAAGAACACTTTGCAAACCTAAAAACACTATATAAATATTAGCCATTATTATCACTGAAATAAAATGTTAAATTTAAGAATCTTAATTCGAATTCTGTGTTCTCTCTCACGTTAGCTCCAAGAAAACAATTCAATATTAAAATCAGGGTAGTAACTAATTCAGAACTAAAGGGTGTAAAAAATATTCATCAGTAACCCTCTGTTCTCAGAAGTCTCACTCCTTGTATTTTATATAGGTGGGAGAAAGAGCAAGTACCACTAATAAATTCTTCCTAATCTCAAAAAAGGAGTTAACACAGCCAGAAATAGAAAAGAGTGAGTGAAACTATTAGCATCAAATTGGAGTCAAAGTCAACCCTAATGTCAAAGAAAAAGTAAATATTTTAGTAACTTTAATTTATAAAAACATTATTAGTATTCAGTAACAATACTAGTATTAGCATCAGTCATTTTTTTATAAATATAAAATGCCCCTACCACAACCGAATCCTTTTTAATCACTCACAAATAGAGAGGAAGTTATTTTCCAAAATTAATGTTATAATAATACAAAGTATAAGACAAAACCCTGTCAACTATTTGAAGTTGAAGGCTAGTCTGAAATGACAAATAAGATAAAAAACCTTTTTTCTACTGTTGGAAAACATGTATTTCCTTTGAAACGAAAAATAAAATGATCAAAGCTACCAAATTTGAAGCTAAGCATTTCAGAAGATTCTAGCATAAATAGAATCTCTAATTCTAACATAAATAGAATGGTTTCATAAAGACTGAAAACGGAAAGGAAAAAGTTAATAAACTAAACAAAAAATTAAGCCATACACAAGTGATTTTGTGGATGGTCAGATGTATAGGCACTGGTCACAATGAGCAAAGAGCATGGCTTCTCCTACTGTGTGAGAATCTATTTCCCATTCACTGCTCCTATGATATGTGTCAATATCTTTTGCTTCTCAGATATGCCAGAATAAAATTAAAAGATTTTAGAAGGTGATTTTGAAAGCAGCAAGTCAGGGCTATTTTCTACCCTTTGAACATTTGTTTATTCTTTGTCCTCTACAGAAAATAAAGCTTTAATCACTAGTAAGAGAAGACTGACTTCTGTACGATAATTGTAGTAAGAAAAATTTTCTTTACAAAAGGGAATGGATTCACTTCTAGCTGAAGATAAAGACCTGTGACAAGTTTGAAGATTTTTTTTTTAAAGCAATTGGGGCTAAATAACTTGCTCAAGGTTACATGGCCAGTTATTTTGTATGGGTGTTAAATATCTGAGGCCAGAACCAATTCCGGGTCTCCCGACTCTGGGGCTGGCGCTCTTACTCACTGAGCCACCTGGCCGCCCCAAAGTTTGAAGATTTTAATTAAATAATAAAAGGTTTCTAATTATTCTCTTAAAAAGCAAAGAAGAAAAAAAAGATATGTGAATAGTCTTGGGAATAAACACAATGTTCAATTAATGTAAATGAATAAGCTTTCCTTCTACATTATCAAAGGGATACAAAAAGTGGTGATATTCTCTATCCCATACTTAAGGTCAGCAAAAAGGCTGTAGTGAAATGAATATTCAAATTTATAATTCTTATCTGATGTAAGTAAATGAATGAACAAGTAAATGAATGAAAAAGCATTTATTAAGTATCTACTATACACCATGCACTGTGCTAGGTTCTAGGATACAAATACAGAAGTGTGACAGTTTCTGCCCGTAAGGAGCTTACAGTCTAAAAGAGGGAGACAACACATAGAGGCGTAGTGATGGCCTGGGAAGGGAGGTTTTGTTTGGGAAGTCACAGGAATGATGAATGAAACTGTAGGGCAGTTGTCATTCCCTTTCCAGAAGCAATGGTAGTATTGATTTGATTACTGTTCTCCAAGGAAGAGGTGAAGGGGAAGGGAGAAGGTTACACAAGTGACAACAGGACAAACAGCAAAGCAAGATATCCCAAGATATCCCAAGTAGATGGATGTGAAACATGGTCTGGGGCCAGCTACACAAATAGTCATTTGGGTGAGTTGGCATTACTGGCCAAACAAGCGCAGACCCAGAGTGGAGTTCCAAAGATGAGTGAATTAACTCACCCAGGGAAGGAGTCATGGTCTCTGGTCCGGAAAATGATGCTGTTCCAGATGGGGAGGGGAGGGCAGCAGCAGGGCAGATGACAAGATGTTCCAAGATTTCCAGGGTAGATGGATATGAAGTGAAAATGCTACCTGCTGTGAGCTGGGTAGAAAAAAGTACTAAGGGTATTAAAATGAGAATCTCTTAAAAATAACAAAAGCATTCAATATATGAACTAAAAAAAGATGGGCTTGAAAAGACCCAAGAATATATTATCATTTGTCACACTAAGTGCAGCCAGTTAGTCATAAGGGCCTTCAGTGTTCTCAGAAAACCTGGTGCTAGTTAAACTATCTGACTAACAAAGAATCATCAGCGCTTTCAGTCCATATGTGGTTTGGAAAACTTACAACACTACCAGATGACCGATACGTTAAAAGTGATATAGGAATTTTCTTAGTGGTCTTTTATAAATGAAATAGAGAAGTCTCCCTTCTTATGTAAGTATGTATGTATTAAATGTATGTATTAAAATTTAATTCTTACAATAATCACTTTAGAAGAGATTGCATTGTGAAAACAAGTGTCTGGCTATTAGACTTTTCCTATAGTATTACTGCCAACCTGGATTATTAGTAAGTTCATGGGTTTCTCTGAAAATAGTTCCTCCATCAATATTTGTTTGTTCCTTTAAAAGGCATGAACTAAAATAGTGACATTCAATTTAACTAAAAATGTTGTTTCTCAGGCATCAGAATTACTTACTTTTGTAATTTATTTTTTGAAACTACAAACCAAGACATTTGGTACTCATTTTTATTTTAAAAAACAAGCACTATCTAACTGCATCCAAAGCCCTAAGTCATAAAACTGTGTTGACTGGGGACAATAACTATATTATCTAAACTCAACTTGACTTGCCTTCCTAGCAATTCTTTTACTCTTCCTTAATTGATTCCTTAACGCTTTAAACAGCATCTATCCAAAACCTCTTATTTCCTCAAGCCTCCTAAGATAACATTCCCATCCCCTTACAGAAGACCTCACCTCACACTTTACCAAAACAGTTTATTAGTCTTGAGCTCCCTCACTTAAAAAAAAAGAACCTTGTTTTTTTTTTTTTTTTTTAAAGCAACTGGGGTTAAGTAACTTGCTCAAGGTTACATATTTTGTGTGGATGCCAAGTATCTGAGGCCGGAACAAATCCCGGGTCTCCCGACACCGGGGCTGGTGCTCTTACTCACTGTGCCACCTGGCCACCCCTAAGAACCTTGTTCTTCCTGGAATTCTACACCTCAAATCCACTCAACATTATTCTTCAATCTCTCCTTTGCTTTCATCTCTGATGAAGAGATGGTCTTTCTCCTTGCCAAAGCCTTGTTAAATGCCTTAAGAAAAATAAGGAGAACCATATTTAGAGGCAAAAAGAGCCATCAGTTTTTCTGGTTCTTGTGATGACTGTTTTTTTTTCTGAATCCTCATCCAAATCACACCTTTTAACTGCAGGTGTCCCTCAGAGTTCTGTGCTGGGTCCTCTTCTCTTCATCAATCATAGTCTGAGCTGCCTAGTTTCTTTCATGAACTTCTGAGTCTCTCATAAACAAGTGGCAAATATTTAATGCCTAGAGAGAATTATTGTAATGAGTAAAAGGATAACTATGGTTTAGAATTAATTCATTTGAACTTCTCTGATTTTGTTTTGATTGGACCTCTGATTTCATCTGTATAGAGTTTATCATGAGAAACTACCTCTCCTAGTAAAGATCAGCACCATTCTACAACTGCCAGTCTTAAGGCTAACCCCTCTCTAACTTGTTCAAATGATCCCTCTCCATCTCATTTCTGCCAACAGATTGCTCCTTCTGTCATTTCCACTCTTTCATTTATCCCTCTCTTTTTACTGGTTTAGTTCCTTTTGTCTACAAACATGCCCATGTCTCCCTCATTCTGAAAACAAAAGAAACAAAAACCCTCACCTGATCCTTTACATTCCTGATAACTATTATCCTCTTAACCTTTCTGTCCTTTGTAGTCAAACTTTTCAAAAAGCCATCTACAACAGGTGTCTCCACTTCCTCTCTGTCTCTCTCAACCCCTTACAATCTGGCTTCTGACCTTATCATTCCACTGAAAATTCCGCTCTCCAAAGTTACTAATGATCTCTTCCTTGCCAGATCCAATGGCCATTTTTCAATTCTCGTTCTTCTTCAATTCTCCAGTCTTTGACACTATTGATCAGCTTGCTCTTCTCTCTAGACTTTCAGGACATCAGTCTTTTCTGGTTCTTGTGATGACTGCTTTTTTTCTGTCTCTTTTGCTGAATCCTCATCCCAATCATACCTTTTAACTGCAGGTGTCCCTCAGGGTTCGGTGCTGGATCCTCTTCTCTTCTCCTAATACTACTTTATCTGGAGATCTCATCAACACCATGAATGATTTTTTTCATTTTTCAAATGCTTTAACTTCTGATTTACATCATTCATTTCCGCCAGATTTTGAGTTAATTTTCTCCTCGTTTTTCCCCTACCCACCGCCACAAAATAGCAGTCCCACAGGATATCCCCTCCTCCAATCTGCTCTCTCCCATATCTTCTCCCATACCCCCTTTGACTTTTCCAGTAGGGCATAGTGGATCTCTATGCCCCAGTGCCTGTATAACTTATTTCCCAATTACATGTAAAATAGTATTAATAATAGTATATATATAAAATTTTAAACATTTGATTTTAAAACTGAATTCCAGATTCATTCCCTTCCTCCCTTGTCACCCACCCTTACTGGAAAGATAAGCAATTCAGTATAGGTTGTACATGTGTAGCCAATGCAAAACATTACCATAGTAGATATATTGTAAAAGACTGACTCCTCCTATCCCACCTCCCACTTGTTCTATTCTCTACTTTGATCCTGTCCCTTTTCAAAAGTGGGTGCTTCCAACTTCTCTCCCCCCAAGCCTGCCCTCCCTTCCATCATCCCCCCTCTCATCCCCTTCCCCCCTATTCTCTTGTGGGGTGAGATACCCTATTTAGTGTATATGTCATTCTCTCCCCAAGCCAAATTCAATAAGAATAAGGTTAACTCATTCCCTTTTGCCTTGCTATTCTTCCCCTCCATTGTAGCCATTTTCCCTTGCCTCTTCTATATGATAGTTTACCCTATTCTGTCTCTCCCCATCTCCTCTGATTATATTCCTCTCTCACCTCTTAATTTCACCTTTTAAGTATCATCCCTTCCTATTAAATTGGTCCTGTGCCCTCTATCTATGTATACCTGTAAACATATATACACACATTCACATATGTATTCATACACCCATATACCCTCCGATATACATACATGTATATTTATATTTATATTCCTGTCAACTATTTTCATACTGATAAAAGTTTTATCAGTTACAATTATAGTTTTTCCATGTAGGAATGTTAATAGTTCAACTTTGATAAGTTCCTTATAATTTCTTTTCCCTGTTTAGCTTCTCTTGCTTCTTGTATCTCAATATCAAATTTTCTATTCAACTCTGTTTTTTTCATCAAGAATGCTTGAAAGTCCTCTATTCCACTGAATGACCATATTTTCCCCTGAAACATGATACTCAGTTTTGCAGGGTAGGTGATTCTTTGTTTTAATCCCAGCTCCTTTGACCTCCAGAATATCATATTCCAAGTCCTTCAACCCTTCAGTGTAGAAGCTGCCAGATCCTGAGTTATCCTGATTGTGTTACCACAATATTCAAATTGTTTCTTCCTGGCTGCTTGTAATATTTTCTCCTTGATCTGCAAATTCTAGAACCTGGCTATAATATTCCTAGGAGTTTTCTTGTTGGGATCTTTTTCAGGAGGTGATGGGTGGATTCTTTCAATGTCTATTTTGCTCTCTGGTTCTAAAACATCAGGGCAGTTTTCCTTGAGAATTTCTTGGAGGATGATTTCTAGGTTCTTTTTTTGATCTTGGTTTCAGGTAGTCCAATAATTTTTAAATTCTCTCTCCTGGATCTATTTTCCAGGTCAGTGGTTTTTCCAATGAGATATTTCACATTGCCTTCTATTCTTTCACTTGTTTGGATCTGTTTAACAGCATCTTGATTTCTCATAAAGTCACTAGCTTCCATTTGCTCCAATCTAATTCTGAAGCAATGATTCTCCTCCGTGAGCTTTTGAGATTCTTTTTCCATCTGGCAAATTGGGGTTTTTAAGGCATTCTTCTCCTCATTGCCTTTTTGAGCCTCTTTTGCCATTTGAGTTAGTCTATTTTTTAAGGTGTTATTTTCCTCAGTCAGGCTGTTGACTCTTATTTCATAATTTTCTTGCATCTCTCTCATTTCTCTTCCCAATTTTTCCTCCACTTTTCTTATCTGCTTCTTAAGGACCTCTATGGCCTGTAACCAGCTCATATTTTTCTTGGAAGCTTTTGGTGCAGGAGTTCTGACTTCACTGTCTTCCTCCTATTCCATGCTTTGATCCTTTTTGTCCCCAAAATAGGAGTTTAATGATGGAGTGCTTTGCTTGGTTTGCATCCTTTGCCTGGTCATTTTGCCACTCAATTACTTGACTTTTGGGCTTTTTGCCACAGTAGAACTCTGCCGCCAGGTTGGGGAGCTTCGTTCCAAACGCTGGGATTTTCTCAGCTGCCAAAGGTATTAGTTGGGTGCCCTCTCTGAAGCCTCCACACACTCTGGCAAGCTGGTCACACACCCCAGGACCTCAACCCTAGACCACAATCCAGGTCCAAGCAGGTTAAAGCAAGAGTGATTACCCCTCAGACTGGTCACTTGGTCCCCCTACACTTTACAGGCCAGGAGCTGAAGCTGCCAGGAGGGGGCTGCTGCAGCCCTCAGCGGCTTCTCGTCCCGGGGGCACTCCCAACTACTGGGTCCCAAAGTCCACACTGCACTGACCTCTCACTGTGTCCTTAGCATCTATGTGTTGATAATTCTGGATTGCCACAGCTGCTGGTGATCTGGAGTCCCTCCAGCCAGTGGTTGGTCAGGCCTGCCCTGGGGCTAAAACCTCTGTCGTGGGGCTGGGCTTGGCTCCCAGTGCTGTGCTGGCTGATTCCTGCCGCGGTAGGTTAGTTTCTCTGTGTCATTTTGTGGGTTCTGTAGCTCCAAAGTTTGTTTAGAGTCCCCTTTTACATGAATTGGAGATGGTGGGAACTGGAGCCGCATGGAGGTCCTCTTTTTACTCACCATCTTGACCCTGCCCAACTCCATGGATTTAATCACTATCTCTATGATGATTCTCAAATTTGTCTATCCTCCTCTAAACTCTCTGACTGCAATTTGGCATCTCCTTTCAATGCCTTTCAAATATTTAGAACTGAATGTCCAGCAGACATCTTAAACTCAACATATCCAAAACAGAAATCATTATCTTTCCGCCTAAACCCATCCCCTTCTCCTACAGTAGAAGGCAATACGATCTTTAAAGTCCCTCAAACTTGCAACCTAGGAGTCCTCCTGGATTCCTATCTTTCACATTCCCCCCCCCAATCCAAACTATTGCCGACACCTGTCGACTTCACTTTTGTAATATCTCCTGAACATACCCCCTTCTCTCCTTTGCCATAGTCACCACTCTAGTGTGAGGCTTCATAATCTCATGCCTCTATTACTGCAATACTTTGCTAGTGGGTCTATACTACAAACTTGTTATATAGCAAAGATCAAAATGAATGCAAAACTTACAAAAGGAATAAAAAGATATATATGATAGGGTGTTAAAACTCTAACCTCATACTTGGCACCTCCATTAAAGGATAATTGCATTTAATTTATACTTCCAGTGAAAAGGCTACAGACTAATATTGAGGGATATCAATTCCAAAACTCTATGTCATTAACTTCCTAAAGAATGGGGATCTTCCAAGTCACCCAAATGAGGCCTGTGCCCTTTTCAGCTTTCCTAGAAGATTCTTCATTTGTCCTCCCACAGTCTGTCCAGTGAGCCCTCCTGGCCTTTTTAATCCACATTCCTTTTTTTCTCCCTCTCTATTCCTTTGAGCACTGTCACCTTTTCTTCCTTTTTACTGCCACCTTAACCTTTTCCCTATTATCATCAGGACACAGGCAAAATCAAGAATAGAGTGAAACATATCACGAAAGAGGAAAAGGACACATAAATACAAAGACATTTATAGAAGCTCTTTTTTTGTAGTGGCAAAGAACTGGAAATTAAAGGTATGTCCATCAATTACGGGATGGCTAAACAAATTATGGTATATGAATAAAATGGAATAGTACTGTGCTGTAAGAAATAATAAAAAGGATGGTTTTGAAGAAACCCAGGAAAACTTATATGAACTAATACATTCAAGTGAGAAAAGCCAAGAGAACAATTAATAAAATAATAACACGCAAAAAATAATTTTGATAGAATTAAGGAGTCTGACAAATGCAATGATCAACCAAAATTCCAGAGGGCTAATTAACCTAATTCCACCTCCTGTTACAGAGGTAATGGATTCCAGATACAGAATGAGACACATATTTTTATAGACAAAGTGGGAATTTGGTTTGATTTGTAAGAGTTTTTTTTTATTCTAAAATAGGGAAAGGAGAATGCTTGTTAATTGAAAAATAAAAGATTTTTTAAAAATGATACAGGGAGAACCAAATTTTGGACTAAGGTATTATTTTACCTAGGTCTGGTCTCTCACCTCATTTCCATGAAATCAGGAAAACTAGTTAGGAAGAATTAGTCATCTACTAAACATAAATTTGTTTCCCTATAACTTCCATCCTTTGGTACTATTTCAATGGTAAAAGGCAGTTCTAAAAAGGACATTTAAGCTACTAACAACCATAGGAAAAAATCTCCAAAACACTAAGACAAAGGCCAATTAAAACAACCTTGAAGTTCCACCTCACACTCATCAGATCTGCAAATGTGACCAAAAAAAAAAAGGAAATGGCAGTTTTTCAAGAGGATATGTGATAGGTACACAAATGTACCATTAGTTGAACTATGAAGAACTCTAACCATCCTGGAAAGGAACTCTATCCAAAAAGTCACTTACCTATGAATACTCTTTGACCCAACAATACTATTATTAGCCATATATCTCCAAGAGCTCAAAGGCAAAGTATCCATATGTAAAAATAATGACAGTAGCATTTTTTATCTTAGCAAAGAACTGCAAACAAAGGGCTTAACAAATTATGGTATAGTTGCTATAGTGAGTAGATAGTCTGTCTGCCAGACTTAGGAGTCAGAAAGCTCCAAGTTCAAATCTTGTCTTAGACACCATCTAACCTTAGACAAATCATTTCATCTCTTTTCGCTTCAGTTTCCTCATCTATATAATGGGGATGAGAGTAGCTTCTATTTCACATGGCTATTAAGATCAAATGAGGCAATATAACTCTTTGCAAATCTCAAGATGCTATATAAATGTTAGCCTTTTGATTATTTTGTCATAAGAAATAACAAAAGGGACAGATTGAGGGGAACCTATGAAGATTTTTATGAACTGATGCAGAGTAAAGTGAACAGAACCAAGAGAACAATTTATAAAATGACTACAATATTGTAAAGGAAAACAACTTTGAAAGACTTAAAAACTCTGAACAATAAAATGAACAATTACTCCTCCTGAGGACTTATGATGAATTGTGCTTTGCACCTCTTGGCAAAGAAGAGATAGACGAGAGGGAAGAATAAGGCATACATTTTCAGATGTGGTCAATGTGTCAATTAATTTTCTTGATTATTCTTATTTGTTAAAGGGAGGGATTTTGGGTGGGGTGGAATAGAGAAAATAGGAGGGAATAGTAATAGTGAAGGAAAATTAAAAAAAAATAAAAATAATTTTTTTTAAATACACAGAAGTGAGAAGGAAGACGAAAAGGGGACAGAGACAAACAGGGTAGTAAGTGTACTACCATGCTATATCTAATATTTACTTTAAAAAATGACTTGTACATAAGTGTGTCATGGTTTCATATGCAAACCTTTTTATGGAAAATTCATGCTTATTGATATTTGTCAAGTTCATAATTAAAAATTAAAAATAGAATTAGTAAAGTTCTGCTTCCACATGATAACTAAAATGGACTCATGATCTTATCAATGTGAGTATTTATTCCAATTACAGGGATCATAACCTATAAGATTTGGGTCATTAAAAATTTTGTGATTTACCGTAAAGTAAACCACTCTTCCTCCAGTAGAATTCTGAGTGTAATTCATCCACTAGCAGCTGCATCTGTTCAAGAAATGGATAGATGGACAAGCTATATAGGTTTTTCATACAACTATATATCACAGACTGGTTGATAGGCTACTAGGTTTCTCCTGTGTATTTACCAAACTACTTGGTGATCTTATTTTAAAGGCTTTGCAATATTCTGGGTTTGATGCAATCAGCATAATCTTACTTGTAAATGGGAGCATCTAGGAAATTATACCTTCTATGGGGAAATACCCCTAGATTGGACTCTGATCTGAACCTTCTTTATGATAGTGGTAACACTTTTGGTATGCAATGTTCCTGTTTTAAGCCTTAATTAGAAGGTTGAGTAAGGTTTTAATATATCTTTCAAGGGATCTTATATAATTTTGACATACAAGGGGAACATCTTACTGAAGGCAAATCTTTAAGGCAGAATTTTACTCTAATGAATCAACTGCTTTTTTTTATGGTCAACTAACAATACAATAGAACCTAAAATTCTCTATATCTTTCCATTGGTTGTGTTATGGTAGAGGTATGATTTTTCTACAGACCACTGCTTGTGAAATCTCACCTGTTCCTTTCTAATACCTCATCAGGGATCTACAATGTCTTCAACGTATGGGCAGATTATTCTCATATAGGGAGAAAAGTTGGCAGATAGTGGTTATGTTCCCTTGATTGCATTTTCTTGACAATAGTAAGATTTTTTTCCATGCTTTTAGTATCTTTTCCTTCGTCAGATATAATGAGTAGCAATCTTGTAACTCCTTCAAATTCCTAGTACCTCTAGCATAGATCTCCTCTGTATATACTTGGTCTAGCACAGCTATTTTTCCCATCTTTGTTTCCTCCAGCACCACTTCCAGTTAATCTAGCAGTACACCTGGATATAGACTATGTTAGAGTCCAAATGTGGTTGCTTCATTGTCTTCGGTGGCCTACCCACAAGTGAAGATAAGCACTTTGTCTCCAGGCCCATATGTCTGTCCATGGTTTAACTAGTTCAAATTCTACCTATAAGCCCTACTTTTCTATCTTGTCTGTAAGGACACAGATAGACAACACACCGCCTAAGCTTCGGCAAAAAAACCAAAAAGTAATAAATGACAGGTTTAGTTATATTCCTATCTACAAAAAATTAGTCATATTCACATTCTTGGATATCAAATTGAGAGTCTGGGCTTTGTTTTGCAATCAATGGGGAAAAGTGTAAAGTGGTATTTTAAGGAGAAGAGCTAAACAAATTATAGTATATTAATGTCATGGAATATCATTGCTTCATAAGAAATAACAAATATGAAGAATTCAGAGAACTGGGAAGTTTGAGTTGGTGCAGAGCAAAGAAAGCAGAACCAGGGAAAATTTACAGAATTGCTAAAATTATGTAAATGAAAATAATAGTAAAAGACAGGTGAACTCAGATTACTTGCAGTGAATAATCTTGGTCCCAGAATAAAGATCATGAAATACACTTAGCTTCTCTTAGTAGAGAGGTAGAGGGATACAGAAGTGTACTGCTGCATATGCAGTTAACTTGTCAGTTCCTTTTGCTTAATGTTGTTTTCTTTGTTACAAGGGAGGGTTCACTGGAGGTGATAACTGGAAATAACAATGGAAGAACTGAAACGTATCAATTTTGACAATCTCATTGTAAAAGACACCAGAACACAAAATGAAGTTAGGGGTTAAGTGGATATATACTTCACAGGTTCTCCTTGGAAAACTTTAAACAAAGGAAGTAGGACATCCAAAGGCAATAAGAAACATTTCAAAGGGACATTTGGTTATTTTGTACTACGATGCAATAAGTACTTATAAAAAGATGAACACGAAAATCATTAAGAATATCTCTAGTGGAGGATGAAGAAATAAAGGTATTCTATGAAGAACTTAATAACAAAGACACTCAATGACATTTTGATTATCAGCATCAAGTAAGACATAAAACTGGGGGCCATATGCTTGCCAAAAGTGTTTGTCACCAACATGAAATATGTCCAATGTAAAGTCCAAACAGCAAAAGGATTAGATGGTAAAGTCTTCCATATGTTCATGCTTGCAGTTGACACTGTATATGGACATTGACATCAACCCTGGAACACTACATGTATTCCCAAATTCAATTCCCAATTACTCAAAAGTCCAGTCAATCTACATAGGAAAAAACATAGATGAAGAATGACTGAAAAGCAGCTGGATGGATGACTCATAGAGCTGGTCTGACACCATACATCTCTTACAAACTGCAGATGGACAATGAGCTAACTAGGAAGAAAGTAGGCTGGATTGCCTTTGATAATGTACCTTTAATATTATTTTAATGCCTCAACTTCTCCCTGAAATAAAGATCCATCTTTTTAACATCAATACTCTTCTGGTGAATCTATATAGCATTGAGTCATAGAATACCACAAAGATCAGTAAAGAGGTATGTGGGAAGAATGATGAGGCTGCAACATATTGTATAGGAGTAGCATTTTAAAGGATTTCAAGAGAGACATATGACTAGAAAAGGAGGTCACCTGCTCCTGAGAAAGAAAGGAAGAAAAGAGCGACACACTGGATGCTCTACTGTCCCTTGTACAATATTAAGATACCAAGAGGAAGGCTCCAGTACTCTGTAAACTCCCCATGAAAGATCTATTAGAGGACATGAACAAGAGTCTCCCAAGATGGGAAGGTGTGAACGAGTTATCTGTACCAACAATTAACCATGTGAAAAAACATTTTTCAGAGGAATGAACTAACTTTTAAGAAACCGTACATACCTGTAGACTGATTATTTTTAGTGAAGCTACTGAGGAGTTTGTGATTTTAGTAATTTCCATTTGGACTTTCAATTTCTTGTTAAAATTCTTCATCTTACATATTAGTGCTATTTCTGATCAGTAGATATTACTTGCATAAAGTTCTAGGTATTAATCACAAAAGCATATTTTTGGCAACAGAATATAAATAAAAGAGAAGTGAAATAAAAGGGCAAAGAGAAGGAGTTTTACTCAAAATATGTCACCTGAAAAATTACTAGTAACATATTAAAGGGAGACAGATGGGAAGTAAGAACTGGTTTCTTGCTCTGGTTCTGTTACCAACAAGCTGAATAACGTTAAAGGCACTTTTCTGGGGCTCACTTTCCTCATCTATAAAATGTCAGGTGGGAGCGTCTAGGTGTCATAGTAAATAGAGCACCAGCCCTGGAGTAAGGAGGACCTGAGTTCAAATGTGACCTCAGACACTTAACATTAACTAGTCATGTGACCTTGGGCAAGTCACTTAAACCCAACTGCCCAGCATTCCTCCCTCCAAAAAGGAAAAAAAAAAGTCAGGTGGTACAAGATGATCTCTAAGTTTCCTTCTAGCTTTAAATGCTATGATGCTAAACTCTATTTTTTCTTCCTATGTAAATGACAAGAACAGAAGGCTACAAATGGCAACGAAATTGAGAAAGAACTATAGGAAACAATATTTTATTCAATGAATCATATATATGTGTGATAGCCAGTAAAACGGGCTCTTTCAAGATTGTTTAGAGATAGTTACAATTTTGGAAGTTCACATAAGCAGCCTTTTCCAATTTTTAAAACATGGATATAGCTGAAATGTCAAAGGCACCAATGCCTGGAAGATTATAGTAATATCAAGATAAAAACACCCCCCCCCCAAAAAAACAACTAACCCCCATTATTTGAATTCTGCAAAAGAGATAATCTAGTTTTAGTATAAAAATGTGCTCATTCATATGTAACTCCAATAATGAAAGAACTTGTAGTTCTGACATCAAGTTTATGAAAGTTTAATCATAATGTAAGCAAAGCTAACACTAAGGAACAAAAAAACTCTGGTCCAATACAACTGTCAATATTAGTATCCTATAATAAGTTAAAAATCACATCTATCCTTGCTATTAACTCTGAAGGAAGGTTGTTTGGATATCTCGTGTATCAAACAATATGTATCAATTTAAAAAAACAACACTGGCTTATGAGTCTCTGAGATTACATCCTGAGTAGTGTTCAGGTAGAAATGCAACATTTTAGGAAAGGCATATAAATGGCAGAGCATCTAAATAAAGGAGGGTAACCCAAATGATGAAAAGCCTCAAGTTCACGCCATAAGAATCAGTTGAGGTATCTGTGAATATTTAACCTGGAAAATAACAAACCTAGGAAGACAGGAAAATAATCCTTACGTACTTGAGATGTTGTCCAGAGGAAAAGGATAAGATTTGTTTTGCTTAGTCCCAATGGATTAGAAGTAAGAATGATGAGTGGAAATTGCAAACTGGTAAATTGTTGTAATGAAAGCTTTTCAAGCAATTAAAATTAATCCAAAAGTGAAATGAGCTCCCCATGACGTGGTAGATCCTCTCATATTATAGAGAGTCAAGCAAAAATTGGATGATCACTAGTCAGGTATGTTTTAGTGAGCATTTGTATTCAAAGTATGGGTTATAGATTGGGTATCTAAAGTTCCTTCCAAATACTGAGATTTTGATTCACTTAAAGATGGTCAGGAACTTCTAACTACGTACTTCATAAATCAGTTAAGATCATTCCTTGCTATAACTTTATGGATCTTGTCAAGGATTTAGGGTAGAGTTGAAAAGATCCACTTCAACTCTGTAAAATCCTCCTGGAGTCAGGAGGACCTGAGTTCGGATCCGGACTCAGACACGTTTAACACACACACACACACACACACACACACACACACACACACACGCCGTATGACCTTGGGAAAGTTACTTAACCCCAAATGCCCTCAAAAAAAAAAGCAAACAAAAAGCAAGAACTGGAAATCTTAACTGACAGTGAGTGAGAAATGTCTATGTTAAATATATAATCATACAGTTAACAGCAGCTTACAACTCTGAAGCCATTGAACTTCTGACTTACTGAAATAGTATAATAAATATTAAGTATGCTGTTAAGAGAGAGGCAGGCTGGGACGTGCGACGCCCAGAGAGAGGTAGGCCTGGACGCCACAGAGTGCAGAGGCAGGCCAAGATGAGGCCTGATCAATGTGGCGGCAAGTTATCCCACCAACCACAAAGGGCCATTACCAGGCCTATCACCAAAGGGCTGGGACTAGACTGAGCAGGGTAACAATCAAATGCAGGGCCCTTGGCAGGGGCAGCGAATTCTCCTGGGACTACCAATCCATAGCCCAGAAATTTTAAAAGCCCCTATCTGGATCTCTAGGGACCAGGATGGCAGAGTGAACCCCAACTGCTCCAACCTCCTGCCCTGATCCCAAAAACATAGTAATTATTGCCCCAGGACAAAATCCTAAACAGTAAAGTTTTGGGAACCCTAGAGGAAGAGCATGGCTAGGGCCCTGCCTCAAAATGGTTAAAAACCAGACTGCAAAGACAAAGACCCTGGAGTCCTACTATCAGCAGAGGGAGGAACCAAATTCAGAGAGAGACAGTATTGACTCCACCCTAACAGCTGAAGCATCAACAGAGAACTGGTCTCAAGCAGAGAAAGCTTTCCTAGATGAGCTCAAAAGGAACTTTGAAAACCAAATGAGAGAGACAGTAGACAAAATGAATAATTCTTTCAAAATTAAAATTGCAAAATTAGAAAAACACTATAATGAAGAAAACGGCTCCTTAAAAAGAAAAATGTGTGATGTGGAAAAGGAGCTCCAAAAACTAATTGAGGAAAATAATTCGCTAAAAACTAGAATCAATCAAATTGAAGCGAATAACTCTGTAAGGAACCAAGAATTAGCCAAACAAAACATCAAGAATGAAAAATTAGAAAAAGAGGTAAATATCTCAAAATAACTGACCTGGAAAACAGATCCAGGAGAGATAATCTGAGAATCATAGGCCTACCAGAATATCATGATGAAAAAATGAGCCTGGACAACATCTTCCAAGAGCTCATCAAGGAAAACTGCCCTGAGATACTAGAACCTGAGGGTAAAATAGAAATCGAGAGAATCCACCGGACACCTCCTGAAAGAGATCCCAAACTAAAAAGTCCTTGAAATGTTGTGGCCAAACTCCAGAACTACCAGGTAAAGGAGAAAATACTTCAAGTGGCCAGAAAGAAACAGTTCAAATATCGAGGAACCACAGTGAGGGTCGCATAGGATTTGGCAGCCTCTACACTGAAAGATCGGAGAAAGTGGAATACAATTTTTTGCAAGGCAAAAGAGCTCGGGTTACAACCAAGGATCACCTACCCAGTGAAACTGAGCATATTCTTCCAGGCAAGGAGATGGTAATACAACGATATAACAGATTTCCAGACCTTCCTGATGAAAAAGCCAGAGTTCAATGGAAAATTCAACCTCCAATTACGAGACGCAAGAGAGACCTAGAAAGGTAAACAAGGAAAACACACACACACACCTTGTTATTTAATAAGAGCAAACTGTTTATAGACAAGTAGAGGGTAAGAGTATAAATTACACAAAATGACGATTAAAAAAAACCTTATTAAGGGGTACAAAGGGACTGCAATGGAAGAAGAGGAATGAATGAAGTGGAACGTGGTAAATTATGCCACATAAAGCGGCATAAAAACAATATAGCAGAGGGAAAGAAGGGAGATGAGTATTATATGAGCCCTTCCCTCACTGGTTCTGGTGTAAGGAGGGAATAACACAACCAGTTAAGCATAGGACTCTATGGAGAAGAGACACAAAACGTATCATAATAGAGGAAAAGAGGGGAGGTAGAGGAGGTCTGCATGAGATTTGTTCCTGTAACTCTTGGAGCAAAGAAGAAATAACATACTATATTAAGTATAAAAATATTCTACAGGCAGTAGGAGGGGGTAAGGGCTATGAAGGAGGGGTGGTGGTTAGAAAGGAGGGAAGAAGTAAGGGGGAAGGGGAAGAAAAGGGAGAGGGGCTAATAAGAAGGGAATACTAAGGGAGGCGGTGGTCAAATGGAAAACTCTTAAGGAGGGGAAGGGAGAAGGGGAAAAAATATAAGCATAAACAGGGGAGGGAATAGGATGGAGGGAAAGAAACAGATAGTAATCATAACTGTGAACGTGAATGGAATAAATTCTCCCATAAAGCAGAGGCAGATAGCAGAATGGATTAAAAACCATAATCTTACAATATGCTGTTTACAAGAAACACATGTGAAACAGAGGGATACACACAGGGTAAAGGTAAAAAGGCTGGAGTAAAATATATCATGCCTCAGCTAAAGTAAAAAAAGCAGGGGTAGCAATCCTTATCTCAGATAAAACAAAAGCAAAAACTGATTTAATTAAAAGAGATAAGGAAGGAAATTATATCCTGCTAAAAGGCACCATCGAGAATGAAGCAATATTATTACTTAACATATATGCACCAAGTGGTATACCATCCAAATTCCTAGAGGAGAAGGTAAGGGAATTAGAGGAAGAAATGGATAGCAAAACTATACTAGTGGGGGACCTTAATCTCCCCCTCTCTGAACTTTATAAATCCAACCTCAAAGTAAACAAGAAAGAAGTTAAGGAGGTGAATAGAATTTTAGAGAGGGTAGTTCTGATAGATTTCTGGAGAAAACTGAATGGGGATAAAAAGGAATATACCTTCTGCTCAGTGATACATGGCACATACACAAAAATCAACCATGTACTAAGACATAAAAACCTCACAATTCAGTGCAGAAAGGCAGAAATATTAAATGCATCATTCTCAGATCATGATGCAATAAAAATCATATGCAATAAAGGGCCATGGAAAGAAAGACAAAACTAATTGGAAACTTAACAATTCAATCCTAAAAAATGAATGGGTCAAACAAGAAATCATAGAAACAATCAGTAACTTCATTCAAGAAAATGACAATAATGAGACAACATACCAAAATTTGTGGGATGCAGCAAAGGTAGTTCTTAGGGGAAGTTTTACATCCCTAAGTGCATACATGAATAAACCAGAGAAAAGGGAGGTCAATGAATTGCGCATACAATTGAAAAAGCTAGAAAAAGAACAAATTGAAAATCCACAATTAAATACTAAATTAGAAATAATGAAAACCAAAGGAGAGATTAATAAAATTGAAATTAAGAAAACTATTGAATTAATAAATAAAACTAAGAGCTGGTTTTATGAAAAAAAAAAAAACAATAAAATTGATAGACCCTTAGCCAATATGATAAAAAAAATTAAGAAAACCAAATTATGAGTATCAAAAATGAAAAGGGTGAATCCACCTCCAATGAAGAGGAAATTAAAATAATAATTAGGAATTATTTTGCCAAATTATATGCACATAAATTGGACAATCTTAGTGAAATGGATGAATATTTACAAAAATATAAGTTGCCTAGATTAACTGAAGAGGAAGTAAATTACTTAAATAACCCCATCTCAGAGAAAGAAATTGAACAAGTCATCAGTGAACTCCCTGGGGAAAAAATCTCCAGGGCCAGATGGATTTACTAGCTAATTCTATCAAACATTTAAAGAACAATTGATTCCAATACTCTACAAACTATTTGGGAAAATTAGTGAAGGAGTCCTACCAAATTCTTTTTATGATACAAACATGGTACTTAATACCTAAATCAGGAAGAGATAAAAAGGAAAAAGAAAATTATAGACCAATTTCCCTTATGAATATAGATGCAAAAAATATAAATAAAATATTAGCAAAAAGACTACAGCAACTTATCACAAGAATAACACACTTCAATCAGGGAGGATTTATTCCAGGAATGCAAGGATGGTTTAATATTAGGAAAATCATCAGTATAATTGATCATATCAATAATAAAATTATCAGAAACCACATGATTATCTCAATAGATGCAGAAAAGGCTTTTGACAAAGTACAACATCCATTCCTATTAAAAACACTAGAAAGTATAGGAATTAATGGAGCTTTCCTTAAAATAATAAGTAGCATCTATTTAAAGCCATAAGCAAGTATTATATGTAATGGGGATAAGCTAAAAGCATTTCCAATAAAATCAGGGGTGAAACAAGGGTGTCTACTATCACCCCTCTTATTCAATCTGGTACTAGAAATGTCAGCAGTAGCAATTAGAGAAGAAAAAGAAATCAAAGGAATCAAATTAGGCAAAGGAGAGACCAAGCTATCACTCTTTGCAGATGATATGATAATATACTTAGAGAATCCTAAAGAATCAAGTAAAAAACTACTTGAGACAATAAATAAATTTGACAAAGTTGCAGGATATAAAATAAACCCACATAAAATCCTTGGCATTCCTGTATGTTTCTAATGAAATCCAACAGCAAGAGATAGAAAGAGAAATCTCATTTAAAGTTACTGTAGACATTATAAAATATTTGGGAACCTACCTGCCAAAACAAACCCAGGACCTATAGGAACACAACTACAAAACACTTGCCACACAAATAAAGTCAGATCTAATTAAGTGGAAAAACATCAATTACTTATGGCTGGGTCGAGCTAATATAATAAAAATGACAATTTTACCTAAATTAAATTACATATTTAGTGCCATACCAATCAGTTTACCAAAAAATATTTTATAGACCTAGAAAAAATAGTAACAAAATTCATTTGGAAGAACAAAAAAGGTCCAGAATATCAAGGGAATTAATGAAAAGAAATGCTAGGGAAGGTGGCCTAGCTATAGCAGATTTTAATCTGTATTATGAAGCAGCAGTCCTCAAAACTACTTGGTACTGGCTGAGGAATAAAGCAGTGGATCAATGGAATAAATTGGGTACATAAGACTCAGCAGTCAATGAGTATAATAATCTACGCTTTGATGAACCCAAAGACCCCAGTTTTGGGGATAAGAAATCACTATTTGACAAAAACTGCTAGGAAAACTGGAATATAGTATGGCAGAAACTGGGTATAGACCAATATCTAACACCATATACCAAAATTAAGTCTAAATGGGTGTGTGATCTAGGTATAAAGGATGATACTGTAAGCAATCTGGCAAAGCAAGGAATAGTTTACCTGTCAGATTTATGGAGAGGGGAAGATTTCATGACCAAACAATAATTAGCATTAAAAAATGCAAAATGGATAACTTTGATTACATCAAACTGAAAAGCTTCTGTACAAACAAAGCCAATGTAACCAAGATTATTAGGGAAGTAGGAAATTGGGAAAGAATTTTTACAACCAATGTCTCTGATAAAGGCCTCATTTCTAAAATATACAGAGAATTATGTCAAATGTATAAGAATACAAGTCATTCCCCAATTGATAAATGGTCAATGGATATGAATAGACAGTTCTCAGATGAAGAAATTAAAGATATGTATAAGCATATGAAAAAATGCTCTAAATCACTATTGATTAGAGAAATGCAAATCAAAACAACTCTGAGGTACCACATCTCACCAGTCAGACTGGCTAAGATGACAAAACAGGAAAATGATAAATGCTGGAGAGGATGTGGAAAAATTGGAACACTAATACATTGCTGGTGGAGTTGTAAACTGATCCAACCATTCTGGAGAGCAATCTGGAACTATGCCCAAAGGGCTATAAGTAATTTCATATCCTTTGACCCAGCAATACCACTTCTAGGGTTGTATCCCAAAGACATCATAGAAGCAGGAGGAAGACCCATATATACAAAAATATTTATAGCAGCTCTTTTTGTGGTGGCAAAGAACTGGAAATTAAGGGGATGCCCATTAATTGGGGAATGGCTAAACAATTTATGGTATATGAATTTAATGGAATACTATTGCGCCATAAGAAACGAAGAGCAGATGGACTTCATATCTACCTGGAGAGGCTTATACGAACTGATGCTGAGTGAGAAGAGCAGAACCAGGAAAAATGTGTACACAGTTACAGATACAACGTATGTGTGATGACCAACTATGGAGACCAGACTCTTCTCAGAAGTAGAGGGCTACAAGTAAACTCCAAGACTCATGATTGAGAGAAATGTCTGCCTTTGGAGAAAGAATCAGAAAGAAGAGTTTGAATGCAGACTGAAGCAAAGTACCTGCTCTCTTTCTCTTTCTCGTTTGGTTTGGTTTTGTCTTTGCCATTGTTCATTCCATCCTTTACAATCCTTCTTCTCAATGTGACCAATGTCTAATGTGAAAGTATCTGCAGATCCTATATCTGACTCTATGTTGCCATGGGGGAGAGGGGGAAGGGAGGAACGGGGAGAAAATCTGAAACTCAAAGAACTGGGGAAATGAATCTTGTAAACTCAAAGTAAATAAACAAATTAATAAATAAAAAAAAGTTTGTTGTTAAATTGTTGTTATTCTTTTTAATGAACAACTACTTTGTCCTTCCTGCAGGGTTTGGACTATTTAACTGCTAAAATCCTATTCAAAATGATTTTCTATCTATCTATCCACACATAACTTCAGGTTGAAAAGCCAAGGAATACACATGAAAAAGTTAAGGAAAAAACAATTAAAAAAAAAGTTTTCTCTGGGGCGGCGAGGTGGTGCAGTAAATAGAGTAACAGCCCTGGAGTCAGGAAGACCTGAGTTCAAATCCAATCTCAGACACTTGACACACTTACTAGCCATGTGACCTTGGGCAAGTCACTTAACCCCAAAATGCCCTGCTCTCCCCCCTCCAAAAAGCAAAAAAAAAGTATTCTCTTTGAGGGAAGAGCAAAAAAAGTTTTCTCTTCACAATTCCAGGGCTTAGGTAACTTTATAAGAATGTAAAAATGAGGAAAAATTGAAATCTTTTCAAGAAGACCACCCTAACCCTAAAAGCTACCATCCTACAAGGAATCACTGAGGAAAGTTTGGGGTCTAATGTTCGAGAAACACAAGGTTAAGAACAAATTAAAGAATTCAGTATTCTGTTCAGTTAAAAACTTACAGATGAGTTTCTGTACTTCCAACATTCAATCATTTGTTAAGAGGATCTATTTCTGAGAGTTCATGAGCTTATCTAATACTAGGGGAATGTTAATTTCTAAAGAAAACTATTAAATACAAATATTCTCTTACCAGATTTCTCAGGCAAAATGGAAACATAGTTATATTAAGATGAGATTAAATCTAAAACTATGGAGTAGTCTATTATAATACAGCCCTGATTTTAAATGGTTACCCTGAAGCAACTAGACCATGTCCACCTACCTACCTTTCAAGCAGATAGTAGAAATACCAATACAATGAACTGTATTATCCCACAAAAGGTTCTTATTCAATCAACATTTCAGCAAACAAGTTTATTTTCTGATGCCTTAAAGTCTAAATAAGAACAGATCTACCTAAAATAGGAACTAGCCTTAAGAAAGTTCTCAAAAGCAGGTGCATCCCTAATCTACCTTTTCACACAGCTTGTCTGACAATGTGTTTGTTCTAAAAAAGCAGAGGATCTTAAGATTCATGTCTCTGGTCCCTAAATTTACTTTCTCATTTAAAAACAAAAACACAACCACCCAATAAACCAACATCCAAAGTATGCATTTTATCTACTATAGAATGACAATGTAAAGAGTTTACTATTTCAGCTGTAACTTGAACTTATTTGTATCCTTCTTTATAATCAGTACTCTTTAACAGAATACTTGTATTATATAGATCTTGATTGCAAATACACAATGTGTCAGCTAACTTATAGGCTATTAAAAAGCCTTTTCTGAGCTAGCTAAATTTGATAACATTGTTTAGGCAATGGGCTACAGGACATACATTTTTAGACATGACCAAAGAGGAAATTTGTTTTTTCTTGACTGTATTATTTAGTATAAGGGTCTAGATTTTCTTTTTCTTTTTCATTTCTGATGGAAAGGAGAAAAAATAAATGCTTGTTAATTTTTAGAAATTGAAGGTTTAGATTTTATTTTTTAAAGAAACAAACTCATTACACTGTTTCCATGGGCAAATACATTTCAAGATCCTGTGAAATGGGTTTTCAAACTTTTGGAACAAAACGATTTTCTTTATCTGGATAGTGTTGGGGCTACTAAATTATTTATAACACTTCTTAGTCTCTACTTTGGCAAGATCTTACTCCCTTTCCTCTTGCCAGCAAAGACTAAGGCTGAATTTTGTCAATGTTTGTTTCAGGATAGCAAAACTGGTACAAGATAGTCTCATTTGCCAAAATGAAGTAAGACAAAATACTTACTTCCTTTTCATCACTTTAATTATTACCTGCTGTACATGACTTCCAAATCCCTCTCCAGCCTTCACTTCTCTCCTGAGCCCTAGTCTGTTTTCACTGCTTCAACATAAAGTTATTTCAAGAACATTTCTAAAGGCATACTCATCACCTTTACCCCAAGCAGTTCTCCTTTCCTTATCTCTGTTAATGTAATTCTCATTCACTTAGGCTCAAATTCTTAGGAGTCATTTTTTAAAGTCAAGTCCTTGAGAATAAAGATTATTTCATTATTTAGATTTTGCATTCCTAGCACAGTGCCTGGTACATAATTATTAGGATAGCCCATTAGTTTCCCTATCTCTAGTCTAAATATTACCCTCCTATGAACATTACTTCATTTACATAAATCTACTGTTAAAAAATTGCCAAAGGCTCCCCGCTGCCCACAGGATAAAGTTCAAACTCAGACCAGCACAACCTAATTCACATATCTTTTTCAATATTATAGTATTTTTCTACATAATTCTCTCCAACCAAAATAGCCTATTCATTGTCTCCCTAACCTATCTTGTACTTGCTTACCCCTCAGGCCTTTACTTGAGCCATTCACCCTTAAATGGAATGTTTTCCTTGTCTCCATTTCCATCCTATTTATCCTCTAAGACAGGCCTGCACAACATATGCCAGGCCTGGCTGAATGTTGTTGCACAGGCCTGTTTTATATTCTCTACATTTTCCCTAGGCCACCAGAAATCCTTCCACAGGGCAAGTAGCCCTATGTTGTTTAGGCTTACTCTAAGGGAACAGTTTTGCTGAGGGATTTGCATTTTCAAGCAATGTTGTCCAGGCCTCCTAAGGGGCTACTTCAATCTTTTCCCCTAACCCTTCCCTAACAATCCAGGTAGAAATAATCTATCCATTCTTCTAATTTATGTATAACTATTAAATACTATATAAATGTCACTCAGTTGTAATCCCCTAAGAACAGGGCCTGAATATAGTAAGTACTCAATTTCTGCAGACAGATACAAGAATTAATGAATTTATTAAGCATCTATTATGTGTCAGGCACTATGCTATGTGCCACGACATAGAGGCAGGAGAGGTTAACATGTACATATGTATAGGGAAAGAGACTGGACCTGTGATTTCATTAATAAAGGAAATTCTCTTTATGAAGGCAGGTCAGCACCTTCTCTGTAACTTACAGCCTTAGCACAAGATTTCTTTAACCTCTTCTGTGCCATACATCCCTTTGACAGTATGGTGAAGCTATCATCAATCTCTTCTCAGTATTCTTTTAAATGAATAAAATAAAATACATAGGATTATAAAGGAAACTATTAAAATCGTTATCAAAATATTAAAAACAAAACCAAAAACAAGTTTACAGATCTTTGGTTCACAGTTTAATAATGCCTGAGGGAGTACCTAGAGTCCTGAAAGTTTAAGTGACTTCCCCAGGGTCACAAATCCAGAATGTTGTCAGAGGTGGAGCATAAATACTGGTCTTTCTGACTCCAAGGCTGGGTCTATCCATTACCTGATGTAGCCTGTCAACTATAAAAAAAATATATAACATACACAAAAAAGTACAAAATAATTTTCATTGAGGGAGTGAAGATCTTGGAGGGAATCAAAAAAGGCTTTATGTAGAAGGTGGCATTTATGCCAAATTCTGACAGAAAGCTCATTTTAGGTGTGAAGACAGGCTGTGCAAAGATATAAAGATGAGAGATGGAATCTTATGAGTGAAGAAAAACCAGAAGGGTCCTTTGGCTGAATTGCAGAGGAAAGGAAACAATTTATCCAATGCTGCAGAGAAGTCACAAACAGTGAGGCTGAGGAAAAGGTTATCAGAGCTGGCAATTAAGAAATCATTGGTAACTTTCAAGAGAGCATTCTGAGTGCCCAGATTCAATTCAGAAGTCAGATTACAAAGGGCTGAGAAATGAGAGAAGAGGAAAGTCAAGCAATGATTGTGAACAGCTTTTTCTAGGAGTTTGGCTCTGAAAAGGAAAAAGAAATATAGGCCAACAGTTTGAAGGAGAAAGATAGGATCCAATGAGTTTTTATTTTAAAAGAATGAGGAACATCTAGGCATATTTGTAGGCAACAGGGAAGAAGTCCATAAAATGGAGAAGATGGATAGAAGGGGAAGGCAAAAACATTTATTAAACACCTACTGTATGTCAGTTACAATGCTAAGTGCTTCACATATATTATGACTGCATGGGAAATCTGCCATAGTAGACAAGAAGATATGAGATCAAGGGTATACATATAGAAGGGCAGACCTAGGTGAGGAAAAGGACCATCTCTTTATTAGAGAGTGAGTGTAGTAAAAGGAGAGAACAAGGAATACTAATATCAGATAGTTTTGAAATGTAGAAAAGGGGAGTACAGAAAGATCAAGAATGGAATTTATTTTTTCAGTACAATAGCAGTCAAAGTCCTCTGAGAAAGTAGGAGGCAAGGATGGAAGGAAGGTTTCAGGAAAGAATAAAGAATATGGGAAGTCTTTATAGGTAAAGAAATAAAGAATCAATTAGGGAAGAGTAAAAGGAGAATGAGAGATCAATTAAGATAAGATAACATAAATCTGTAGTTTTTCAGCACAGCTGCCTGACTTTCTCCAGCACAACACATAAATAGGAGTAGAGAAAGTAATGGTGGAAGCAATCCAGGGTTGAAATTAGGCAAGGCATGAGTGGTGATAGGACAAGGTGGCAAGGGACTTGAAAGTAGAGGAATGAGGTGTTGAACTGGTTAGCTGTAGTAGTGAATGGAAAAAGAAAAAAAAAATTGCCTCTGCTAGAGCAATGGTAATAGTCTGAGAGAATACCAAGGAGTGGGACTAGAGATCATGGTGAGGGTGAAGAATAAATTTAGGAGAAGGGATGGAGCAAGGAGAGATGGAATTATAGGATACTATGATCAGATAAGGGAATTTCAGAATTCTTAACAGGAAAGAGGAATACTTGTGTATGATGTAGAGATCAAGGGTGAGCCCATTTTCTATACCTTTGTGTGTCGCTATGGTGAAATGGAATGAGACTGAGAAACTAGGAGGCTATTTTCAGGCAACATCAACATGTATTAGCCCCCTAGTACAAGGAGGCATTGGGGAGAAGGAAAAGGGAAACACTGAGCTAAGCACTGAACTCCTTGAAAAGGAAGAGAAATAATCAATAGATTACTGCCAAAAGAATCTAGATTGAGTGATATAATTGGATAGAGAGAACCTCAAAGCAAGAGAGCTTGTTGACTGATGGCACCAGAGGGAGATACTTGAATCTGTAAGAAGTTAAAAAAATCTGTTAGTATGGAAGAAATGGGATTGTAGGCTCTATAGGATATAGTTATCTTTCCTAGCTCTTTTCAATAAAGGTTCATTTTAGCAAAAAAACAAACAAACAAACAAAAAAGATATTATAAATGAAATTAAATCACTGGTAATCCAAAACAGAGGACCTTAGAGACCCTTGGAAAGTTAAAAATAAATAAATAAAGAGCAGTTACTTCCTGATCAACAAAACTGATTATGGGCATAGTCCATTCATACCTGGAGAGAGCTTCTATTACCAAGGCTGAAACCTGATCTAATGCTCCAGGTGAACAACTCAGCTGTGATTGTATTAGAAATGGCAAAGTCTCATGAAACACCAATCTCCCACATTTCTTGCTTGATTTAACCAACTGAGTTTCTACTCTACTTTTTCTTGTTCCCTAAAGATAAGGTCATGGTCTAGAGCTGAGCAGTTCCATATTAAAATTCACCAGCTGTCATTTTGCTCAATATACACAGCAGCAAGTGTTGCAAAGCCAAATGTGACCTTTTATTTATAGCAAAGCTAGAATAAAACTGAAACCCCATGTGATTCCTAAGATGTATGTATTTACATATACATGTACAAACTTGCATACACTTATTACATACATAAACATAATTTAGTAGTATTCTGAGGAAATATCATTTTATTTCAAAACTGAATTATAATGATAAACTGCTGTGAGATTTCATATAAATACAGTCTTAAAGCATTACATAAATGTTAACTAATATTTTTATATAAGGTCAATATGTACATGTATATACATTTTATACCAATAAAGTAATTTTTAATCCTTTCAATTCTAAAGCAATAGACGCCAAATAAGTATACTCCACTTAATCATGCCACATACAGTATCTCTGGTACAATTCTTTTGCTTCAATTTTAGAGAGTACACAGAGAAGTTTCTATGGATATATCACTGCTAAAAATTGTGATTAAGAATTCACATACAGAATATTTTCAATGCAAAATCTTACAGAGTCACATAATTTAAGAGATGGAAGGGACCTCAGCAGCCATACAATCCAGTCCATACAGAAAAGGAATATCCACTATATCCTACTTGACAATGGTTGTCCACCCTATGCATGAAGACCTCCCAAGGAGGAGGAACCGACAACCTCTTGGGGAAGCCGATTTCCCTTTTAAGAAATTCAAATTGTTGGATAAATTTTTTTCTGATATCAAGTCTAAATCTGCCTCCTTGCAATTTCTATTCACTGTTCCTGGTTCTGAACAAGTCTAATCCATCTACTACAAAATGATCCTTCAAATATTGATAGGTCTTGAGTTATCACCAGGCTAATCTTATTATATAATAATTATATACTTCCTTCAACCAGTCCCTATGTATCATGTGTTCAAGGCCCCTCACCATCCCAGTTGCCCTCCTTTGGGAATGCTACAGTTTATCAATGTCCTCTCCTTAAAGTACAGTGGCCAGTACCGAACATAATACTACAAATGGAGTCTGACAGAACAGAGTGCAGCAGTACTAACACCTGCTTATTTCTGGAAGCTATGTCTCTCTTAATATAGTCGAAGATCTCATTAGTTTTTCTGGCTGTCCCATTACATATATGACTCATATTGTACCTGCAGTCCACTAAAACCTCTAGATCTTTTTTAGAGCAATTGGTATCTATTCATACCTTTCTCATCTTATGCTTGTAAAGTTGATGTTTTTTTTTATCCAAGCACAAGACTACATTTATTCCTATTGAATTTTGTTGTATTCAATCCAACATTTTAGCCCAGAGGTGTCAAAAATGGCTGCATGCGGCCCACAACATTCCTGAGTATGGCCCCAAATAGATTAAAATGTAATTGGGAAATATTTTACAAAATAAATAAAAATACAATGAATGCTGATAAATAAAACCTAGATAAAATTAATATGTGCTTTTTCTAAGTCAATATGTGGCCTGCAGAAATCCTTATGTATGGTTGTGGCAAATTTCTAATTGAGTTGTTCTAGCCTGTCAAGATTCTTTTGGAATCTTACTTTGTCAACTATTGGTAGCTATCTCTCCTGACTATGTGTCATTTGCAAATCTGATGAGATTACCTATGCTGGATCCTCATCTCACACACTCAATAATTGTGGGCATCCCCCAAGCCTCCATCTTGGGCCTTCTTTTCCTTTATATTTATGATCTCATCAGTTCTCATGGTTTTAATTATCATCTCAATGCAAATGATTCTCAGATCTATTTATGCAGTCCTAACCTTTCTCCCAACGTCCAGTTTCACATCTCCAACTACCAGGTACCTGATAACCAGGATGTACCTATTAGATATCTTGAAGTGAATGTCTTAAAACCAGTATGCTCCAAACTGAGTTTACTACCTTTGTCCCTCAAACCTTCCTATCTTCTTAATTTCCCTATTAATGCTGATTGACACCGCCCCTGCCTCGGTCACAAGGGTTCCCAACCGAGGTGTAATACTTAACTCCTCATTCTCACTCATTCCTCATTTCCAATTAGTTGTCAAGTCTTCTAGTTTTTACCTTGGTAATGTCTATATTTTTCCTTCTCTGACACTACAACCACTGTGGTAGATGCCCTCATTGCCTGATGCTTGGGTTATTTACAATAGTGTGATGATTATTTTCACTGCCTCAAGTCTTTCCTCACTTCCATCTATCTACTCTGCTGTCAAACATCTTCCTTGAGCTTGGGTTTGACTATATCACCCCTTTATAAACGCTAGTGGCTCCTATCACATCCCGGATCAAATATAAAATTCTGTTTGGTTTTCAAAGCCACTTGTAATCCCTTGCCTTCCCACCTTATTAGTCTCCCTGTACTTTGCAAATGAGTGACAATGCTATGCCTCACATGGGTCTCTGGACTCAGCATTTTCACTGGCTGTCCCCCATGCCCAGAATTCTCTGTTCTCAGTTCTACCTTCTAGCTTTCTTTAGGTTTCAGCTCAAGTCCCTTTTCTGAAAGTGGCCTTTTCTAGTCCTCCTTAACCTTAGTGCCTTCCCTCTAAAACTCCCTTCCAACTTATCTTTTTTATATCTTGTTTGTACTTAATAATGGCTATTTGACTGGCTAAACAGCACAGGGGAAGAGCTGGATCCCTGGGATGCACAAGCGGTTTTTAAATATGCCCTTTGCACTTATCCTTTCTTCTGTGGTACTCTAAGAACAATGTTAGCCTTGCCACCTCCCACAGCAAGGACTTAGACTAAGGTCCACCCAAATTTTACCTCTTAAAATACAGAATGTTATACCATTAATCAGGATAAGCTTTGTAAAACAACTTATCAGATGTGATACAAAATAGTTGGAAAAATCTGTGTATCACCAGAGCTTGCATAGAAAAAAAATTTGACAACCAGAGGGAAATAAATGTAACATATGTAAGCCATTGGAAATAACTAAAGATGTAAATATGAAATTTACCACCTATATACATAGTCAATCCTGTCAACAGCACAGCTTCATCTCTTGGACTACTCAGATGAAAGGTATTAACAAGGTCACTGTGTGAATAATTTACCCATTCAAGTTGCATGATTAAGCTGTAATTTACACTCTAACAATAACAATTTCACAAACATCAACACTTCATTAGTTGCCTGAGTAGTATGCATGAGTTTTACAACATGGTCCGCTATGTAACTATGCACTGGAATAAAGCCATGAAACAGATAAAAATTCATTTTCAGAAGCTGTCCTATTATAATAGCTGCATTACTCTAATGACAACCAGAAGAGTTCTTATCCTTTAAGCTGGAACTGCAAGTAGTTAATTACTTGGCCAGATTTCTGTGTGGAAATAGAGATTTTGTCCATTTCAAAGTTGATTTTCAGACTTGAGAGGATTTTCAAATTTAGCTAATATTAGTCAAATCCTGTCTTTGATTCTCAACTAACTGAAAAACTTTATAAACTGTCAATTTCTAAACAGATCATTTTTTAAAAATCTGAGTTTAAATGAACTCTAGAGAACATTGTTTCAATACCCATACCCACTTGAAAAACTCAGAATACCTTAAAATAGGCTAAATTCAATCTAAAAGAAAAAAAATGTCAGCTAAAAAAACCCAAAAAGTTTGAGTTTTATAAATTTTAAAAAGTCTTCCTGCTTTGAAAACCTCTTCTATCTGGTCCAGCTAAGTATACACACTGGTCATTTCTCATATTTGCATGTGTCCCAATAAATTACTAAAAATGTAGTCTCTCCTCTGACTAAACCCTGCTGGGTTTCAGACACAAGAAAGTTCTGTTCAAAATGGAAACACTGAAATAAAAATCAGCTGAAATCAACTATTTTCCTTCTGAAGCAAATATACATTAAGAATAAAAATGAGGGGTGGCTAGGTGGTGCAGTGAAGAGAGCACTGGCCCTGGAGTCAGGAGGACCTGAGTTCAAATCTGACCTCAGACACTTAACACAAAAACTAGAGAGTGACTTTGGGCAAATCACTTAACCCCAACTGCCCTACCCCCCAAAAAAATAATAATAATAAAGAATAAGAATGAAAAACTATATACTACTCTGAAGTGAGATGGACAGTGCAGGCCAAAGCTTCTAAGATAAGCCTAAGACTTCCCCAACACATTTCTTTTCTTATCTAAGTTCTGAGGGGGCTGTTCAAAAAGCTGTGATGAATCAAATGTTTCAATAAATATGCTCAATTTTATGAATCTAGAGGCTTACATGATTCCACAGCACTTATTTTTCTGCCTTTCCTTCTTTTTGCTGATCTCAATTTGTTATTTACTAATATCTGATACTAAATTTTAATTTAGTTTAATTATTTACTAATACTAAAACATCTTCTAATATAGATTTCGAACCCTCCTTCTCCACAACGAGCTGCATGTGAGGCTCACCAAATGTCTGCAGGTTGTCAACACAATAGAATCTCAAGTCTGCTCACCCACCCCACCCCCCTTATCTTTATTGTCAACATTCCTTAAAACATTAAGTATGCTTGCCCAAAGACTTGAGCTCCTTTAGGGTATAGAGACTTCTATATTCTCTAGTACTTCTGGTCAATTTAATAAAACTGAAATGAATAAATGTTTTTAATGATAACTTAGATTATCGACAACATCCCTCATGCCAAAGTATTTGGGGATAACTGAGGTCATCACTACCCTGGAAAATGGAGTTATTTATCAGGTTTTAAATTATTGCACCTTTTAATTTCTTATTGATTAATTACAGCAGAAATATCCAATTAGTTAACTGGGATATACCATTAAACTTTGAAGTGCTCCAGGATTCCCAATAGGGAAGTACAACCGGCAATGACACACAAGTCCTCCTCCCAGTCATTTACACGGCAGACCTCAAATTTTGAGGGAAACAAAAAGTAACTTTTCTTCATAAAAGGATGAAAACTTTTGGTTTAAGGAAATGATCATTAAATTAGACTGGTACTGGGGCAGCTAGGTGGCGCAGTGAATACAGCACCAGCCCTGGACACTTCACACACACACACACACACACACACACACACACACACACACACACACAC
>NW_027185764.1:25152785-25162623 GCF_028583685.1 Petaurus breviceps papuanus
CACACACACACACACACACACACACACACACACACACACACACACACCCTCCCTAGCCATGTGACCTTCGGCAAGTCACTTAATCCCAACTGCCCCCTCCAAAAAAAAAGCAAAAAAAAAAAAATAAGACTGGTACTTTTAAAAATATGAAAAGTAGTATAAAGTATAAAATTAGAACTTTAACTCAAATTAACTTTTTCTCTTCTCCTTCTATCTCTTCTCTTACTTGGTAATCTCATCAGCTCCCACGGACTCAATTATCATCCCTATGCAGATGCTACTCAGATTTATCTAGTCCTCTTTCCTGACCTGTAACCTCACATCACCAACAACCTATCATCAAGAGGTAGCCCATTCCCTTTGCTAAAGCAAATCCCTCTACATACCCCCTTTATGCCATTCCATTGTCTCCTCCAGAAGATTACTCCCTTATTATCCCAACTGTTCCACTAAATTTAATCTTTCCCTGTCTACTACTGGGTGCTTCCCTGTTGTCTGCAAACACGCTTAAGTATTACCTATCCTCTAAAAAAACCTTTACTTGATCCTGAACCTCTCTCCCTTAGCAATTGTCCTATATTTCTCCTCCCTTTTGTGGCTAAACTCCTTGCAAAAGTCATCTACAACTGGTGCTTTCCACTTTCTCTCCTCTCATTCTTCCAAACCCCCTTGAAATCTGGCTTCCAACCTTATCATTTAACTAAAACTGCTCCCTTTAAAAATCTTTCAACCGCTAAATTTCACAACCTTTTCTCAATATTCAACTTTCTTGATCTCTCTGCAGCCCTTTGATACCTCTTCACCTAGCTCCCCTCTAGCTAGGTTTTTGTAATACCATGCTTTTCTGAGTCCCTTCCTATGATTCAGGCAGTTCCTTCTCAGTTTCCTTTCTTGGATCTTCATCCTCACTTCTCACACCTGAAAGAATTCTGTTTCTAACTGTGGGTGTCCCCCAGGAGTCTATCCTGGATCCTATTCTCTATACTATTTCACTTGGTCATCTCATCAGCCCCCATAGATTCAATTATCATCTCTATGCAGATGATTCTCAGTTCTGACCCCTAGCGTCCAACTATGAAGGAGACATCTAAAATTAAATGTCCTATAGATATCTTAAACTCAGATATACCAAAACAGAATGTTGTTACCTTTCTTCCAAAATCTCTCTTCTGAATTTCCCTTTTACTGATGAGGCCACCATCATCTTTCTAGTCACCCTAGCTCCCATCCTTGACTCCTCAGTCACTCACCTACCCGCCTTCCCCCACCCAACCTGTTGCCAAATCCTGCTGAATATACCTTCATTTTATCTCTCACGTGCCTCCTCTCCACTCACACAGCCACTGTCCTGGTGCATGTCCTCATTACCTCATACTTAGACTAATAAAAAAGCCTTGTGGTTGGTCTCCAACCCTCAAGTCTCTCCCTACTCCAGTCCTTCCTCCACCCAGCTGTCAAAGTTATCTCCCTAAAGTGCAGGTTTGACCATATTACTCCCTTACCTAAAGTCTAATAGCTCCCCATCACCTTCAGGTTCAAATATAAAATCCTCTATTTGGCTTTCAAAGCTCTTGGCAATCTGGCCTCTCCCTACCTTCCTGGTCTTTTTACACAATACTCCCTTTCAACATATTTTTGCTGCAACTTGCATACAGAACTCCATCTCCTGATTCCATGACTTTTCATCAGTTGTTCCCATGACTGGAATGCTCTCTCTCTCTCGCCCCCCTTTGTATTAGCCTCCCAGCTTCCCTCAAATCTCAGATCAAATTCCACCTTCTACAGACTTTTTCAGTCCCCCAATTACTATGCCTTCCCTCTAACATTATCTCCAATTTACTATGTACAGACAAAATATTTTCTAGAGATCTGAAACACAGGTAAACAAGACTGCATTTCAGTGAGGGGGACTGTAAGGAGGAAATCTTGGGGTTTGAGGAGGGAAGTTTGTGAAGGAAGTGCAACAGAAGGATATGAGAGGAAAAGAGGAGAAAGGGAACCAGGTAAGATGCCCTGACCTGATGTAAGAGTGTTTTGCCCTTCAATTGCAAGCAGCTTTGGGCAGGGACCATATTTTTGCCTTTCTTTGTGTGCCCAGGGCTTAGCACAGTGCCTTATACATAGTAAACATTTAGTAAATGCTTGTTGTTGTTTTAGGAGGGAAGATGATATTGTTGGGAAAATGATCATGAATTTCTCTGAGAACGAAGCAAAAATAAATGGCCTTCAATTACCAGAAGAAAAATTCCGACTAGACATAAAGAACTCCTCCCTGCACTGCAGTAGTCTCCTGGGGAAAGCTGTGGAATCTTCCTGAGGAGATCCCATTTGCTCACAGGTTTAGTGATGTACAATCCTGCCAAAAGATGGCTACTGAATTCCTCTTATGAAGAGGAATCCTTCAATGAAGGATCTCTTTAGAAACTGAGCAAGTTTGTAATCACCAAAGGCTATTTTATTGAGCTTGCCACTTCACAAAAATTAACTCTTTCAACTTCAAAAGAATTCCTCAAGTACTGATGTGTTTCTTGAAAGACAAGAATTACAGTATAAAGTAAAGGATGAAATAATTTTAGGAATGCATCTAAAACTTCCCTCTTCCACTGAAATCTTCTTACTTAATCTAAAAATGATAAAAGCAAACACTACTTCAACAAAGAAAACTTTTATTGGAATAAGGTTAAACTTTCTCCCTAAATCCTAGAAACAGAAGTCTTAGGTTTGTATAATTAGCACACTAGAAACAAAATGTGAAAATGGCTATTTTCAGTCTACACAGATACAAAAAGTAAACCAAAAAAGAATGAAGGAAAGGAAATGTGATTTTTTAAATGCTGATAATCAATAATCAAATTTTAATAACCAAAATCAACCAGTTTAAGTATAGTGAAATTCCTTAATGATACCACCCTCACCTCCCATGGGGTCTTGTTTGTAATATTAAAATTTTAAAATCCCACTTAGCTTTTCATTGAACTACCTACTAAATTTCAGCAAACTACTGATTAAACTATTAAATGTTCATCCAAAATATTTTTTTTCTACACATACTATTTTAAAATTTAATCTCGTGGTTTGATTACATCTTGAAATCTCTTTAAGTCAATCCATATGTTAATACAATATGAAGTCTTCAGTCAACTCTGAGCTCCCAAAGATGTTACTTTACTTTCCTGTCTGTGCAAAACAATAAACAGTGCTTAGAGGAATGAATTTCCTGTATCTCTGAAGCATTAAGAAGACAAACAGAACAATCACATAAGACCTACATAGGTCTATGAGACAGTTTACATTCTTACAAGAATAATCTGAATTTTGGAAAGTTGACCTACCTGTCTTTTCATGATAAACCAAACTTGCCTTAGCTTAATTTAACTATTGATCCAAACACATAATCATGGAAGTATTGAAATGATTGAGAATTACAAATCTATCTTCCTCATAACAATGCTGGCTCAGTGACTCTGCGCAAATCACTTAACCTCTAGGCAGGTCTCTAAGACTCTTTAAGTTGTAGAAGAGTTACAATGGTATAGAAAATTCTTCAGTGGAAACTCAAAATGTGGTTCAACTCACCAGTGATTCTCAAAATGTAGTCCAGAAATTCCTGGAGATCCCCTTGCAGGGATACTGTGTATTTTCAAAATAATACTAAGACATTTTCATTTCAAATACAATAAATATCGAAAGATATAACCCATGTTAACCAAAGTTCTTTGGGGGAAGAGTTCCTAAATAATTTAAAAAACTTCTAACAAGGTCCTGAGAAACAAAAAGTTTGATTTCTACACCAATAAAATCATGGGTTTAATACGTATAGCCTTATCCTACACTAATTTTAAGCTTGGGGTTATTCTCCCTCATAGAGCCTTATTTCCAACAATATCTACCAACAGTTTAAATTTCACTTTTAACCAATCAATGATACTATGGAACTACAGAGACCAGTGCCTTTTACTGATGTACTAATTTTTACTAGTCACCAATTTTGTCTTTCCCAGAATATAATTTTTTCATGAGTTTTATTTCTGAAACTGGGATTCTAATGACTGTAATTGCAAAGTGGATGATTGTTGACTGTACTCTAGATATCTGGAACTTTTCTCTCAATCATTTCTACGACTTTCTTTTATTTTACATACCCTTGGGGGTTTAAAAGGTCAAAAGAAGTTCTACAAATAGCAAAAGGACCCATAAGCAAATACCAAACCAGGGACAAGAGGCAGACTCAAGACAGAAAGAACAACAGATTGTGTGCTAGTCTCTTCAAGGTTTAACTGTATGAACTGGAAGCATTTTCAGGCACAAAAGATTAGGATTCTATTATGCTTCAGTTTCAAAATACTTAGATACTTTCTTCATATATTTTGCAATTTTGAGCTCTGCTAAAGCCATATAGCCAACAGGGATCCTATCAGTGTTCTACCAATAAGCAAAACATTCCACAGCATGATTTTCGGTTACATGGTCCAATGGAGGGCGAGAGGGTAGTAGTGGTGAAGTATATTGCCAAGGAAGCAATAAATGTCTTTGCTGCTGCCATTTTTTAAAGAGCTAAAAATATTGCTGAATAGTAAGAAACACTTCACGAGTTTGACAAAGCAGTCATTTATGTTTACAAATAATTTTTAGAGATTAACATTTCACCATCCCCCAGAACATCTACTGAACTGACAATTTTAAAGTGAGCGCATTAAGTTAAAACCACTTCAGTTAGCTCTTCTATTCTTCATTTAGCTAAAAAAAGTGAATATTCTACAAAAATCTATTCTCAACAACAAACACACAAATTCTGGGATAATGGGACAGAAAACATTGACAATGCACAATCACGTGAGACACTTCAGAGACTACCTATGTCCTGCCCAGAGCCTTGAAATTTCTATCAGGCTCTGCAGTTACTGGGAATGTGTTATTTATTTTTTAAGTACTATTAGGATCTCTATTTTGTGATTATATCAGAATGAAAAATACCCCACAAAATGAGGTTTAGTATTAGTATTATTATAGCTTCTGGGCTTAGAAAAAAAAGCAAAATTATAACCACACACTTCAAAGGGAGAACCTGAATCTCCATGTAATTCAAAAGCTTGTCAAGAAACAGAAGCAGGTAGAGATGATGCAGAGGGTCCTGATATGCTACCATACTCAGGACAATAGCAAGCTTTCCTAGCTTCCTCTCCCCAGCAGAAACTATTAACTCTGACCTCCCTAGTTTGGGGCGCTGTTCTCTTTCAAGGCCCTGCCAGCTCTCACACTTTGCTGGATACCAGTACTAATTCCATCCTCTTGCTTTTCCAGATTTCTCACTTGAAGGGCAAAACATATTTAAGCATTCAGACCCCATCTCCCCTTCTCCCTTCATCCCCTTCACATCCTTCTGTTATACTTCCTTCTCCCTCAGACCTCAGGCTCCCTCATAGGAAAGCAAAGTCCTGTTTACCTGTTTCAGATCTCTAGTCCCACTCTCACCCCCATTTCCTCCGATCTCCAATTACTTCCTACTTTTTCAGATTCTTTGCACCGCCTCCATCCCTAAGAAAGGTTAAAGCCAGGTCCTGTCTGTCTCTGGACAAGACAAGTCCTCCCTTAAACGTCCATCCCTCTCCCCTTCGTTCTCCTCATGCCAGTCTCCCCTCTTCGGCTCCTCAGTGCCTCATCCTTCCGATCTCTCTCCTCTTCACCTCCAGTGTCCCCCCTTCTCTCTCCTCCTCAGTCCCGGTGTCCTCCCCTCATTTTCCTCCTCAACTCCAGAGCCCCTTTCCAATCTTTCTCCCACAGAGGCCAGGATCGAGCCTCCCTTCCTCATCCTCCTCACCCCCGGTTTCTTCTTTTTTCTTCTCCTCAGGCTGTCTTTCCTTCTCAACTCCAGTCTCCTCCTCATCCCTCCTCTCTCTCCTCCTCGGCCCCAGAGTCTCCTCAGCCCCCGGTCTCATCTCTCTCCCCTCCGCACTCCCCGCACCCCAGCCCGGCCCGCGGCCCCGCCCCCTGCCCGCTCACCGGCGGACTCCCCCGTGTTGATCCAGTCGGGGTTGGCGATGCTGGCGATGGCGAAGATATCCGCGGCCAAAAAGAGACATCCTGAGATGATGGTCAGTTTATCCATCTCCCCGTCCCCACTCCCCCCCCCCCCCCCCCCCCCCGGCCCCGGGACTCGCCGAGGCCTCACGCCACCCGCCCCATGGGCCGCCGCTGCCTCCGCCGCCGCTGCCGCCGCTGCCTCCGCCGCCGCCCGCCGGGGCCGCCTCCCGCGCCGCCGCCGCCTCCTCGAGCCCGCCCCCGTCTCCTCCTCCTTCCCCCCCACCCCCCCTCAGCGCCGCTCGCCCGGACCCAGCATCCGCGGCGGCCCGCACAGCGCCGGAACCGCAGCCCGCCCCGGAACTGCTTGGCCCGCCCGCCCCTGACCCGGAAGCGGGACCTGCGTGCTCTGGGTTGGCTCCGGGGGAGGGAGCCGAGCCCACCTCCTTGGAGCCCGGGGTGCTTTGCTCTCCGCCTAGCTCGTGCTCCTCTCTGGCAGGGAGGATCCCAGGCGGGCAGCCCGGGCCGACGGCGGCCCTGATCGCCTGGGAGGAGACCCTTCTTCCCTCTCCGGCACCAGCCTCGCCCGCCCCTCCTTGCTTTGGCCGAGCCAAACCGGCCCAAGTCCTGAAATGTTGTGTTACCGAAGGCTAGCTCTGTGGCTTAGAATCCCCCACCCCGCCTAGATTAATTCGAAATGGAGACCACGTCCCCACCTTCCGAAGGCCCAGCTGAGTGTTGGATGATACCTGGGGGCAATCCCAGGGCACGAAGAAGATGACTGATCTAAAGCTCCCTGGCATTGAGTTATTGGGTTTTTAGTTTTAAAATAAGCTGCTGTTGAAGAATCACTTGGGGGGGAAAGTGCTCTGAACATATTAATGAGCAGACACAGTACAAAGTTTGAAAGGATTCCTGTTCTCTCCATAACAAATGGATTAGGCCTATTAGGTTCAATGGAACGAAGAGAGCGTTTATTAAGCGCTTACTGTGCGCCGAGCGCTGGGGACTCCAATAGAAGCTTCGTCCTCACTCCTGAGAAACTTCTGCCAATGGGGGAGACACCACATGGAAAGTTTCAGTTGCAAATCGTGGCGGGGTCCCATGGGCCTTTGGGTGCAGTGGAAAATTGGGTGGCAATGTCTCTTTTTTAATGTCGTTTCCACTGATAAAATCACGTATATATTTCTGGAGTTAAACCATTTTGGTAATAGGAAGTTTCTTCTCTTGGTGTTCAGCAGCTGTGTTTCTAGCACTGGAACAGTTGCCATTCTCCTTTGTCACAAGGATTACTTCCCTAGCATGATGGCTGCAGGCACTGACCTGGAAACCTTGGTATTCTCCAGGGGTTCTGAGGGAAGATGATGGTCAGAGTGGTGGTGGTGGTTTGACTTGCCTAGCACAAGCTGCTTCCTGTTTTTCACTAGGATTTTCCCACTGGACTTAGAGGTTAGAGCAAAGAGCTGGGGAGGTCACAAAGACCTGGGTTCAAGTCCCACCTCTGATCCATACTAGCAAGTGTGGGTCAGCCACTTAATCCCTCAATGCCACAAGGTACTCTCGAGGACTGACTATAAATTGCAGAATAGTTGCTGATCTGTTTTGGTTGAAGGGAATTTTGTATCAGAGAAATAAAAGATTAATGCAATTAAAATAACTGTCATCGTGGGCAGCCAGGTGGTGTAGTGGATAGAGTACCAGCCCCAGAGTAAGGAGCATCCCAGTTCAAATCCAGCCTCAAACACTTGGCACTTTCCTGGGGCAAGTCTCCTAACCCGGATTGCCTCTAAAAAAACAAACAAAAAACTATCATCATGATCACCAAAAAGCATTTATTAAGCACAATGTACTCTGTACTCTGCTAAACTGGGGATACCAAGAAGCAAAAACAGTCTCTGCCTTCAAGGAGCTCACAAGCTATTGGGAGAGAAAACATGCAAAGAACTATTTACATACAAGATACAGGTATATATACATGTATGTATACATACATATGTATCAGGAAAGGAGAGAAGTGAACATAGGGAGGGCAAGGAACCATGAAAAGCTTCTTAGCTGCAATAAGTGTAAAGTTATATGAAGTAGCAATATTCTTAAACTGTTAAGCTAAGATACTTAGTAATTAAAGTAATCAAAATACAAGGTAAATAAATTACAAATCATTAGTAATAGAGTCAATCTAAAGGTTCTTTATCTTCAACAGAGGCAACTTGTTATGTGATCGAGGTTTCCTCTTTTTAAGAATTTCCATGCTAATCTCTAATTTTCAGTTCACTGTCAAACCAAATAAACAGTAAACAGAACATCAACTTTCCCCTTCAGTGCCCTTTTAATTGACCCTTGAAAGACCCGTAAGAATGTTCAGTTCCCGTTTTTTTGGATTGGCTGCCCATTTACAAAAACCGGGGCAATCAACCAATCAGCAAGCAGTACTTGTTATTAACTATGTTATGTGCCAACCACTGTGCTAGGCAGTGGGACTATAAGTGAAAAGTGAAACCGGTCCCCGACCTGGAGAAACTATGTGTGTATGTACATATATGTATCTGTATGCAAAATAGGTGATTCAGGGTGGAAGACACCAACAGCTGGGGAAGGAAGGATCAGAAAGGCTGTTCATGTAAAAAGCGGTTACTTGAGCTTACTTTTAATGGAAACTATACGTTCTAAGAGACAGATATGAGAAGGGAATAATTTCCAGGGACCGGCAGAATAGCTAGTACAGATGAAGATGGGAAATGGAATGTCATGTGGTTCAAATCCCAATAGATTCTGCAACTTTGCAGAAATCATTCACTCATCATCCACAAAGAAGTCTTTCTAAGATTTGAGTACCATGGTATTAGCTAGGAGAAGAAAGATCAAATCAATTTTATAGTCTGGATTTTCATGTACAAATGTCAGACTTTTAAGGAAAAGGTTATTATTTTTTATTTTTTAAAGTTATATAATAATTTCTCTTTCACTAAGAAACTGGAACTAGATCATACAAATATTCCAGGGACCCTGGATGTGACACATGGATAAAAATATAAAGCATTACTGAGCATCCTAGAACAACACTGCATTACTGAGTGATGACTTCATTTTTCCACTGAAGTGATTGAGTTCCAAATAATTGTATTCTTGTCTATTCTGTCTCTTACCAAGCAGTGAAGGAAAGTTCAACTAAACAGTACTAAAAACTCTACATTTGCCATCTTCATGTCCCTAAAGAGGGGTTATTGATGATTAAATTGATCAAAGAGCCTTATTTTAGTTAGCAATGGTAATTAGTTGATGGGAGCTGTATGAGAAATGATGAAATTAATATTCCTGGTGAGTAGAGGTATAATGATTCAATTCTTGGTCTTAAATAATTAAAAAAACAAAGTTCAGAATCCAGACTCAACCCATGTCTTATTCTCTAGCCCTTTCTATCTTTGACCCTACAGAAGAGATATAAGACTGTAAGGAAAAAACAATAACATACCGGAATTGGGATATTAAAAAATAAACAGAAAATACTGGGGAGATATAAGCAGTAACAAGTGCATTGACCTGGAAGTCAAGGATACCTAGGTTCTCGTCCTGACTCTGTCACTAACTGTGATGATGAACAAGTCGCTTCACCTGTAGATCTGTTTCTTCCCATATAAAACTGCATGGTGGTGGTGGTGGTGAGGTTGGATAAGATAATTTTTTTAGATCACTTTCAGCTCTAAACTTTGTGATTTTATGATTAAGGTCTAATGGATCTCTTTAATCATAGATCGATGCAAGGGTAGTAAGCCTAGCTTTTTTTATTCAGACAGGAGATAAACCAGGAGACTTTTTATGG
>NW_027185764.1:25162633-25173161 GCF_028583685.1 Petaurus breviceps papuanus
TAGCTTTTTTTATTCAGACAGGAGATAAACCAGGAGACTTTTTATGGCAATAAGAGGAAGAATGCTCCAGGGTACTTAGGAGAAAAGAGAAGGCACATGGGGTGGCTATGTGATGCAGTGAATTGAGCACCCAGGGCAGGAGGACCTGAATTCAAATCCAGCCTCAGACACTCAACACACTAGCCATGTGACCTTGGGCAAGTCGCTTAACCCCAATTGCCCCGCCTTCCCCCTAAAAAAAAGGCAAAAAAAGAGAAGGCACCCCAAAAGGTACAATACTTGAAACCACAAACTATAAATGGGGGGGGGGTGCTTTATGGTGATAATTGCTGTGATCTGTGGACCAAGAGAAGGAGTTTCAGGGAAGACCAAAAGAGATACTACCTAACCCCTCTTAAGATTTAATACACCATAAGATCTTTAGAAATCATCTTATCCTACTCCCCACCCCTCAACAACATTGCCATAGATACCTGATGAGGTGGGAATCTTGTTGGTGTTACACAGAGTTCTCTAATTATCTGCCTTGAGGAACTTTCTTCCATCAAGAAGCCATGTGACCAAGAAAGTGAGAACCCACAAGATCAAGAGAAGAAAAGTGAACTACAGTGGTCCCCTACATTTCTCTTGTCTAGCTAGCAAGGAATTGAGGGGCTAGATATTACTCTTGTGTCAAAAAGCAAGTAAAGCAACAGTAACTGAGACCTAATGGCATAGTAGAAAGTGTATGGAGGCAGAGAAAAATCTGAGTGGATCCCAGTGACTTGAGCACAGAGCACACCATAGCTGGCTAAAAGATTGAGGTCCAGTCCAAAGCTGCTTTCTCTAATCTGCTGTGGAGGAAATTCACTTCACTTGTCCAACCATTTTACTTCCCATTCTTCTACCACCTAGATCATTGGATTTCTCATTTTTAAAAATGCACACTTAGTTTTATTAATCATTTCTTTTTATTTTGTTAATGTATGTTTGATAGCTCAGTGAGTAGCATGCTGGGCCTGGAATTAGAAAGACCTAAGTTCAAATCTGGCCTCAGACAATAACTAGCTGTGTGACCCTGGGCAAGTCACTTAACCTCTGTTTGCCTTAATCCGTTGGAGAAGGAAATGACAAACCACTCCAATATCTTTGCCAAGAAAACCCCATGGATAATATGATCCATGGGGTCATGAAGAGTCAGACACAACTGAATAACAACAAACATTTATAATGATATGATTTTCCCCTGAGGACTGCTTTAGCTTCATCCCAGTGATTTGGGTGTGTTGTTTCATTTTACAATCTTCTTTCACATAATTATTGTTTTAATGATTTGTTCTTTGATTCATTTAGGATTTCATTAAGTCTCCATTTGGGTCTGTGTCTTTCATTTGTGGTCCCTGAACCCACTGCTATTTTTATGTCACTATGTCCACAAAGGATGTATTTACTATTTCAGTCTTTTTACATTTGTTTGCAATATCTCTGTGCCCTAATACATGGTTAATATTTGTAAGAAGTTCTGTGTGATGCTGAGATAGTCCCATTTTGAAGATATCCTAAATCTTTTAGCTCTAATTTTATTAGCAATTTGTTTCTATATTTTCCCTTTCTTTATCTTTCTGTTAAACTTATCAAAAACTGAGATGGACATTGAATTCTCCTGTCACTTTTGTGCTACTGTCTATGTATTATTGTAGCTCAGTTTATGTTCTCTTTATGACTTTAGATGCTAAGGCACTTGGAGCATGTTAAGTTTAATGTTTACAGTGTTTGTTGTCTGGGGTACCTTTTAGCATAAAATTGTTTCCTCGGTTGTTTCCTTTTTATGTTTTGAATGTTTGTTTTTTCTTTTTTTGATAGTATGTTTGCAACTCCTGTTCTTTTGGATTCACTTGATGCATGCTAAATTTTTTCCCCTAGACCCTCATTTTTATTCTGTGTATGTCTTTGTTTTAAAAATGTGTTTCTTGTAAGCAACATATTGTGAAGTGTTTTTTTTTTAATCCAATCTGTCACTCTTTTTTTGTTTTATTGGATTTTTAAATTGACTCACATTTAAAGTTGTGAGAGTTTGGTTTTTTCCTCTATTTGTCTTAATTTTTTTCTCAAAATTGGGATTCCCCACCCCCCTTCTATAAACACAGTGCTTTGTCTCCAGTTATTTTAGCTTAATCTATTTTAAAACAACCTTATTCCCACTATCTCTTTTTTCCTTACCTTCAACCCTTCTCTTCCTACCTTATCTCCGTTTGTGATCCTTTTCACTAGTTTTAGAATCTGGCTTATTTCCTTTTTTCTTGCTTGCTTTTAACTAGTTATTTAATCCTTGATTTCTTGTCTCCTTCCCTCCCCCCCCATTAAATAGTCAAATTTAATTTGTCTCTTTGTCTCTTCCCCTACAACTTGTTTTGTTCATTACCTTTCATTTTCTGTACCTTTTTCTTTTCTTTTTGGAGGGCATTTGGGGTTAAGTAACTTGCCCAAGGTCACGTGGATAGTTTTTGTGTTAAGTGTCTGAGGTCAGACCTGAACTCAGGTCCTCCTGACTCCAGGGCCGGTGCTCTACTCACTGTGCCACCTAGCCGTCCCTGTACCTTTTTTTCTAAAAAGGATTTCTTTTATTCACTCTCTTCATTCTCTTCCCTTTCTGTGTATTCTAGACTTTATTTTGTGATTCATAGCTCTTATATCTATTTAGTCCTTTATTGTCTAAAGCTCTATTTATCAATAGAATCAAAACTTTGAGCTATCTACTTTGGGTTCCCTCTTCTGAATGGTTTCTGTTATTGACCTGTAGACTTTGCCCTTTCCCTCATCCTTTCTTTCCCCCTATTGTACCTTACTCTGAGAATTACTAGTTCCTGAAGGTGAGAGAAAATTGCCCCATTGTATGAATCTTCCTACAATGTCCCTGATTGTACAGTTCATTATTGACCTTTGTCCTCCCTTTGGTCATTCCCCCCCTCCAATCTGCCTCAAATTCTCTTTCCTAGGTCCATGCCCTTACACTGGTGCCAGTTGCCTGATTTCTTTCCTCCTCAATAAGTGATCTCTCTCATGGATCTCTCATGGATCTCAAATCCATGAAGATAATATCCATTCTAAGATCTCTGACACCCTTTACAGAATATCTCTCTTCTTTTATAGGAGCATTTACCAATGGTGCCCCCTCCCACAAGCGAAACAAGAGTTTCCCCCTTTCTTTCTCCCTTTCTCCGTTGTCTTGTAGGCTCTCTTTTTCCTAGTAATAGGGGAAAGAAAGTAATAGGAGTTACTTTTCCTTCACTGTTATACTTTGACATGATTACATTACATTTTTTCTTCTACTTCCTCCTTTTTATGTGCCCTCTTATTCTATAATTTAATTTCACAAGAAATATTGATTCACTTATAGACAGAATGTTGTGAGGTTTAGTCCATGTTGTTTCAGGACTGTTTCTCCACCATCACTTCTATTTGACTTCTGCTTTTTTATCTCCTCAAGTATATTTATTTATATTTTTGGAGGGGGGAAGGCAAAGCAATTGGGATTAAGTCATTTGCCCAAGGTCACACAGCTAGTGTGTCAAGTGTCGGAGGTCGGATTTGAACTCAGGTCCTCCTGACTCCAGGGCTGGTGCTCTATTCACTGTGCTACCTAGCCACCCCCCTCCTGTGGTTTCTTGTAAGTGTAGGATAGTCTTGTGTTATTTGAATTTCTTTTCCTTTATATTTGATGGTCTTTCTCTTGGTTGCTTGCAAAATATTTTTTGCTTGTTAATAGAACTCTTAAATTTAACTGTTAGATGACTTGAAGTTTGCAGCATAGGGATTTTTCTGGAGGTAATCTATTGATTATTTCAATTAACACTTTATTTTCTGTGTTCAGATGTTCTGGGCAGTTGTCTGGTATTATTTCTTGCATTGTGTTGTTTGGGTTTTTGACTTACTGGGTTCTTCTAGGAGTCCTATAATCCTGAAGTTGTTTCTGTGTATCTTGTCTTTGAGATCAATGTTTTGTCAATGTTTTGCTTGTATGGAGATCATGTTTTTGTTTCAACTGAAATTAAGGTAAACTGAGGCACAAAGTTCTGAGCATATTCATTTTGTTGGTAAGGCTAGCAATTACCAATAAAGGGTTTTTAGCTCTTCAACAGGCCAAAATACTTAAATGAGGCAGATCATTTTTATGGACAAAAGGAGGAACGTACAAAAGCTAGAAGGCAACACCATAGGTGGGAATATAACATGATTGGATGGAAGTCTGGAATGCAGGGCTAGCTACAAACCCTCCTTCTGTCTTGTCACTGTGGAAAGCTCATTGGTGGTGTCCACCTGCATGGCTAGTTAGTGTCACGTTGATAACAGACTAGACTCTCTTGAAGGCCAGCCAGTGTTGCAGAGATAATAGACCAAACATACCTGGCATCCACCTGCATCCTTCAAGGATAACAGATTTCCTTGACACAAGAATAGAACAGTGATTAGTAGGAACATTGAACTTCTAAACTTAATTAGCTCAGAGAGGAAATCTGAACTTATAAACTCAACTCAGAGACAAAGAAATGTGACAGTGATACAGAATAGAACTGATTACAAAAATGGAGGACATATCAATTTGATTTTCTTACTTTTAATGTTATTGCTTCCTCTCCCCCTTCCCCTATTGTCCTTCACTTCTCTGTATTTGCATTCCTAATCAGCTATTCTCTCTGTTGAGACTTGCCATCATGGATATAAGATCTGTTCTGCTAATTATTTCTGCTGTGCAGCCCATACATTCTTTGATGACAGTTTTCCTGGGGGCTGGATCTCAAGTGTCTTGACCTCCTCCCATACTGCACAATTACTGGTTCACTAACCTCAGTTTTTGCCTCTGGTGACTTTTTTTTTTTTAAGTAATCGGGGTTAAGTAACTTGCTCAAGGTTAACCGGTCAGTTATTTCTGGGTTTGGTGCTGAGTATCTGAGCCCAGATTTGATCCCCAGGTCATCCCAACACTGGAGCCTGTGCGCTTACTTGCTGAGCCACCTGGCCACCCCTAAGCAATTGGGGTTAAGTAACTTGCTCAAGGTTACACGGCCAGGTGTTTCTGGGTGGGTGTTAAGTGTCTGAGCCCGGGATTTGATCTCCAGGTCATCCCAACACTGGAGCTGGTGCTCTTACTCGCTGTGCTACCTGGCCGGCCCCCTCAGGTGACTTCTGAGGGAATAGATTTAGCCCTATCAGAATGTTGGGCACTTTCCCTTGGGCTTAGTGGAGTGCCACATAGCCATACATCTATGTATCTTTCTCCTGTTCCCTCTGTTCCCATTATCTGGCAGAGCTCTGTTGTGCTACAGAACACTGCAGCACTATCACAAGCTGAGCAAAATCTCTGCCATTTCAATCTCAGTGGCACTAGATAATCAAAGAGGCCACCTTGCTAGGAGAGAGGGGACATGGAGTATAGAGTTGAGTTCTATTGAAAGCATGTGGGTCAGCTTGTGTAGCCTACATGGAGGAGTGTGGTGGATGGTGAGGGAGGGGATGCTGAGGGAGCACATAAGGTAGGGATTAGCCTACCCTGTTGTTCTTTGAGTTTTCAGCTTGTTTGGATTCTCTGTGTCCTAGATGATGGAAATAATGAAATTGCTTTATCTCTTACACATTATTCCCATTTTAGAGAGGTTTGAGGACTGGAGAAATTTCCATTCCTCCATTATGTTGGTAGTGTGACCTGGCATTGAGGCTAAGTAATTCAATGACTTAGGCCTTCTCAAAATTCATTATTTCCTCCAACTACTTATTGCCATCACTGAAGTAATTTTGTAGTTTTGGTACCCAAAGCCACAAAAAGCACCAGAGATAAGTAGCATGAAAAATACTCCCAAATGACTATTTTTAAGGTAAATTCATTTGTTGGGGAGAGAACAGATCTAGGACACATGGTTTCCCTGAGAGAAAAATCTCCAAAACACCAACCTGTAGGGAGGGAATAGAGACCTACTTTATTTTATGTTGTGTATAATCTTGTGCTATTTGAAAGTATTGTTGAAATATAAAGCTATTTATAGTCATTTTAGTCCAAGCCAATAAAAGCCCAGTTTGAGATTAAGAGAGGGAAACCCAAAAGGGAAAAATGTTTCTCAGCTCAGGTCATGTAGGAGTGATCTTACTAGAGAGAGATGTTCTAAAATACATACCTTAGACTACTTTATGGACTTAGAGAGAGACCGAACAAGTTAAAAAGTCAATGGATGAAGGCTGGTATATTTTATTCAGGTAATCACACACCCTACACAAAGTACTCAGATAAACCCTATCTGGATACATAAATAGGGAATTGAGACCCGGGGGGCTGAGATAATATAGCCATATCTATGGGTTGGTAATGGTGTTGGTCAGTCATTCAGTCATGTATGATCCTTTGTAACCCCATGGACCGTACATAGCACACCAAAGAATTCTATCTGCCATCATCTCCCAAAGCCTGTCCAAGTTCATGTTCATTGCTTCCATTACAATATCTCATTCTCTGCTATCCCCTCCTCCTTTTGCCTTTAGTCTTTCCCAACATCAGGGTTTTTTTTTTCCAGTGAGTTCTGTCTTCTTATGTGGTCAAAATAGATAAGTTTCAGCTTCAGTATTTGTCCTTCCAATGAATAGTTTGAATTAATTTCTTTAAGTAGTGACTGATTTTATCTGTTTGCTGTCCAAGGGACCTTAAAACGTCTTCTCCAGCACCACAATTTGAAAGCTTTGATTCTGTGCTTAACTTTCCTTATGGAGTAATCTGACTCCAGGTCTAGTGCTCTCTCCACCATACCAGGCTGCTTCTTTACTCTTCCTAAAAATTAAGTACAATGCTTTTTATAAAGATAAGCTTCTTAGCAGAAAATACAGCTTAAGTATGTTTGGGGGGTAGTAATGGAGTAGTTGGCCATTTTTTGTTCATTTAGTTTTTGCTTTTTGAATCGTTAAGTGAATCACTTTTGAGCAACCATGGATCTAATTCAGGAGATCCTATATTATTCTGGGTCTTAATGAAGTCATCACAATACCTTAGCAAATAGGAGTGTCTGACAAATCTTGTCATCTATGTGGAAACCCTCTCCCATTTGAACCTTGACCAAGACATTCTCCATGTCACTGGCAAGGAATATGTCTTTGTTTTATGCTTAACTTGATGTTAATAATCAGAGGATCATTGAACAGTGATATTTCTGTGGTTGCATTTCTCAAAGAATACTGTGTAATTTTTACCTTCCATAAAAGGCTCAGACTCTTTGTGGGAGGAGAGTTGTTAAAGCTGCCCTCATACCACCCCCTCCATGTATTTTTTTTATCCTGAACTTGACAAAAACCAAATAAGATGAGTATTTTCATATACAAAGTAGAACAGAAAAAGCGGATCACACATGTAGCTGAGAATGGATTACAGAGTTTGTGTTTCTTTTTAAGTATAAAATATATTCAACATGTTATTTTCAAAACTGATCTCAGTCTCCATTTTTTACTTCCTTCTGTTCTCTTCTGTGCATTTTAAAAATTCTTAAATGATTCTCTTTTCTCTTCATTTTTACTGCTACCTTTTCTCTCCCCACAAAACAAAAACAACCAAAAAGCCCCCAATAACCCATGTCCCAAGTATCAAATATGCACATTCAAGTAAAAAAAATCCCCTCATTGGATATATCCTAAAAATTCTCTTTCTGCACCTTGAGTTCATCACCTTTTTGTCAGGAGGTGCCAAGTATGTTTGTTCCATTATTTATCTTCTGGAATTTTGTTTTGTCATTGCACTGATCAGGTTCTTAAGTCTTTAATTCTTTTCTTGACTATGTTGCTGTCATATAAATTGTTCTGTGTTCTCAATTCTTTTTGTATCAGTTATGCAAACCTTCCTAGGTTTCTATGAAACTTTCTGTTTTGTAATTTCTTATGGCGCAGTAATATTCCATTATTTTCACACACCATAATTTGTTCAGTCATTCACCAATTTCTTTTTGCCACCCTCACAACTGAATGACTTAAAAAGGTGCTGTGGGAGGCAGGTAGGTGGTGCAGTGCATAGTGCACTGAACCAACAGCCAGGAAGATCTGTCAAATCTGACCTCAGAACTTCCTGAATGGGTAACCCTCAGCAATTCACTTAACCTCTATTTCAGTTTCTTCAGTTGTTTAAAAAAAAGTGGGGGTGGAACCAAGATGGCAGAGTAAAAGCCTGAACTTGCTTGAGCTTGTCCCCAGTTACCTCCAATAATTGTAAAAAAAAGGACTCTAAACAAATTTTAGAGCTACAGAACCCACAAAATGACAGAGTGAAATACCTCTCCAGCTGAGGACAACCTGGCAGGCCAACAGGAAGGGTCTACCACACTGGGCTGGGAGCGGAGCGCAGTCCTGCATGGGCCATGCCAGCACAGATGGGCAGCACAGACCAGGCTGGGGCAGACCTCAGGGGACTGAATCACTGGCAGCTCTGGTGGTTTCCAGACTTCTCAACCCATAAACACCAAAAAGAAAGTAAAAGGTCAGTGGGGAAACTCTGTTGGACCTGGGAGAGAGAAGAGCAGTCTGGGCTCTGCCCCCAGGGTGACGGAGGTGGTGGTGGCTGCCACAGCAGCAAAAGCAGTGATGGTGGCAATAGCAACAGTGGAAGCAGCTGCTTCCCAAGCTCCAGGTTCACAAATAGTGGAGGGACCAAGAGGTTGGCCAGAGGGCAATTGCAGGAATCTATCTGCTGGCCATGAGGCAGGATTTTCTTGCTTTGCCCTGCTTGGATCTGGGATGCAGTCTTGGGTAGTGGTCCTGGGACAAGGAGCGCTGGTGTGGTGGAGCTTGTTGAGGCTGTGGAGAGGCAGTCCTCCTCACAGTTCTGAGGCAGATACCTAGAAGAAGCTCTGACAACAGCTGTGCAAAACCGCAGAAATTTGGGACACAGAACTTTCCACTCTGGAAGCAGAGTTCTACCATGGCAAAGAGCTAGTAACTGACTAAAAGTCAAGTAACTGACTGGCAAAATGAGCAAACAGAGGAAGAGAAATCAGAGTACAGAATCGTGCTTTGGTGACAAAGAAGATCAAAACACAGAACCAGAAGAAGACAACCAAGTCAAAATTCCTGCATCAAAAGTTTCCAAGAAAAATATGAATGGGTCACAGGCCTTGGAGGAACTCGAGAAAGATTTTGAAAATCAAGTAAGAGAAATAGAGGGAAAATTGGGAAGAGAAATGAGAGTGATGCAAGAAAATCATGAAAAATGACTCAACAGCTTGTTAAAGGAGATCCCTGAAAAAATACTGAAGAAAATAATACCTTAAAAAATAGACTAACTCAAAAGGCAAAAGAGATCCAAAAAAGTCAATAAGGAGAAGAATGCCTTATAAAGCAGAATTGGCCAGATAGAATAGGAAGTTCAGAAGCTCACTGAAGAAAATAATTCCTTCAAAATTAAAACAGAGCTAATGACTTTATGAAAAATCAAGATATTATGAAACAGATCCAAAGAATGAAAAAATAGAAGGCAATGTGAAATATCTTATTGGAAAAACCACTCACCTGGAAAATAGATCTAGGAGAGATAATTTGAAAATTATGGGACTACCTGAAAACCATTATCAAAAAAAGAGCCTAGACATCATCTTTCAAAAAATTATCAAGGAAAACTTGAACCAGTGAGTAAAATAGAAATTTAAAGAATTCACCTATCGCCTCCTAGCAATATTATAGTCAAAATCCAGAGTTCCCAGGTCAAGGAGAAAATATCACAAACTGTCAGGAAGAAACAATTTGAGTATTGGGAAACATAATCAGGATAACACAAGATCTAGAAGCTTCTACATTAAGGGATTAAAGGGCTTAGAATATGGTATTCTGGAGGTCAAAGGAGCTAGAATTAAAAGCAAGAATCACCTACCCAGCAAAACTGAGTATAATACTTCAGGGTAAAATATAGAAATTCAATGAAATAGAGGATTTTCAACCATTATTGATGAAAAGACCAGAGCTGAACAGAAGACTGACTTTCAAACACAAGAAGCAAGAGAAGCATGAAAAGGTAAACAGGAAAGAGAAATCATAAGGAACTTTAATTAAAGTTGAACTATTTATATTCCTGTATGGAAAGATAATGTCTGTAACTCATGAGACTTAGGATAGTTGAAGGGAACATATATGTATGTATAGGTGGATGTATATGTGTGTGTGTGTATCTGTGCATTATGTTGTAATGCCAAGCAAAGGCAACTTCCAAAGTTTGGAATACCAACATAATGATTAGGTGAAGGCTCTGGGAACACCCTTGAGCTCTCCTTGAATCTTTGAGGTGCAGGCTGTGGGAGCTCCTTGAGCTCTCCTTGAATCTTCCCCTGTAAGGCATTTGCCTGAGGCCATGAGACTTAAGTTGTGGCTCTGCCCAAGTTTTTATCCCTCCTTTGTCCAGCAACTTCCCACCCTTAATCACTCATTGACTTCATATGACTTCTCCTGAAGACCCTCCCCAAACTCTTCCTCTAGACCACCCCTATATTCCTCTCACAATTTTCTATATATAAGATCCCATCTTCCCTCCATGTGGTGTGAG
>NW_027185764.1:25178161-25380756 GCF_028583685.1 Petaurus breviceps papuanus
CACTTGTTTGGATCTGTTTAATAGTATCTTGATTTCTCATAAAGTCATTAGCTTCCATTTGCTCCAATCCAATTCTGAAGCAATGATTCTCTTCAATGAGCTTTTGAGATTCTTTTTCCATCTGACAAATTTGACTTTTTAAGGCATTCTTCTCCTCTTTGGCTTTTTGAGCCTCTTTTGCCATTTGAGTTAGTCTATTTTTTAAGCTGTTATTTTCTTCAGTCAGGTTCTTGACTCTCTTTTCATAATTTCCTTGCATCATTCTCATTTCTCTTCCCAATTTTTCTCCACTTCTCTTATTTGGTTTTCAAAATCCTTCTTCTACTCCTCTATCTTGGCTCTGCCTAAAATCCTTCCCCTCAATTTTCAATTCTTTGCCACCACAAAAAGAGCTGCTACAAAAATTCTTGTACTTATGGGTCTTTTTCCTCTTTCTTTGATCTCTTTGGGAGTATGGATTTAGTAGAAGTATTGTGCAAAGGATATGCAAAATTCAATAGTTTTAATACCCGTGTTTCCCCGATAATAAGACCTATCCCGAAAATAAGCCCTCCCCTTACTGTGTAAGATTCCTCTAAAATAAGCCCTCCCCCGAAAATAAGCCCTATTGAGATTGCTACTGTAGTGAAGGTGATCCCCTGCGCTACATGCTACATTACGGTACCCTCTGTATGCACCGCCCCCCCTCCCCCCCCAGTGAAACGCACGCCGTGCTCCGAGCTGCATCAATCAGAGCTGCAGCAGTGAGCGCGTCATCCTGTTCTTCCCCAGTGATTTGCTTGCTGGTGCCATTGAGAGCAGTGCCGCGGAGGAGAGCTGAGGCAGGACAACATAAAAACCCGGTATGTAAGTGGGAGTGAGAGGGCATGATGGAGGATAAAAAGGGCATGATGGAGGAAAAAAGAAGAACTCAGGGGGCATGATGGAGTGAAAAGAAGGACTGATGGTCATAATTTTATTATTCTGTCTGTTTTGACCCCCAGACATGAGTACAAAAAGGAAGAGCTATACTGTTGAGTATAAGAAAGCAATTGTAGAGGAGTCACATGGCAAGAATCTTGCAGTTTTCTGTAAAGAAAAACTTTTGGATCTTTGAATGGTCAGAAAATGGAGAGCAGATTATAATAACCTCAATCAACAGGTGGATGAGGGAAAAGGGAAAAAGCGCAGGTCTGGATCAGGTTGGCAGCCCTTATATCCTGACTTGGAGATCCTCATTGGTGAATGGATTGCTGACAGGAGAGCAAAGGCCTTGGTTGTGCGCAGGGCTGATATTCAAGCATTTGCCCTTTCAATGGCACCAGAGTTTGAAATGGTCTCAGAAGGATTCAAAGCATCACAACACTGGTTGGACGGTTTCCTTCAACGGTATGAACTGTCCCTAAGAATATCAACAACACTGTTTAAGCTGGAAGATGCTGAAGTTATTAAACGTGCACTTTCATTCAAGTCCTTTATTGATAGGATCGACATTTCCAAGTACCAAACCTGCAATATGATTGCTATGGAGGAAACTGCAGTGTTTATGGGACAAGGATCTCAAACAACAATTCATCACAGGGGTGCAACGTCAATCTACATTCCCACCACTGGCTATGAAAGTGCACGGGTCACCTGTGTTTTGGCAATTCGTTTGGATGGAAAGAAAGCCACACCTCTAGTCATCAGTAAGGGCAAGAAAGATAAGATTGAACGTGTATCTGGCATTTACGTTCTTGAAACCGAAAAAGCCTAGTGTACACAAGCCATTATAAGAAAGTGGGTTGATTTAATGCTGCCACTTGTTATGCGAGGTAACCAAAGAGTCTGATAGTCTGGGATTCAGCCAGCACTCACTGCGCTAAAGAAATGAAGAACTTCCTTGCAAAAAGAAGAATAGATCAAGTAATGATTCCTGCAGGAATGACTGCCTATCTCCAGACCCTTGATATTGCAATAAAGAAGCCATTCAAGGACCATTTGCGCATGGAAGTCAATGACTACATTGAAAATAGAATGGAAAGAAATCAGCGTGGAAACTTTGTGAAGCCCTGTCTGCAAGAAGTCGTGACTTGGGTGAAGAAGTCATGGGATAAAATTACTGACAGCTGTGTCGCCAAGGCACTACGAGCAGGTTACCTGGACAAGACATATTTATTTAAAGAGAGCTATATTGCTGGACATGACAGATTGGGTCCACTTCTTCTGAAGGAAATGGAGGCGCAAGACATCCAGGGCGGAATTCAGGGTATGGACACTTATGATGATGTTGTTGAAGAAGATGACATGATCATTATTGAATAAAGGTACATTTTTTTGTTCAAATTTACCTGTTTATTAAAATTGCTGTCAATGTTCATTAAAATAAGCCCTCCCCTGAAAAGAAGCCCTCTGGTGTTTTTCTGTCCAAAAAAATTAATAAGACAGTGTCTTATTATCGGGGAAACACCGTAGCTTTTCAGGCATAGTTACAAATTGCTTTCCAGAATGGTTGGACTAGTTCACAGTTCCACCAGCAGTATATTAGTGAACCCTTTTTTCTTCAGTTGCTACAGTATTTGTCATTTTCCTTTTTGTCCTGTTAGATAGCCTGACATGTGTAAGGTGACACCTCAGAGTTGTTTTAATTTAATTTTAAAGTATTTTAAAAATATGACTATTTATAATTTGGATTTTTTTCTCTGAAAATTGTCTGTTGATATCCTTGACCATTTACCAACTGGGGAATGGCTCTTTTTCCTGTAAATTTGACATAATTCCTTACATATCACAGAAACTTGATGCAAAGATTTGTCCCCAGTTTCCTGCATTTCTACTAATTTTAGCTGCACTGTTTTTGTTTTTGCTAAAGCTTTTCAATTTTATGGAATCAAAATTATCCATTTTACCTCCTATGAACTTCTCTCTTGTTTGGTCACGAATTCTTCCCCTATTCCCTATCCCCTAGAAAGGTTCTTGCAACTTTCTGTTGTTCTGTTTTTCTTCTTAATGCTTCAGAGATATAGGAAATTCATCCCTCCAAGCTGTGTTTTTTGTCTTTCATAGAAAGGAAAGTGAAGTAACATCTTGGGAGCTCAGTTTTTGTATTAACATATGGATTGATTTAAAGATATTTCAAGATGTAATGAAACCAAGAGATTAAAATTTTAAATAGCATATGTAGAAAAACAAATATTTTCAATGAATATTTAATAGTTTAATTGGTAGTTTACTGAAATTTAATAGGTAGTTCAATGAAAACGTAGGTGTAATTTTAAAATTTTAATATTACAAACAAACAAAAAACCACATGGGAGGTAAGGATGGTATCATTAAGGAATTTTACTATACTTAAACTGGTTGATTTTTGGTTATTAAAATTTGATTATTGATTATCAGCATTTAAAAATCACATTTCCTTTCCTTCATTCTTTTTTTGGTTTACTTTTTGTATCTGTGTAAACTGAAAATAGCCATTTTCACATTTTGTTTCTTGTGTGCTGATGATACAAATCTAAGACTTCTGTTTCTAAGATTTAGGGAGAAAGTTTAACCTTATTCCAATAAAAGTTTTCTTTGTTGAAGTAGTGTTTGCTTTTATCATTTTTAGATTAAGTAAGATTTCAGTGGAAGAGGGAAGTTTTAGATGCATTCCTAAAATTATTTCATCCTTTACTTTATACTGTAATTCTTGTCTTTCAAGAAACACATCAGTACCTGTTTTGAAGTTGAAAGAGTTCATTTTTGTGAAGTGGCAAGCTCAATAAAATGGCTTTTGCTGATTACAAACTTGCTCAGTTTCTAAAAGGATCCTTCATTGAAGGATTCCTCTTCATAAGGGGAATTCAGTAGCCATCTTTTGGCAGGATTGTACATCACTAAACCTGTGAGCAAATGGGATCTCCTCAGGAAGATTCCACAGCTTTCCCCAGGAGACTACTGCAGTGCAGGGAGGAGTTCTTTATGTCTAGTCGGAATTTTTCTTCTGATAATTGACGGCCATTTATTTTTGCTTCGTTCTCAGAGAAATTCATGATCGTTTTCCCAACAACATCATCTTCCCTCCTAAAACAACAACAAGCATTTACTAAGTGTTTACTATGTATAAGGCACTGTGCTAAGCCCTGGGCACACAAAGAAAGGCAAAAATATGGTCCCTGCCCAAAAAGTGCTCACAACGGAAACACTCTTAGGTATTCAGGTCAGGGCATCTTACCTGGCTCCCCTTAACGTGCTTCGGTTGCACCGCCCTCACTAGCTTCCTTCCCACTGAGTAGGGCGCCCCCCTCTCCTCTCCCCCACCCTCTCCGGGGTTTGGAGCACGGCAGTGCGGTTGAGCAGCACCCCCTGGCGGCCTTGCCTGGGCGTGCAGGGTTGGATCCCGGAGAGCTCGCCGGGCCTCGGCCCGCGCTCTGGGAGCATGCCCAGTGGCTGCCTCCTCGCGCTGGATCCCCGCGGCGTTCGAAGCTGCTGGTGGCAGTTGGTGGCTATGCTTTACCTCTTGGGGGAGGTGGGGGCGGGGTGGGGAGTTTGGGGTGGAGGTTGGCCGTGGGGTTACCCCGGAAGGGGGCTGCCGCTGTCTCTGGGGTGGCGCTTGTAAGCCTTTTCCCTCGGCGCCCCCCTCCATGGACCCCGATCCCGGGGCCGTGGACCTCCGGCGCAGAACCTTGGAGCAAGACAAGTTTCATGTTGATGGTAAGGCAGGTGGTAGGAGCCTAGAACCCCAGCCGGCAACCCTGGAGCTCAATCACAGGTTGAATGACTTGCCCAGGGTCACTTAGCTAGTAGGTGGCAGAGGCTGCCTTTGGAGCGGGGATAAGGGGTCGGGCGTTAGTCCAGCCTGCAGACCGAGGACTGCCAGTACAGCCCCCGCCCTCAGGGAGCTTCCTGCCCTGGGAACCTTGGAGAGTGGCTTCGCTGTCCTGGCGAGGGCTGGAGTCCTCCGCCATGGACCAGTTGTGTGGCCTTGGGAGGCACTTCCATTGCTCCCTCTGTAAAACCTAGCAGGGCGTTTCAACAAACCGCACCAGGAGCTGCTGCGTCTGGGCTTCGTTCCCAGAGGACCGTGACATCGGGGACACGACGGCACGACTTGCCGCTGACTTGGATTGGAGGGAGGGAGGCCTGTGCAAGGAGCCTCGCTGGGAGACCCTGGCCCCAGGCTCCGGGCGTTTCGGGAGCTCCCTTAGAGTTCGGTAATGCCCATTCCGAGAATTGGCCTCTTTTAGGGGTGAGGGAAGGGACGGTCCCTTAAATTAGAAAAAAAGGAAAGGAAATCCAGCCAGGAGGGGAAGACCCCAGGGTTGCTCTTTCAAAGGGAAACAGTTATCATAATACAGCCTTCTCTTCTGGCCGGCAATTCCGGGAGAGACTAATAAAAGCTGACTATTTATAGGTTTAATGACATGATTTAATTTAATATGACAACATTATTAAATAGGTGCTCCTCTTACCCCATTTTATAGATGAGGAAACTGAGGCTCAGAGTCCTTGACCAGGCTAGGGTCACACAGCTAAGATGAAAATGTCTTTAAAAAAAATTAATTTGTTTTTAGTTTTCAATATTCACTTCCACAAGATTTTGAGTTTTAGATTTTCTCCCCATCTCTCCAAAATGCTGTCTCCTTGACACCCAGTCCAGTGTTTTTTATACTGTCACATGATCCAAGATCATGTCTTCAGAGTCTAGAGCAAAAGATAATTTAAGATGTATCATTACTAATTTAATCAGTAATTTTTTTATTTCACTTATGCAGAAGGCCATTAAATTGTGGTAAAATATTAAATAATGGATTTTCATAGTTCTGGATTTCTTGAGCTTTATGGAAGGACTTCTACCATCCTTCCTTTCTTTTGCCCTTTTTGGTGACCATTGTTTTCAGAGAGATTTCTAGGAAACAGAGTAGTTAGTCATAGTGAATTGCTGGTTAGGTTAAGTATTTACTTCCACAGACTGAGTCCCTTCCAAAACTTTGATGGTGAAAGTAGAATTAGATTAGATGAAGGGTATAAACATATTAACTATGGTTGTTTCTCCAACTTTAAGGAAGAGGTTGCCATATCACATTTGACCATTTCATAGCACTAATTGGCACCTTAGGCAGGTGGAAGCTGGAGAAAGTGCAATATTTAGTTGTCTAAAAAGTCTATTTAATTTTTTTTACTTCGAAAATGAGAAGTTATATGGAATAAGGGAAGTGTCCAAAAATAGCAATTCATGTCATTTTTTCTTTAAAATATTATTTGTGAAATATTGAAATTATCCATGACCTGGAAACAATTACTGTCAAAAGCATTTCCCTGGGAAAGTGGATTTAATGGATTTAAATAATTGAATATAATTCTTTAGTCCTTAAAATGTCTGTTATGAAATTTATTTCCACAGAAAATAGATGTTATTTAGACATTACTATCTTTCTTTCTGTTTAAAGAGGTGTTTCCATGGCTAATGAACTCTTCAGAACATCCCTTGAGCACAACAATTAAGACTTCTCTTCAAATGAGAACCCAAGGACTCGGACTAATAATTTTCCAACATGGGCCCTATCTCCAGATAGCCAACCTTGTGGAGAAAGGAACAGCTGCAAAGGATGGAAGACTAAAGCCAGGTGATCAGTTGGATACCTAGGTCTTATAGATTCATATAAATTAATTTATATAGATTGTGTAGGTTAATTTATAGATTAACTTCTTAAATCCACCTAGAATTTACATTTATTCCATTCCAGATGCTAACTGTAGTGTGTTATATCCATCTTGACAAGTGAGACTCTTTTTCAATTGGCTAAGTGCTCTTTATCCTGATTGGTCTGATTGATTTTCTTTGTAGGTAAAGGTTTTCTCTTTAGAAGAGGAAAGAAAGATTTTGATTTAAATGCAGCAGGTATTTATTGAGGGCCTCTTGTGGAAACTAGGAATGAAATATTAAGACTGCCTCTGACTTTAAAGAAATTAAAATCTTATTGAGGAGACAACATTTATACAGCTATAGTAATTAGAAATAGTACAGAACAGTAGATGTTAAGTAAAATAAAAGAATATATAAGTTGTTAGTGTAATATAAATTATATAATATATATATAACATGATTATATAAAATAACATGAATTATTAATATGATAAGTTAAATAAATAAAATAGACAAATGTTAAATTGCAGATAATGGAGTAGCATAATAGATGGTATTGATTAATAGTTGACATGAGTGATCATTCAATCCAAAGATATTTATTGAGTGCTTATTTTATGGCAGGCAGTATGTTTTGCACAAAGGATACAAAGTAAGGAGACAACATGTAAATAACTAAGTATATACTCAGTAGATGGGAAGTAATTTCAGAGGGGAAGGTGGTAGCAGCTGGGGACTGGGGAAAGCTCCTGCAGAACAGGTGAGGGGAGGCTTGAAAGAAGTAAGGATAGATTAAAGAGCCCTGCAGTGCAGAATGAGGTGGGTGGGGAGACAGTGCAGAGGCTGGGAGATGCCCCGTGCGCACTGTTATGAGGTGATAGAGAAGGGGACTGAAAGGCAGGAAGAGGTATGTATGTTATGTGTTTTGTGTGTGTCTCTGTGTGGGGGGTGTTAGGTCATGGTCAAATCTATGCTGGAGTGGGGAGAGACTTGAGGCAAGGGAGAGGGGAGATCAGGTAGCTGGAGTTTTAGGCAAAGGCTTTTTCCAAGGAGGTAGAGCTTGAGCCAAATTTTGAAGGGTGCATTGGATAGGAAAAGAAGGGAAAAGAGAATTCCAGGAGGAAGGAAGAATATGAACAAAGAGGCTAAGCAGAAGGTCTGAACTTGGGGTCTGTGATTTAAAACATTTTTTTCCCTGAATAGTGTATTTCAGCATTATTGGTTTCCTTTGTAATATTCTTTGTATTTTTATGCATTTAAAAACATTTTTCTGGGTGCGGCTAGGTGGTGCAGTGAACAGAGCACTGGCTCTGGAGTCAGGAGGACGTGAGTTCAAATCTGGCCTCAGACCCTTAACACAAAAACTAGCCGTGTGACCTTGGGCAAGTTCCTTAACCCCAATTGCCCTCCAAAAAGCAACAAAACAAAACAAAAAAACATTTTTTTCTGAGAAGGGGTCTATAGGCTTTACCAGACTGACCGAGGGATCCATGACACACAAAAAAGGAAAAAAAGAAATAGCCCCTTTTAGGATGGTTCATAGTTCATAAAGGGAGACGTTCAAATTAGATTATGAAAGGCCTTCCTTGGCCTAAGTCTTTGTTTTCTAAGCAGTGGGGAACAATTTCAGATTCTTTAGAAGAACAGTAGCATACTAAAAGTGTCCACTTAAAAAGAGTGAAGGGATTAGAAATATAGATAAGATGTTGATTTGGGGTAGCTAGGTGGTGCAGTAAGAGTGCCAGCCCTGGAGTCAGGAGGACTCAGGATCGGTTCCGGCCTCAGATACTTAACACCCAAAATTGGCCATGTAACCTTTGGCAAGTTTCTTAACCCCAATTGCTTTAAAAAAAATAAAAAAAAAAAAAGATGTTGATTGGTCCTGGTGAATGAGGTAAAAAGCTCCAATTTCTTAGTTCACTTGTAATGTGGTATTTCCCTAGACATATATATTGTTGTAAGCAAGTTTTTCCCTCCATAAAAATATAGTATCCTAAAGATTGAATGAATTAAACAAAAATAAAGAATTGATAATTGTGTAAATAAATCTAGCTTACTTTATTAAGATAATCTCCAATTGGATTTATTAAAGGAAAAGGGAACCAAGCTTTGGATTATCTTCACAAACTAGAGAGCTGGATCTAATTGGTCATCTAGTTTGAAGTATTCATGTTTTGAATCAGTTTGAAAATCTTGGTGTTAGAATGTGTAAAATGGAAATTGACAACAATTGATAGCATCAGTACAGTTTCGGGGTATGCAGTCAGTGGTTTCACAGAATTTAAAGTTATTTTTGAAAAATGAAATTCAGGAGCCCAAACCTCTTTATGGTAAGCCAGTTGCATTATTCTCAACCGGTGGGTTTTGAAGTGTAAATGTAATTCATCCTTTTAATTTTCAGTGCCAATAGTTCTAAGATCTCAGCACCTGGCACATTTTTTGGTCCAAAGCCCTCAAAATCTATTATTTCTTAGCACCACAAACTTGATTATGATTTCTGAGCATTTAATTTTTTATAGTTATGGTTTATTGTCATTGGTTTTGATTACTTTTAATCAGGGTTTAGTTTATTGCAATAAATTCCTGTTAATTGTTGTTTGCCTTTAGAACTTAAGTACTGTTGAGCCTTAATACTAAACTCTAATTTAAGTTTTAATCCATTAAAATGCTTTGGAGAGTATAGATTCCTTGCCAGATGCTGCTCTTTTGAAATGACAGGTCTGCTACTTTGTTTGGGGGATCTGTTATTTCTTCCATGTGTGGGCACTTCAGCTAGCTCTTGTCCATTTCCTCCCATAAATACTCCAGAGGAGGCATACCTAATGTGTTGGTAACCTTCCTTTGAATCTTCTGACGTTACTTAGGTGCCACAATATTACCTACTTGTTCCATAGCTTACCTTTGACTTTTGTAAAATGATTGGTCACACTTCTCTTGGTTGATATCTTTTGTGTATACATTTCCTTGTTTGTTATACACTCCGGCTCTTTTATGTCCACCATGGATCTCTTCATTGCTTTTAAGTGACCTGCAATTTTGATTCCTCTGATGCTGTGATATCAAATGATTTGATCACCCGTATCACCAGCACTTTAAAAATAAAGGATGGGATTTTCTTTCAGGAAAGAACTTGGCATCATTAAAAGATGCAATCCCATCTTATTATACAGAGTAAATATAAAATCTGTGCCCTTTTGTAGGGAGTATGGTTTTCTGTAAGGATGATGTTACAAATGTTTCCTGTAGTCCAGGGTTGGGGAACCTGTGCCCGAGAGGCCACATCTGACCTTCTAGGTCCTTGGGTACAGCTTTTTGACTGAGTCCAAGTTTTACAGAACAGATTCTTTTATTAAGGGGATTTGTTCCGTGAAGTTTGGATTCAATCAAAGGGCTGCACTTAAGAACCTAGAGGGCAACATGTGGCCTCAAGGCTGCAGATTCCCCACCCCTGCTGTAGTCCATTAAAGCAGAAAATTAAAATTGTATGTCGAATATTAATTTGGTGTTTATGAAAGGCAGTGTTAGGTGTTTTCTTCCACCTTAATTGCTTCTGTATACCACATAGATTCATACCCAGTAATTCTGGGGATTAAGTTGCTTATTTTCTGCTTTCTAAATAAAATTGCAGTTTTTACAAACAGTATCTTATCCATGACTTTCAGTTACAAATTTCCTGTTTAACATTTGGCAGACAAAGGATCAAACAGTATATATTACTTTTTGACTGAATCAGGTTTTCTGTAGCTGAGTATCTTAAAAAATAAAACCTGAAGGCAATTTAATGTAGTCCTTGTGTAGTTATGAATATTGTCCAAGCCAATTTGCAGGCCTAAAGTTAAAGGTTTGTTTAACTTTTTTTTCTTTCCACTTAAAATTTTTTATTGATACTTTTTGTATCAGGTATTTCTGTAGCAAACAGTTTCTGTAGAAAGTACCTTGCTACCCCCATACCTAGCAAGTTTTAACAAACTTGTAACAAAGATTTAAAACCCCACAACAGTTTAGTGAAACCAGTGGACATATCACTAACATTCTTTTTTTTCTCTTTTTGGAGGGTGGAGGGCAGGGCAATTGGGCTTAAGTGACTTGCCCAAGGTCACACTGCTAGTAAGTGTTAAGTGTCGAGGCTGGATTTGAACTTAGGTCCTCCTGACTCCAGGGCCAGTGCTCTATTCACTGCACCACCTAGCTGCCCCAATAACATTCTTTAGTCATACTTCACCTCTCCAGTGAAATGAGGGTGAGTTTCTTCATCTATCCTGTAGAGTAGAGCAAATCTTTGAAGTTATAATTCATACAACATTGTTTTTTTCTTTCTGTTTATGTTGTTGCAGTTGTTTTGTTGTTCTTTACATTGCTGTAGTTACGTATATTGCTTTCCTCGTTCTGTTTTACTTTATTCTCCATCAGATCATAAGTTTCCCTGAAGTTCTCACATTTGTTGTTTCTTGTGGTATTTTTCTTTATTTTCTATATGTGGTATTCTTGTGGTATATTTCTTTACATTCATGTAACCACAGTTTGCTAAGCCTTTCCTGGTTGATGGGCACTCACTTTGTTTTGTATCCACAAAAAGTGTTTCTCTGAATATTTTCATATATATGGAACCTTTCTTCCTTGTCTTTGACTTCCTTGAGATATATACTTAAAAGGGTAATTTCTGGGTCACATGTTATGGACATTTTAGTAAATTGTTTTAGCATAATTCCAAATTACTTTCCAAAATAATTGTTCCAATTTGCAGCTCCAGGGACAGTGTATTATGCTAATTTTTCTGCCGCCCGTTCAGTGTTGACTATTTCCATCTTTTCTCATCTTTGTCAATTTAAGTGTCATGTAGGGGCAGCTAGGTGGCGCAGTGAATAGAGCACCGGCCCTGGAGTCAGGAGGACCAGAGTTCAAATCCAGCCTCAGACACTTAACACAAAAACTAACAATGTGACCTTGGGCAAGTCACTTAACCCCAATTACCCTACCTTCCCCTGTCCCAAAAAAAAGAAAGCAAAAAAAAAAAATTTAAGTGTCATGTGAAAACTCAAAGTTATTTTAATTTGATGCATTAATTCATTTAACAAAAATTTATTATATATGTACTGTAAGATAGATATAAAAGGAACTTTAGAAATCATCTGAGTAATTCTAGTCCAGCCTCTTATAATTTTACAGAAGAAATAAACTGAGATACAGAGAGGTTAAATGATTTTGCCCAAGGTAAGAGACAAAACATGGCTCCAAACCAGGTTTTGATTCCATATTTAGTGCTTTTCCCATAATACCAGAATCTCTTTTTCCTTTTTTGGGGCTTAAAAGTTCCAAAGAGCAGTTGGATTTCAGAGAAAGAAAATTTCTTATAATTTTTAATATAATTCAGTTTATTTTCAATTAACAACAATCTATTTTCTACTCTTTTCAACCCCCCATTGGAGGAAAAAAAAGGAAAACAAAACCCTTGTAACAAATAAACAAAATCAAGCAAAACAAATTCCACAAGATTACTTCTGACTATACAAGAATGATATGATCAGAAAACTATGATTGTCAGGCAAAATATACCATATTTAACCAATTTATTCACTTAATGGAAATGGACTATCTCAGTAGCCTAAATACTTAATTTGAAACTAACTTTCAGAGTTCTGAATAGCAATTAAAATTGTAGAATGCGATAAGATCACATCACTTACCTAAGAAACATTTCAAGTATATCACTAACATTGTTATTAAGAAACATTTTCCTTTTACTCATATCCTTCTGAGCATTTAATAATACTCATGACTTTGAGATATCTTAAGACTGGTCTTGGTTTAATGTAATGAATGCTTTTCCTAGACCAGTTAATCAACGTACATTTGTTAAGCACCTGCTGTGCTGGGCATCTGCTAGGCATTAGAGATACAAAGACAAAAATTAAAGTCACTCAAGGAGCTTACATTGTCGGGGAAAGAACACACACACACACACATTTATAATTATATACAAAATATACACATTATTTTGCTGGGGAAGTACCAGAAGCTGAGGGATCAGGAAGAGCCTCAGAGTTTTGAAGAAAGCTAAGGATTCTAAGAACAGAGTTGAAGAGGAAGTGCATCCCAGACATAGAGGGCGCAGCCTCAGCAATGTCACGGAGATAGGAGGTGGGAGGTTAGGAAGAGGAAGAAGGTCGGAGAGACTAGACCTTAGAACACGCAGAGGGCAGTAAGGTCACAAACCTGCAGAGACAGGCTGTGTGCTCGGAGGACTCCAACAGCATTTTTTATTAAGCAATCGGGGTTAAGTGCCTCGCTCAAGGTCACACGGCCAGTTATTTCTGGGTGTGGTGCTGAGTGTCTGAGCCCGGATTCGATCCCCAGGTCATCCCGACACTGGGGCCGGTGCTCTTACTCGCTGAGCCACCCGGCCGCCCCGGTTGTGTTCTCTAAATGCCAAACAGAAGGGTTTTTCTTTGATCTTAGAGGCAGTAGAGGCACTGGAGTTTTTAAAAAGGGTGTGACATGGTCAGACTTGTGCTTTAGGAATGTGTAGCGCCAATGCAATATTTAGTGATATGATAAATCATGATAAAGACCATGACTATAAATATCACATGGCGTTTGATTGCAAAATATACCAAACTCTCCAGATAGAGGATAGAACTGAAGCATTTATTTAGATACCAGAAAACTGAATCCCAAAACCATTAAGTTGATTCCATCATAGTACCAAAGCTATTCAGAAGCCATAATAATGCTGAGAGCCACAGCATCCTTTAGCCTTCCCACAAACCAATACAAGATTGATACCTACTCATGAGCCTATCTGACTCCTTGCCTGAGGTCCTTCTCTCTCCCTCACCATCTGGCTGGCTCTGACCAGCTTCCTGTGGGCTCTGTTTACCCTCAGCAAACTCCTCCCACCACAGGCTCCATGTGATTATATTCAGCCTATTAGGGGGCAGAGTTTACTTTCAAAGCAGGGGAGGTCTTCAGACTCCCCCCTAGGTCTGGAGTTAAGGGGCAGGGGAAGATCTTCAAATTCCCATTCCTATTACAGAGTGTCACTTTGACAGCTACGTGGAGACTGGAGGTAAGGAAGAGAAAAAATAGAGGGGAAAAAGGCCCAGGACAGAGCATTGGGGGTTATATACAGAGGGTGGGATGTGAAAATCTTGCAAAGAAAACTGAAAAAGGAACAGAAAGGAGAATCAAGAGAAGCAGTGTCTTGAAAACCCAGGGAGGAGAGAAAATCTAGGAGATGATCAGCAATGTCAGATGCTGTAGAGAGGTCTAGAAGAACAAGGATTAAGAAAAAAAAGCCATGTCTTAATTCTTCAAATAATATTTTTGTGCTATAACACTTGAACAAAGGATCATTTTTAGAGAAATGTAGGGAGACTTATTGGTACAGACTGAGCAGTGACTACGACACTGTTAAGACAAACGACTTTGAAAAGGCTTCATTAAGGATTAGAATCCAACCAGCATTCGAGGCTCAGTGATGAAATGTGGTCCCCACGTCCTGAGGGAGGTGATGGCCAGCGTAGGCGGGCACTTGTTTTGCTCTACTGCACGTTCTGTTTTTACTTTTTCCCTAGGTGGGGGTAGATTGGGATGGGGAAAGAGTACCTAGGCACCCCCCCCCCCCTTAGAGAGGGAGAAGGTGATTGAAAAATTTAAAATGTGCAGAATAGAAGACCAGAAAGAATTACAGATAAGCAAGAAAGCTTGAAAGTTACACGTTGAATTTAAAGAGAAAAGCTGTACACAAGAGATTTGGTTTCATATGCAATGCTCTTTTTCTGCACTACTGTATATATGGAAATGTCCATTTTACTTGTTTAAGTTCAGAATAAAAATATATTTGAAAGAGATTATTAATAACTTTGAAAGCATAACAAGGTCAGCAGCCAAATTGCCAAGCTGTATCATGAGAAATGATAGGAGAAGTGGAGGCAGGAAGAGTACAGATATTTCTAGGAGTTTGTGAAATGGAGCAAAGATATAGGACAATAAGCTAGAAGGAATGGTAGGCTTACAGATTGATTTGGACTGCTGTAAACTGCTAACTGAAATTACTGATTTTTTTCAACTTTTTTTTCAGGTGATGTTCTGATTTCAGTTGGCCATTCAAATGTGTTAGGATATACACTTCGAGAGTTTTTACAGCTTTTGCACCATATACCCATAGGTGCAATACTCCAAGTCAGAGTTTACCGAGATTTTATTGACATCCCACCAGAGTGGCAAAACATAGATGACTTAATCCCTGAGACTAAACCTGCAGTAGTAATAGCTCAGTTAAGTGACTGGTTTTTTTTTTTTTTTTAACTTTTTCTATTTTGGTATAAATTTATTATATGGTGAAAAATATTTATGTAGATAAAATGCAATTTGTATTTAAAACTAGAGTGGATCAGATGGGTTAAAAGGATATTGGTGGTAATTAGGATTTGCTAAGTTTTGAGACACATTTCTAAAATTATTGTTCTGGTATGGAGGATTATGTGTTAGGAAAATGCCTTTTTCCCACAACAGATTTAAGTACTTCCCTGATTTCACTAATAAAAAAACCTTTGTTCCTAATTTTCCCTAGTTATAGCTATTTGTTGCTTTTAAGTTGAGCACTTTACCGTTTTTTAAGGCTTTGGGAACACTTCACACCAACCTTATTTGATACTAGTTTATCTCCTTCCTTTTACAGAGGGAATTGAGGGTCAGGAAAGTTAAGAGCCTGTAGTCACATTGCTGGTTTTGGAGATGGGATATGAACCTAGATCTCCTGATTTCCAAGGCCAGTGTACTTTCCCTACATTATGCTGCTGCTTGTCTATAAGGGTATGGAGAAGAACACATTTTATTAAGAATGAGAAATTATCTATGGTCATTAATTTTTTTTTTGGAGGGGGTAAGGCAAAGCAATTGGGGTTAAGTGACAATCACACAGCTAGTAAGTGTCCAGTGTATGATGTTGGATTTGAACTCGGGTCCTCCTGACTCCAGGGCCGGTGCTCTATTCACTGCACCACCTAGCTGCCCCAATGGTCATTAATTTAAACCAATACAATCATCTGAACGTGTTGGGACTGGAGAGGATAGGATGAGCTTGTGAACATGTGTAGGTTCTAAGGTCTTTTGAGTTTTCTGTAAGGCTGGGTTATTGATCTAAACTCACAACAGCAAGACTTAGCTATAAGTAAGAATAATTTTGTGCCATTTGCTTATGGTTAAAAGTTGGCAAATTTATCGTGCAGAGTAATCTAATTAAATCCTTATGAACAAATCAAGGTGGCAGTGACTTGAGAACTGACTAGTAAGTTATGATTATAATAGCAACTTCATGAAATGTCAGTATGGCAGTAATTTGTATTATAGTTCAGAAAACAGAACACACGAGTTCACTTTTCACAAATACATATTTACCCATCTGGGTGGTAGCATGTGGGTAAGGGTGAATAGTCAGCCATGTGTATGTGTGTGTGTGTGTGTGTGTGGGTGAGAGAGAGAGAGAGAGAGAGAGAGAGTTGAGAGGTACAAATGTCATGAGGAAAGGTGGCAGATAGCATAACACTATCCTTAAAATGAAGGGAAAATCAATAAAGGCAAATTACAGAAAAGTTGTTGGAGGTCCTTAGGGGGAAAAAAAGGTTCTAATTAAGTGAGCAGCAAGAGGACCCTTGGATGGGAAATGGCAAAAGGACCACAATGCAATATGGCTGAATATGTTAATTCCATGAAATAGTAGATATGAAAAGAAGCAATGACTTCCTATCATTACTGCAAATAGAACTCTACCATTTTGAAGGTACTTATTACCACTTCATTTGAAGGCCCAGCCAATACAGTTGCTTTATGATATCATTTCACCTTTACTCAGTTTCTAGATAGAAGTCAAAGGAGGCCAGAAATATAGTAGCTGCTGTGGACTCCATAGTCCTCTAGGAACTGAACTGGATGCATGTAAGAACAATAAAGCATTGACCTTTAGTTCTTAATATCACTCATAGAAAAAGCTTGGATTTAATTTTTAACATAGTTTTTATGAATAGTGCAAAGTATTTTGTTTTGGGGGAGGGGCAGTTGGGGTTAAGTGACTTGCCCAAGGTCACATTGCTAGTAAGTGTTAAGTGTCTGATGCCAGATTTGAACCCAGGTCCTCCTGACTCCAGGACCAGTGCTCTATTCATTGCACCACCTAGCCACCCTGAGTGCAAAGTATTTTAAAGTAACATCTGGGAATGGAAAAGATTAAAGTTTACTTAAATTTTAAAGGGAGGTTGATGCAGATTGTAGAACAATTCTTAAGAATTCTAAAAATGTTGCAAATGTTCAGATCCATTTCATTACTTATTCTTCCCATTTCAGCACATCAAGGAAATGTGAGCAGGAGGAAGATACATCTTTCTCTAGTAGTGAGGATGACGAAGATGTAGAGTTAGATGAACGATTTAAGTACTATAAGTCTCCACAATCTTTTCGGCGTCATTCTGCAAGGAAACTGTCATCCATCTCCACAGAATGGCATGGATATAAAAAAAAGAATCATATGTTTACTGTAGGAGAAGACATTGGATGTGATGTTATGATTCATAAGGATTCTGATGAGCAGAAGATGGATGTTCCAAAAGACTTCAGAGCACCTTCCCCATGTTGGACAATGGTCAAACAAGACAGTGACCTTTCTTCTTCCTCCTCTACATCAGATGCTTTTTGGCTTGAAGACTGTGCCTATGCTCAAGAGGAAAAGGACCAGCATTTTACAGCATAGGAACCTGAGTTAATTCAGGACCAGATGTTTAATTTTCCATACCATTGAAGTGCTAAATGTTTAATTTTAGCACATCATTATATATAGATTTATTTTACAAAGGGATGCATTCCTTCCAGTTGAGTGTGTAGAAATCCAGGTAGTAATCCAGTTGTAATCCAAGAGCCTTCATGGATCTAGCTCTGTAACTTCCATTCCCAAAAGAATACAATTCAGAACACTGTATGTACTTTATAAAACCCCTTTCTGGAGAGAATGAATTAGTGCATGTGAATATGATGCTGTGGGATTTTAGTGGCAGAATGAAGTATGAGGATGTCAAGACATTGATCTTCATCTCTTAAGGTAAAAGGAATAGACTTTGGCTTAGGTCAGTGCATACAGAATGTAATTACCCTGCGCAAAACCAGATAAATTCTAGGATGATCTTTTACTTAGAAATAGGTATTTTAAAAGGGTTCTCTTAGATTGTGTGGTCTTCTGTATTTAAGTGTTGGTTTATAGATTACTACAGAGCGGAAAGCTGAAAATGAGCTGTAATCTAAATTGTTTAGAAAATAGGACTTTGATTTACTTTATGTAATCTTTCTTAAATGTACCTACCATGGAGGGAGAAATCCAATTATTTAATTTTGCTAAAATAACGAATTGTCATTGATCATTCTAACAATTCTGAAATACTGAATTGACTGTATCGTTAGCCCTACCAAATTTCTAATCTTTTTTCAAAAATGTATTTTTTTATTTATTCAGTTATTTCCCTCATCCCTTGTTCTTTTAAGAAAAAAAAAAGTGATGCCTGACAACATGTTCAATATTTTGAGCCAAGTAGTCCATCTCCTTGTCATAGTGGTGGAATGAGGAAAATTGTGTTTCGTTATCTCATTTTTAGAAGTTTCATTGATATTTTAGTAACAACTATAGTTTTCTTGCTTCTGCTTTTTACATGCTCTGGTTTCTCTGATTTTCTCATGTTATTTTTACTGCACAATTATATTCCATAGTTTTTCAGCTATTCTCTATCACCAGCTGTTTCCAGTTCTTTGGAACCACAAAAGACCTTTGTTTCTGCGATCACTGGAGTTTTGTTACTTCTTCCATATGTCCAAATTGAGTCACGCCTGAGCTACTTCACAGCTCCCCCAAGTGTATCAGATTGTACCTGTTTTATCTTCACTCTTTCCACTTTTGCCAGTCTGTATGGTATGAGGAGAAACGAGTTCTTCAACAGGTACTTTTCTTCTACTTAGTGATTTTATGATAATATATGGTTTGCACTTTCTGGGGAGAGCCTCACATGCATGGGCTTTTTTTGGAGAATGGTTCTTGGTGTGTAATATTTGTGTAATTTCTATATATATTTTGCCCTTGATTTATTTATGTAAAAGCTTTGAAATCTTAGGTAGTCAAGTCTGCCTACTTTTATCCTTGTTTGAATTTGGATATCCTACCTCTCTTCCACCCCATATTTGTAAAAGGTACTTTAATACAATGTTATCTTCTAACTTTTTTTATGGTGTAACCTTTTATATTAAGGGAGGGTGTAAAATGTTAAGACTAAATCTAATGCTTTCCTAATTTTCTTGACAGTCCTTATCAGTAAGGGAGTTCTTTAAATAGTAATTTAGTTCTTGAACAAGGGAGCTGCTGTTTTTATTTGCTCCTGTTTTTTTTGCTTATCTGATAATCTGTTCCACTCATCTACTTTTCCTGTTTTTATAAACAGTGCCAGATAGTTTGAAATCTGAGTGATCTTTATGCAAATTTCTTGTGCTTAAAAAAACTCAAGCAAAAAATATCTATCCTTCCCCACCCCTCCAATAAACTTAACAGACAAGAAAGAGTTCAGAAAAAAAATTAGCAAAAGCATTTTAAATAAAATGTTTTATTGACTTTACATTAGACCAAGTGGAATTTGTCTGCATTTCTGTTTTGCTGTTTTTCCATTCATAAATAAAAACATTAATTGTGTTAATAAATTCTGATCTTTCACCAAGGGCTATTATTTTATCAGTTTGTGTTGAGAAAGTTTTTTTCTTCTTCCATAATAGGTGCTTCATTTTTCTAATTCATCAAGGAATGGGGTATTGGCCAGATTTCCACTTGCTGCCATTGACTTCTTGCCAGAAACAAATTTCTTTGCTGCCTGAAAAAGTTCACAGGGATACTAAAACAATACATTACTACTTAAAACATTTTATTTTTTTAAAGAGTGGAAATATAATTTTATTAGTGTATATAGCTTCAATGCACTTTCTCTGCAACTTAATCTTAGAGAGGTGCCTGCTGCTTTAAGGATTTGGAACTTGAAGACTTACAGCCAATAATTTTCTGTTACTAGTTCTTCAGATTAGAATAAAAAAAAAAATCACAGCTGGTGGTGTTTTTGCTTTAATTTGTTCCCCCACCCCTACCAAATTTTAAAAAATCAGCTGACATTTTGAACTTGATTTGAAGCAATCATACTACCTAGCATTATAACAGCTAATATTTATAGTGTCTACTAGTACCAGGAAGTGTGCTTTACAAATATTTCACTTTTATCCTCACAACAACCCTTGGAGGTAGATGCTATTATTCCCATTTTACCATTATGGAAATTGAGAGGCAAAGAGGTAAGGTGACTTGCTCAGGGTGTCACAGGTTTAAAGTAAGCACAGATAGCAAGTGTCTGAGGCTAGATTTGAAATTAGATCTTCCTGATCTAAGGCCCAGCACTCAATCCTTTGTGCCACCTAGGAAATCCTCCACATGGGGATGGGGATATATATAATGGGTGTGTGTGTGTGTGAACAAATATAGTCTTAGACATGGACAATTTTAAAGTAGTAGTATATACTTCATTTAAAATTTATTCCACTTAGACATCAATGAATTAAGACACTATCTTTTTATTTCACTCAGTCCCATTGAAAGGGACAAATATTTAAATGCCATGTGAGAAGTTCTAGAAGCAAGGTAATTTAGTATTTTAGGGTAAGTATACATCTGTAGGTACAGGCCTACTCTTGTACTATACAGACATTCCTAAAGCAAGGCTGGTTTCTGAAGAAGAAAGGTGGTGACAGCACCTGTGGGGTGTGACTTTCTCTTGACAAATAGGTCAGGAGCAGAGATACATGTGGGAGAGAATAGATGAAAGAAGCTTTTTCTTGTACATTTGTAATTCCTAACTTTGAGTCACACACAAAAGTATGAGCATGCTAACGTGCTCAGGATTTAAAGGCATCTAGGTTACACACACACACACACACACACACACACACACACACACACCCTCTTATAGTCTGAATATATAACAGACTGGATTAGATCAAGAGATATCCAAACTCTTATATGACAAGAAATCTACTGCTCCAATATCTGAACCATATCAGCTGAAAATATAAAACATCTGCAACCCAAAGGAACCCTTAAAAACAGTTGTTGCTTTTTTATAGAGGTGAAAAAGTAAATCATACTTTTGTATAAAACCATGAAAGCTCAAGTATAAATAACTACACTGCAACATTATGAAGTGATGTATTTTACTTACTGTTACAACATCAGCAGCAGCCACAGAGTCAATTGTTTGAAGAACAGATGATGGTGTGACATATGAACCAGATGTCAGGGCCTGGGACCCAATTTCATCCAAAAATCCCTCGGAAGACTCAATTAGCATCAGGTATCCAGCTTTTAGTTTGTTTCTGGGCAAGAAAATATTCATTATGAATTTAAGCAACAAATTTTCAAAATATAAACGTTAAGGCTAATTCTTCTAAATGATATATATATATGAAATATAATCTAAATAACTAAAAGTCGTAAAGTGCTCCTATAGTTAGTTGTTTGCACAATGCCTTCAAAATCTTAAAGGACCATAGTTTTTAGTCTATTTTCTTAATTCACCCAGTATTTATTACTTTTACATTCTAAAATCACCGCATACACAATCCAGTAATAACAGCTGTTTCAGTGAAAGTTTCCAACCAAAAGCTGGATAAACTGTCAAGTAGGCTGTAAAGAGGACTCTATTTCAGGTATGGGTGAGATTTTGGGGGGTTCTTTCTTCTAAAAGAAGGCCCCCAATGTGGTTTTTTTGGGGGGAGGGAACTAGTTTTTAAACAAATTTTACTAAATCAAAAAGCCTTTATAATGGCTGTTTACAATTCACAGTACACTAATATGAAATAAACAATATTTCTTTGGTTTTCAGCATTTCAACATTCAGCATTCTTTTTTTCATTGTTGCTGGAACTGTATGCTGATATCTGACTGAGGGCCAGAGCAGAGAATGTGGTTGAGTGTACTAGTAAATATAATAAAGCCAATACGAAATAAGTTTAAAAAGCTGGCCTTAAGTATGGACACACTTTTTTAGGTCCCCCTTTCCCCCCAGGGCCCTACAACTCACATACCAAAGAATGGATTGCCAGATAATCCCCTAATATTTATTTATTTAAGGGTTGGTTTTTTTTTGTTTTGTTTTGCTTTGGAGGGCAATTGGGGTTGACTTGCCCAACCAATGTCACACAGCTAGTTTTTTTGTGTTATGTGTCTGAGGCCAGGACTCCCTAATATTTAACCAGTGAATGTACAACATAACATGTTTTAAATGTAATGGATCCTAAGGGACTCTCAAATTAGTTAAGATGGGATTTTTACCTATAGTAATCTTTTACTAAGAGGTTATGTTATTCTTTTTCTCTGCAATGATTACACTTTTTTTTTTTTTGCTTGCTATGGAAAGACTAAACATATGACAAGATACATTTCAAATTAAGAAAAAAAATGACCATTTTTCAAAACTGGTAACTGAGTTTTTTGTGTTCTGCTATAACTTATAAAGGCTTGTACAACAATAAAATTATTATTTTAAAAAAAGCACACAGCATTTAAAACCTAAATTTTTCTTAATAAAGGTCAAAATGCTTCAGTTTACTCATGTTTCATTGACTGTACAATTGGTATAATGAATCAGCTCTAGGGTCTATGTATACATTTAATAAAATGTGTTGTACAAATTCAAGGACTGTTTGTTCAGTGTAACAGTTCTGAAACCAATGAGGTATGAACGATTAAGTTATATGGTGATTTCCTGGATTCTAATACAATATACCCAATTACTGTTGAGTTATTAACATAAGTGTTAAATGGTTAAAAGGTAATTAACACTACTGGGAGGCAAGAGTTGAACTAAATGGCCCCAGGGTTCGATTGTAAGCTTCTTGGGCAAAGGCTGTCTTTTCACATTTGTAGCTGCAATGTCTAATAAATATTTACTAACTGATTCTATCTATCATTGCATAAAACTTTGAATTCTAAGATCACACACACTCTTAAGTATCCCTAACTTCTTAATAAATTAGGAATGTTAATGTGGCATCTCAATTAGATTCCTAGGAACTTTCAAACAGTAAGTATGTTAACCTAGAAATATGAGAATGATATTGGAATTGGAGGGGAAGGTGTTAGAAAACTTCTTAGAAAAGGCTGACGAGAGCTCAGAAATTGCTGGCCATATAGTAAATGGCTGATCTGGAGGATTTTGCAGCCAAGAGGATATGTCTAATTAGAAGAATAATTTACTTGCTTTACTATTCCAGACCTCTATATAAATCAACTTTTACATAATGCAAATTTGCCTACAGACGTGGGAAATGGAGGGAGGGAGGAAGCACATGTGGGAGACTGGGCCAGAGAAGCAACAACGGGAGGAGGAACACAATTTTGTGAAACACAAGGGGGCTGAACAAAGAAGGAGAGGACAGGCAAACTTGGGAGCTGGGGACGAATATATGATATTTAAGGTTGGAAAACACCCAAAGGCAGGTGGGTGGAGCTGGACAAAGGTCTCCTCTCCCAACTGGACATCTCAAGAAAGCTCCTGGTCCAGTGGTGGTGAGGGTTTTTCTGCTTTCAGCTGGAGGACTTTTTTGGGGGTGGGGTGGATTAGGATGAGGGAAGATCATGGAATGCTAAGCCAGGGCAAAAGTGGAAAGAGAATACATAGTATAGAACAGTAAAATTAAAGTTAACATAGGCAGTTTTGGGGAATGAGTATTTCTTAAAGAAGTCTGTAAAGTCAAATTTACATAATGCAAATTTAAATAGAGAACAGTCTGTATTTTCAAAACTGGATTTTTCCCTGTGAAATTAAAGGTTTTTTTTTTTCTAATTTAATGGAGATATTGCTAGCTGAAGCCAATCTGACATGCTGAGAGAAATGTCAGATTAAAAGGTGTGTAGCTGGATTCCAAACCAACTCTGAACCTCTTTAAAGATCAACAAAATATTTTACATGCAGAAAAAAGAGAAAGATTTTTTTAAAAAGGTGTGCTATGCACTGGGGTCTATTATGGTTCAGTGCTAACCAGAACCATAAGAATGGCAAGATATAATAGACTTTGATCAACTAATATTTATGAAGAAAACTTTTTCCTCACCTAAAGAGTAAAAACACACACACACACACACACACACACACACACACACTCTTTATGCGTACTTAGCTGCTGTGACATCTGCTTCAGGAAGGTTACCATGAGCAACTGCTTTCACCTGGTTGTAAGCAGTCCTGATAACCTAGACAGAAAAGTAAATTTAATGAGTGCTACTTTCTCCATTTTTGTCATACTGGACTTCCAGATGACAATATAACTGGCCACATTTGGTTGTGGAGCTGTTTAGAGGATAATGTTATGGAAATTTACACTTATAAGTACTAGCTCAAAATCTTCCAAAAACAACCAAACCAAACTTCCCACTAGACCATCCTATAGTCTTCCTATCAGTAAATACAATGACCTCCCTCCCTTTGTGGAAGAGTCTTAGAAAACATTAAGGAAACACAATGGAGGAAAGGGTAAGAGGCTACCACAGAATGAAAAGTGTTGATTAAAAAGCCAACTAGAGGTAAGGAAGATGAACTTTCCATTATTTGGGTAAAGAAATGAAGAGATTGTAAAATTAGAGCTGAAAAAATAGGGTACTTTTTTGAGGGGTTAAAGTCTTTTTCTTTGGGCTAGAGGTTTTTAGATACCTTTTGTCTGTTGCATGGAGTTGGGGTCTTTAGGCTTTCTTCAGGGTTTAAGGGAGGAAGTATAAGCACAATATTCCCTTGGATATTTCTTCTTCTAAATCACTCATAGATTCTTCTCATGCCTATTTCCTCACTATTCACTTTTTTTTAAATTAAAAAATCAAATGCTTTATTAACTTCTAGTTTACATCATTCATTTCTGTAAGATTTTGAGTTACAAATTTTCTCCCTGTTTTTCTCCTACCCACGACCCCAAAATATCCCCTCCTCCCATCTGCTCTCTCCTGTATCTTCCCCCATACATCCTCTGACTTTCCAGTAGGGCACAGTGGATTGCCTGTATATCTTATTTCCCAGTTACATGTAAATTAATATTAATAATAGTATATATATATATATGAACATTTGATTTTAAAACTTTGAGTTCCAGATTCATTCCCTTTCTCCCTTGTCACCCACCCTTACTGGGAAGATAAGCAGTTCAGTATAGGTTGTACATGTGTAGCTATGCAAAACATTTCCATAGTGGATGTATTGTGGAAGACTGACTCCCTCCTATCCCACCCCCCACTTGTTCTATTTTCTACTTTGATCTTGTCCCTTTTTCAAAAGTGTGTGCTTCAAACTTCCCTCCCTTCCATCATCCCCCCCCCCATCCTCTTCCCCCTACTCTCTTTTAGGGTGAAATACCCTATTTAGTGTGCATGTCATTCCCTCCCTAAGCCAAATTCAATGAAAATAAGGTTGACCCATTCCCTTTTGCCTTCCTGTTCTTCCCCTCCATTGTAACCATTTTCCCTTGCCTCTTCTATAGGAGATAGTATTCTCCATTCTGTCTCTCCCCATTTCCTCTCGTTATATTCCTCTCTCACCTCTTAATTTCACCTTTTAAGTATCATTCCTTCCTATTAAATTGGTCCTGTGCCCTCTATCTATGTATATCTGCACACATATATACACACATTCACATATGTATTCATACGCCCAAATACCCTCCTATAAAGACATATATATATGTATGTATACAAAAATATATAGGTTTATATTCCCTTCAACTATTCTCATACTGAGAAAAGTTTCATAAGTTACAATTATCGTTTTTCCATGTAGGGATGTAAACAGTTCAACTTTGATAAGTTCCTTATGATTTACCTTTCATGCTTCTCTTGCTTCTTGTATCTGAATCTTAAATTTTCTATTCAACTCTGCTTTTTTTCATCGAGAATGCTCGAAAATCTTATTCCACTGACTGACCATATGTTTCCCTGAAACATGATACTCAGTTTTGCTGGGTAGGTGATTCTGGGTTTTAATCCCAGCTCCTTTGACCTCCAGAATATCATATTCCAAGCCCTTTGATCCCTCAGTGTAGAAGCTGACAGAGCCTGAGTTATCCTGATTTTGTTTCCACAATATTCAAATTGTTTCTTGCTGGCTGCTTGTAATATTTTCTCCTTGATCTGTGAATTCCGGAAGTTGACTATAATATTCTATGAGTTTTCTTTTTGGGATCTTTTTTCAGGAGGTGATTGGTGGATTCTTTCAACCTCTATTTTGCCCTCTGGTTTTAAAACATCAGGGCACTTTTCCTTGACAATTTCTTGGAGGATGATTTCTATGTTCTTTTTTTGATCATGGCTTTCAGGTAGTCCAGTAATTTTTAAATTATCTCTCCTGGATCTATTTTCCAGGTCAGTGGTTTTTCCCATGAGATATTTCACATTGCCTTCTATTTTTTCATTTGTTTGGATCTGTTTAATAGTACCTTGATTTCTCATAAAGTCACTAGCTTCCATTTGCTCCAATCTAATTCTGAAGGAATGATTCTCTTCAGTGAGCTTTTGAGATTCTTTTTCCATTTGGCAAATTTGGCTTTTTAAGGCATTCTTTTCCTCATTGCCTTTTTGAGCCTCTTTTGCCATTTGAGTTAGTCTATTTTTTAAGCTGTTATTTTCTTCACAGTCATAATTTTCTTGCATTGTTCTCATTTCTCTTCCCAATTTTTCTTCCACTTCTCTTATTTGCTTTTCAAAATTCTTCTTAAGGTCCTCTATGGCTTGTAACCAGCTCGTATTTTTCTTGGAAGCTTTTGGTGCAGGAGTTCTGACTCTGTCTTTTTCCTGTTCCATGCTTTGATCCTTTTTGTCCCCAAAATAGGAGTGTAAAGTTGGGTTGCTCTGTTTACTTTGCTTCCCTCGTTTGTTCAAGTTGCCAATCAATTACTTGACTTTTGGGCTTTTTGCTATAGTGGGACTCTGCTACCAGACAGGGGAGCTTCGTTCCAAACTCTGGGGTTTTCTCAGCTGCCAAAGGTACTAGTTGGGTGCCCTCTCTGAAGTCTCCACAAGCTCTGGCAAGCTGGTCACACACACCAAGACCTCTATCCTAGACCAAAATCCAGATCCAAGCAGGTTAAAGCAGGAGCGATTACCCCTCAGACTAGTTGCTTGGTCCCCTGCCAAACTCCAGACCATGAACTGAAGCTGCCATGCGGTGGTGGCTGCACAGCCAGGGCTCCTCAGTGCTTATTGCCCCCGGGGCAGAGGCCGACAATACTTCCAACTATTGGATCCCAAAGTCCACACTGCACTGACCTCTCACTGTGTCCTTAGCATCTGCTGGTTGATAATTCTGGAAACCGCCACAGGTGCTGATGATCCACTGAAGTCCCTCCAGCCAGTGACTGATCAGGCCCGCCCTGGGGCTAAGATTTATGGCTTGTGCAGTGCTGGGATCTGGGGTTGGCTCCCAGAGCGCTGTGCTAGCTGCTCCTTGCTGGGCTGTCCTCAGTGGGAGGTTAGCTTCTCTGTGTCATTTTGTGGGTTCTGTAGCTCCAAAGTTTGTTCAGAGTCATCTTTTACATAAATTGGAGGTGAGAGCTGGAGCCCTGCGGAAGTCCTGTTTCTACTCTGCCATCTTGACTCAGCCCCCCCTCTATCCATTTTCTTTTTAATCTCAATGCAACTGGTTATCCTGTACCTACCACTCTAGGGTAGCTAGGTGGTACAGTGGATAGAGCACTGAGCTTGGAGTCAGGAAGACTTAAAATTTTTTTTTTTAAATTTTCCTTTCTTTTTGGAGGGAGGAAGTCAGGGCGATTGGAGTTAAGTGACTTTCCCAAGGTCACAGAGCTAGTAAGTGCTAAGTGTTTGAGGTTGGATTTGAACTCAGGTCCTCATGACTCCAGGGCCAGTGCTCTATTCACTGCGCCACCTAGCCACCCCTCGTTGCTTCCTTTTTCAAATTATTGCAAACCCTCTATTTAATAATCTGTTCTAAATTATCAGGACACACACAAAGAATGGACTAGGAAATGGTTCACAGCAAGGGTCACATATAGTTTCAATGAAATTTGTCTTAATTGGATCACATCTTTAGTACTGTGTTAAGTTCTTAAAACAGATTTTAAGGTAAGTCATTGATAAACTAAAGTACATATATGTAGGTAAAGGGATGAGGAAGGGCAAAGTAAAGGTAAAGTGAAGGGTTTTGAAACTATGACAAGAATAGCTGAAGCAACGAGAGACATTCAATTTATAGGAAAAAAACCCAGAAGGGATACAGTAAGTTGCTTTCAAGGATGTCATGTGGAAGACAGATTAGACACATTCTACCATGTTTATGGCATTAAAGACGTGGTGAAAGTTATACCAAGGCGGATTTTATTTCAGTATAAAGAGGTTTCTAGTAATCAGGGCTGTCAAAAAATGAAATAGACCATCTTGTGGGACTGTGAGCTCCATCATTAGAAATGTTTAAATAGCAGTTTTATAAAAGATTCAGTACTGACATTGTAAAGAATGAATACCAACTTCTCAGACCTTGAATCTAATTTTGTATAAATATTAAAAAACTCAGTTTTTACTGAGTTCACTTTTATGGTGTTACTAGACTGGTAGATCAAAGGAATTAAAAAAATATAATTTATTATCATTTCAACAAGGCATCTGACATTCTCATATATCCACTGGCAAGGTGGAGCAATGTGCTTTGAAAGATAACAGTTGGCAGATTTATTATATCAAATTATCTTTTTCTCTGTCTTATAAATTGATCTATAAAGGAGGTCTCATAACATACCACAGGGTGTTTATGCCTTTTGACAGTTTTACCAATTACTTATATGGATGACAAAAATGGCCAAGGGAGATATTAACATTCCCCTTTTCTTGTCTTTCAAAAAAAGCTTATATTTAGGCAGTTAGGTGGGGAAGTGGATAGAATGCTGGAAGATCTCAGTTAAAATCCCACCTCAGAACCATTACCTTCTTGGGAAAGTCTTTTAACTTCTCTCAGCTGTTTTCTCCTCATTAAAATGATAACAATAGCATCTACCCTACAGAGTGAGCATCAAAGGAATGCACATAAAGTGCTTCGCAAACCTTAAGGTGCTATATAAATGCTAGCTATTATTATTATATTAATAAATATATAAACTTTAAACATGTGATTAATTGCAATATTCAAACATTTGATATTAAAAAAAATTATTTGGGGGGGGAGGGAGGTGGTAAACTTACATCCTCAGCAATTGCAGCTTGAGATACAGTATAAATTCCAAAGAGTCCAGAATCAGAGTAATTTGCATTAAAGGCTGAAACCTGAAAAAAACAATTCAAGCTTTACTAAACATAGTAAAAAGTCAAAACAGGATATGGGGGAAAAATATTCTTTCTAAGGATGGCCAAAGCCTAGTGTGTTCCTTTCCAAGCAAAGTATTTCATAATCCTACATAGTGAGATAATACACTTTTCCAAAATCCTCTTTTTTTTTTTTTTAAAGCAATTGGGGTTAAGTAACTTGCTCAAGGTTACACAGCCAGTTATTTCTGGGTGTGGTGCTGAGTATCTGAGCCCAGATTTGATCCAGGTCATCCCGACACTGGAGCCGGTGCTCTTACTCACTGAGCCACCTGGCTGCCCCTAAGCAATTGGGGTTAAGTAACTTGCTCAAGGTTACACGGCCAGGTGTTTCTGGGTGGGTGCTAAGTGTCTGAGCCCGGGATTCGATCTCCAGGTCTTCTCAACACTGGAACCGGTGCTCTTACTCACTGTGCTACCTGGCCGCCCCCCAAAATCCTCTTTTTTAAAAGATATTTTTAACCTCACTTTGTGGTCCTAACATTGAGACTCTGTGTTCCCTTCTAAACTACTGTCGGCTTTTTTTTTTTAAGTGACTCATTCATTAGCCATCTTTTCCTCCTCTGTTTTAGTATTACTAACCCTCTCCTTTCTTCTTCCCTAATAAAAAAATAAAAGTCCTTGTCTGTAACAAATATAATCATGAAAGGCAAATCCACACACTGGCTGACTCATTCTGCACTAAATTTCTGAAAAGAGGTGGGAAGCATAATTTGACATTAGCCTTTTGTAGTAGTGATTGGTCATTACACTGATTAAGTCTTTCACATTGTTGTAGTGTTCATACAAACTGTTCTGATTCTGCTCACTTCATTCTCCAACAGTCCATATAAGGCCTCCCAAGTTTCTCTGAATTTTTTCCTCTCATTATCTCTTATGATACAGAAATATTCCATTAATTCACATACCATAAATTGTTCGGCCATGCCCCAGTTGACAGGCAACCACTTTGTTTCCAGTTTTTTGCTACAACAAAAAGTGATGCTATAAATATTTTTGTATGTGTGGGTCCTTTCTTCATTGATCTTTTCAGGATATAAACCTGGTAATGGAGTGGTACGTCACAGGGCATTAAGAATTTAATGATTTTGTAGTATTGTTTCATATTGTTTTCAAGAATTATTGAACCACTTCAGTTTCAGCAACAGAGCAACCAATAATTGACACCAGTTTCACCAACTGTGGTCCTACAACCTCCCAACAACTGTTATTTTATTTTCTGTCATCTTTCCCAGTCTAATGGGTGCAAAGTAAAACTCCAGAGTCATTTTAATTGGATTTCTCTTATTAGTCATTTGAAGCATTTACAAAGTATGATTACCATTTGTCCTTTAAGTTCTGTTCAGTCCATGCATATCTTTGGACCATTTAACCATTGGAAAATCTGTTCTTATTTACACACACACACACTATGTATACACTACATATACACATACATACACACACACTCTCACATTCACTATACTGAGTGGTCTTCACTATACAAGGAAGGTTCCAAAAGCTGTAATACATGAAAACTGCATCAAGACTTTTGAGACTACCCTGTGCAACTCAGACATATGACCTTTATCAGAGAAATCTGTTGCAATTTTTTTTCCAAATTCCATCTTCCTCCTCTAGTTCTAACTACAATAATTTTATTTGTGCACAATTTTTTAAATTTAATGCTTTACCTCTCATTTGGTCAAAAACTCTCTCCATCTACATCCGTGAAAGCTATTCGTTCCTTGTTTTTCCTTGGTGAGGTGTCCTCATTCCTCTTTTAGGTTTACCTATGTTATAACTTTTTGATGGAAATGTAATACTTTAAGTATTATATTTTCCAGTTTTCTTAGGCTTATTACTTCAGTACTTATAAGGATATTTGCACTTTTTACAATGACTCACCAATTGCAATCCCTCTACTATTCCTGGTAGATGTTTTCAAATTGTTGTAACCCTCCTAAATCATCATCCTTTAGCCAATCTAGTTACCTCAGTGAACTTAACTAGGCGGGGCCTCATGCAACAGACTTATAATTTGCATTCATTCATACTTAAAGCTATTCTAGTGTTGTAAGAACTAAGACACTGGAGGACTTTTTTGGGTTTCTTGTATAAAATGTTTTACTCTTTTCTTGATGATTATCATCATTGTAAATATAAATTAATATAATACACATACTATACAGGAATATACTAGATATTTTGCTGAGATTTTAAGGGTCTATGGAAAGTGGCTCCAGAATGCTTTTCTTTTAATAATAATAATGATAAAAGAAATCTCTTAACTTATTTTCTCTTATCCCTCAGTTGATAGTTGCTACTTTCTCAGATTCTCATGTACAATTTTTATGCAAAATTGTTAGATGATGGCCTGAAGCCCCTAAGAAATTAGAATGCATAAAATTTGTGGAAGCTTTTGTGAAAGTGCTCTAAATGTTTGAAGTGGTCAGAAATCCAATACTCAGATAAACAGGGTCTTACTGCATTATTCCAAACATGCAGTGGTTAAAGTTTCCCTAAGTTAAACTTCTTTATCACAAATCCTTAAGCAGTTCCTCATATAAAACTTACACAAACATGCACACACAACCTTCAGACAGCTCAATGCAACATTTGTCTCAACATCTACATAACGAATTGGTCAAATACTGAACCAGAACTATCAAACTGATGTTTAATAAGAAACATTCATTTTGACCTAAGAAAAAGTTATTATTATTAACACTCACTAGAGTCAAAAGGCATAGTAAAGATGAAGGAAATAGTAGGAAGACTACGGTGCAAAAGAAAGAAAACCCTCAATGAAATATATTAAAAAGAATAGTTTTACTTACTGGTCCTACAGGATTAAGAAATAGAAAGAGCAAAGTAAAACAGTTGTAATTGAGTGCTATCGGAGTATCAACTAATCAAAGATGTGCTAAAGCAACAAGAATAATAATGTTCTTTTACTGTTATTTATACTTTATATTATACGGAGTGGGCCTAAAAAGAGCTCTCAGGAAAGGACTGAATGATTATGCTTTGAAGGAACAATGGTTCTTTATGATGACAAAGGGAATTGTGCTCTTTTTTCTTTTTAGGACAAAGATGTAGTTTGACTTCTTGGATGTAGGTCATTTTAGTACTTTGATCCTTGTCAAAAAATGGAACTGTTAAAGAAGTAAAAATAATGAACCTTTAATTACTTTTAATTAGTATTAATTATGTTGCCACTCTCATTTCACCCCAGAACCAGGGAGCTACAGTAGCTACTAGATGAGAAGTAGTGAGAGTTAGAAGTGGAAATGAAGATAGAAAGAAACCTATGTTAGACAGAGGGCTAGCTGGAATCTACAAGGGTCCTAAACCTTTAAGGTTAAAAAAAAAATAGCTCAGGGGAGGCTAGGTGGCGCAGTGAATAGGGCACTGGTCCTGGAGTTAGGAGGACCTGACAAATCCAGCCCCAGATACGGAAAAATTAGCAAAACACAAAAAAATTAGTTGTGTGACCTTGGGGTAAGTCACTTAACCCCAATTGCCCTACCTTACCCCATCAAAAAAAAATAGCTCAAGGGGGAGGAAAAATCTAAGAAATAAATGTTTAGCATACAGTGTGAATTTCTGACAGTTCTGAGTGAAAGAAGTGAAAACTTCTCAAACCATATTCTAAAATCTAGAGGGCTTTTTGTGGGAAACAGGCCCAAGTTCCCCTTCACCAGTTATCACATGATTTACAAGGACTCAAAACTCAGAGTGGTAGGGAATCACCCCTCTCCTCAAGTGACACCTCAGCATAAGATATGCCAAATAAGGACAGAAGTTGTTTCTCAAATGTACATTGGGTAGTCTACTGTTTCCTTGTTCTGGTACTTGAGGCATATTGCCTGCTTAGATTGTGCACCTGACTTCTAGCTAATGGAAGAAAAGGGTCAGCAGGAGGGTGGGGAGAATTCCACACTAGGGCTTTATAACTTCTTGGGCTCTATAACTTCGACATTTCCTTTTGTAAATTGCTTCTCCTCCCTGACCATTTGTCAGGAGGGTGGCCCTTTCTTGAGATCATAATAAACCATTCTTTTCTGCTTCCTACCTTGAGAACCCTCTGAGTATTATTTGGGTAAGGATCTCTGTTGCACACAGTTTTGGGGTACACACAGTTTTAAATATTCTTTTTTTCTTTTGTATTGGAGCACCTGGAATAGATTTTACATCAGAGAAATGGGAAAGGAGAGGGATATATCAAAGTAAGCAATGATTATTTCTTCAATTTTAAAAAAGTTTCCCTAAGATGTCTTAAATCTTAATAATTTTTCAAGCCTTCCCTCACAACAATATTCTAATACTGAATCTTTGAAAATAAAAGTAACAAATGTTTATACTAACATCAAATGGCTGGTTTGTTGCCTTGGCTATAGCCTGATGCAGCTGGCTGCTGGTGTTGCTGCCCCTCTTAACATGAGGCCCTGCACCAAGAACATGCTGAAGGACACTAAATGCATTTGCCTCTGCACTTCCAGAAGTGGCCCCCTCGGCTACGATGGCAGCATGGACGAGACTGTCACCATTCTGCTCTCGAATTTCTCCTGGGGTGGGAGGAAAACAAAAGGTTAATCAGGTTTTTTGTTTTAAACTTCTCATTAAATCCAAGTTTTGCCCTCAAATCAACTTGACCTCCATAAAAGTAATAGTACATACAAAAATGAAGTGATAACTAAGATAATTAATTGGTCCTTTTGTCCCTTACCTACATCCCCCTGCAGTATTGACTGTTCGATTATACCTCAACTAGGACTACTGAAGAGACAACACAGGGGCAAATTCTTCCTTTCTAAACTAGCTAATCCACTCATTACTGCCAAATATCGACCTGAAGATATTATAGATCTTATTTAAAAGGCTAAGTTGGCAATTTAAAATAAAAAAAAAAAAAAAGGTACTAAGTGGAATTACCAGACTCTTTTTCATCTCCTATCACTTAGGTGCCTTATGCCATTCTCTTCCTTCACCCCTATATCACATGAAGTGACCTTGGCAAGGCTAACCCCTCTACTAATCTAAATCTATGATACCATTCTATCTCCTCCAAGAGACTGCCCCTTCTGTTGTCCCCACTCTCACTCATTTTCAGTCTCTCTCTGCCTACTGGTTCATTTCCTATTGCCTACAAACATGCCCATGTCTCCTCTATTCTGAAAAAAAAAAAAAAGCCCACTTGATCCTTCCATCCTTGATAACTATCATCTTATATGTTTTCTGTAGCTAAATTCTCTGAAGAGGCCATCTCTGACAAGCATCTCCACTTCCTCTCCCCTCTCTCTTCTTAACCTCTGGCAGTGTGGCTCCTGACCTTATCATTCCATCAAAACTGCTCTTTGCAAAGTCACTAATGATCTCTTAATGTCAAATCCAATGGCTTTTTCCCAATCCTCAATCTTCTTGACCGTATATAGCCTCTGACACTGCTCGTCATTCCTTGTGGATATTTTTTCTCTAGGTTTTTGGGACACCACTCTGTCACAGTTCTTATCCTACCTATCTGACTGTTACTTCTGGGGTCTCCTTTGTTGAATCATCTGTCCTGGGGCCTCTTTTCTTCTCTTTTATACTACTTGGTGATCTCACCAGCTCTCACTGAATTGGCCATTTCTATGTAGATGATTCTCAAGTCTACCTCTCCTGCATGAACCTTCAGACTTCTGGGCTTGTAATCTTGCATCTCCAAATGTCTTTTAGACACCTTAAACTGGCTGTCCAATAGACATCTTAAAAGTCAATATATCCAAAACAGAATTAAAAAAATTTTTTTGGAGGGGGGAAGGTAGTTAGAAGGATTGGGGTTAAGTGACATGCCCAAGATCACACACATGGCTAGGTTTTTTGGTGTTAATTGTCTGGAGCTGAATTTGAACTCATGTCCTCCTGACTCCAGGGCTGGTGTTCTAGTCAATGCACCACATAGCTGCCCCCCAGAATTTATTATTGATTCCCCTAAAAGTTCATTCCCCTTTGGAGGGCAATACTGTCTTCTTAGTCCTTCAGGCTTGCAACCTAGGAGTTATCCTGGATTCATCACCCTGTTCTGCCCTACTTCCCACCCCAATCCATGCTATTGCCAATGCCTGTCAATTTCACTTTTGCAACTTCTTTCAAATACAACCCCTTCTCTTCTCTGACTGCCACCACTCTAGTGCAGGCTCTCATCACCTCACATTTGGACTACTGCAATAGCCTACTACTGGTGGGTCTGCTTCAAGTATCTCCCCACTCTAATCCATCCTCTATTCAACCACTCAAGTGATTTTCCTAAACTGTAGATCTGATCATGTCACTCCTCCATACCTCCCCATCACCCCCAGTAAGCTCCAGTGGCTCCCTATTGCCTCCAGGAGAAAATAACAAATCTTCTGTTTAGCATTCAAAGCCCTTAGTAACCTTGCCCTCTCCTACCTTCCACTCTTTCACCTTATTCCCTTGACTGGGACACTTTGATCCGGTGACACTGATCTCCATTTTTCAGTTTTGGTCATTTTCGCTGCCTGCCCTGCATACCGGGAATGCTCTCCCTCTTCCACTGACCACTGACTACTACTAGCTTCCTTTAAGTCCCAACTAAAATCTTACCTTCCCCAACCTCTCCTCATTGTAGTGGTTTTTCACTATTTATCCTGTATATTGCTTGCTTTGTACATACTTTTTTTGCATGTTGTCTCCCCCATTAGACTGTAAACTCACTGAGGGCAGATACTGTCTTTTACCTCTTTCTGTTTCCCCAGCACTTAGCACAGTGCCTGGAACAATAGCAAGCACTTAATAAATGTTTAGTGATTGAGGATGGGATAATTTTGTCCAAACTGTTCATTTTACAAGGAAACTGAGATCCAGAGAGCTGAACGAATTTATCCAATGTCATATAGCTGGTGCAAGTAAAGTAGGTCATTCCCTTCATATTCCCCATGACAATGGTAACACCTAACACAAGAGCTCAGAGAGGTGACTTACCCCATGTTCAAAAAGCTAGCAAATATTAGAGATAAGGTTCTACTGACTCTAAATTCAGCATGTTTTCCATTATATTACACTGCCTGCACATGAATTAGAAGAGATAAATTTTATGTCCTATGATAAAACCACGCCTAACCAAAAATACCTCCACGGTAGTGAGCCTTTGAACCAGACATGCCAAGTCCACCCCTCATGTTCAGAAACTGCTCAGCAACTTGCTTCAGGACAGCATGGCTTATACCTGCAGATACATGCCAAAACTGGAGCTTATGAAATGGAAATTCAAACAGGCTGCTTATAAAGTTAAGTATCAGATTCTGACTTAAAAACCATCATTAGAAATTGAACAAAAGGTAATCACAGTATTTAAAGCCACTGACTAAAGGTCTCCCATTTAACTGTAACCCATTATTCAAATCAGATCCCACACTGTATTCAGGCTATGGTTTATATTAATTGATAGACATCAAAGATAGCTAAATCAAAACTTACCAAGTCCAACCAGAGCCATTCTTGCACTTGTAAAATTGTTCTGTATATAGTAATGAAGCTAAAAAAGTAAAAACACTTTAGGTTATTTTGACATTAATAGAAACAGCTAAACCAAAAAATAGTTATAGTTCTGCTTTAACACTTGTCTTGAATATGCAAATTTTGAGTTTGCTTATGCTTGATTTTGTCTATGAGAAAAACAGTCAACATAGTAAACTGCACCCAGGTGAACCAAGCCCCAAAGGAATACACAAAATGTGTACACTTCAAAAATCTACCAGCTACTACACACCTAAGGTAATGATGTGTTATCCTACAAAAGACAAATAAAGGGAATAAGCATTTATACAGTGCCCAATACATGCCAGGACAGTACTGTGCTAAGCACTTTGCAAATATTCTCTGCAAAATTGTGTTTTCCTATTCTTTCCTATTTGTGAACCGTTATATGTGCAAACTCACCATATATCAAATGTGTCTAAGTGCTGTATTTATAGTATGTCTTTTGGTGAAGCAGGAGGGAATGTACTGGTCGGTATCCATAAACTCAACCCCCATCTTTTGCCATGCATAGGAACACATATGTTGAGTTATAGCAGAACTGATTTTTAGAGTTAGAAGGAACCTTTTAGATCATCTAGCCCAAACCTCTCATTTTACAAACCCATTAGGTACATTTTAAGTTGTACTGAAGTTTTATTTTATCACATTACATTTGAAAGAATTGGGTCACTGGAAATATTACCATTGTACAACAATATTGTTGTAATGGTATTTAACTTACATAACAGATTGTCTCTGTAGAGGTGGTAGTGAAATAAACTTATACTACTTGTGTCCCAGGGATCAAAAGTGTGAGTGACCCAAAAGGCAACAGAATCTTGATCCTTCTTGACTTATCCAACATCTGACACTGTGACTACCTTCTCTGCTCTCTGGGTTTCAATGCCCTACTTTCTCTTGTTTTTCATCTCCTTTATAGGACCTTCATCCATGTCAGTACCACCTTCTGTCTTCTGCTGTCCTAGTTGCTAAAATCTTGCCTTCTAGTATCTTGTATCTATCATATACATATATGTATTGTATATATCATATACATATATGATATACAATACTTTGTATCTATCTATTTATGTATGTGTTGTTTACTCCCCTTAGACCCTTGAGGAAGGGATAGTTATTTTTACTTTTGACCTTTTTAAAGGACAGTACCTCACAAAAGTAAGCTCTTAATAAATGCTTGTTGAATGATATGGGGCTTCCTGAACCCAAGCTCTTATGAACCAATGTTAAGCAAAAGAGAAGGGGGAAATGTGGCCTGTTTTCTTGTAGTGGCTGATTAAAAAGGAAATGAGGATAAATCTTTAATTTCTAGCCAGGTAAACTTTGAAGTCCTCCTGACTCCAGTGCCAGTACTCTATTCACTGGGCCACCTAGCTGCCTCCCCCCCCCCCCCTTTTTTTTGGAGCAGGGAAGGTCAGGCACATGGAAACAGATATCACTTCTACCTTCTCCCCACTGATAATCTGGACTCTGCCCTCAGCTTTTTGTTTGTTTATACTGCTAAGACCTCAGCTTACATGCCACTTCCCAGATCATTTCACATTATGCTCCCTCTACTTGGACCATCCTTCCCACCAATAACCCAGACTTCCTAAATCACGAGCTATCCAAATGTGAAATTAGTTAATTTAGGAGATAGTAGCTACCTCTCTCTTTTTGAGACTCAGACTCCCTTTCTTTTCCAGGCTTGAAATACAGCAGCTACTCACAAGGCATAATCCCATTAATTATTAGGGCAGAAGCTTTGACATGGGTCAGTTCATCCATCCAGGAAGCAACCCCCTCCTCTGATATTGGTGCTGAACTTGGTGCAGACACCTAATCATCTTTAGCTCTACTGCAGTTCAGTTCACCTAAGTAAAAGCAATCTATGAGATTCATCCTCTTTGGCAGCAAGGACTACAGGCATGTACCAAGCACTAGACCTGGCACTGAGGAGTTTCTCAATTACCAGTTTTCAAGCTATGAATGATCAGTTGTTAGAGAAGTTTTAAAGGAGATTTTCATTCATGAGGTATTGGTTGGACTAGTTGGCCAATGGAGTTCCCTCCCAACTATGAGATTGTGTAAAATACCTGCCCACCCCCTGCCAGATGCCAAGCCTAGGATGACACATCAGACAAGAGAAGGCAGTGCTGTGATATCTAAACTCAAAAGGCTCCTCAAAGCAGGAACAGGGTAGTAACTTCTAAAGCACACCGATTTCCCAGTGAAATGACATTAGGGCATATAATTTAACAATAAAAATTCAGACAGGACTTTCTAAGTAGGCTTTTGCTAAAAGTTAAATTTTTTAAAGAAATAGAAAAATTTTCTAAAAACAGTAATAGCTGATAAATACCAAACTTAATATGAAAGCAACAGCATTAATTACAAAATGTTATATTATTACCTCTTCTGGAGTAATTTTCCCAATCTTATAATCAGGACAATACAAGGAATTAGAAAGAGCATTCCGATAAGCTGCAGCATGCAGATTTTCAATCACACCTACAACAAAGAGAGGGGAAAAAACCCAAACCCATTTATGAAAATACAGATTAAAGTGAAGATAGTAAAGAAGTGAGGAAAAGGAGGGCCTATCTGGCCCTCTGACTGTTCTACTCTGCTTAAGGATTTTTGGACTTGAAATTTATGGTTGCCTGTCAGCAAATATAAAATTCTACTTGCTGGCAAAGGAAATGAAAGCTATTGGTAGCAAGTTTTTTTTCTTTTTAATGTGTCACACTCATTAGGAGCTTATTATTTCAAGGTAATAATGCTGGCATGCTGGCAATGTACTTACTACTTCTATCTCTTCCAGGACTACAACACTAGAAAAACCACTAGTCCCTAGGCATCAAGAGATCTGATTCTGACCCTAACTCGGTGAATTTCAAACTGTGTGACCTTGCCTAAGCCATTTAAACCTATTAGACTAGTTTCTTCATCTATAATAGGAAGAATTGTATTAGATGATCTCTAAGGTCCCTTTTAGGTGTAAAATTTCATTGTCTAACTTTCTTGACACAAGTCAATAACATATTTTTGTTTTTCTTCATACAGCTCAAAAGTAATCCAAGTCTGAGTCCTTTACAATAACTAGCAGTACAAAACAAACAAAAGTTATAAACTTCACTAGTGAAATTCTAACTAAGAGTAATCCTAAATCTACGTTTATAATGTTTTTCAAAGTTTTTTAAACATACATTATTCCACTTGAAATAAAAATTTGGACAATAGCTTAGGCACTGATGCAAGGATATGACTCCTAATGCTAACTATTTCAGGACATCGATATTTAAGATGAGAAAAAACTGGCCTGAGACACTTCTATCAATAAAGAAACTATTTTATATCTCATATATTTTTGTTTGTCCCATACATCTATCACTGTCATTTTTTTTTTGGAGGGGGGAAGGTAGGGCAATTGGGGTTAAGTGACTTGCCCAAGGTCACATGGCTAGTTTTGTGTTAAGTGTCTGAGGCTGAATTTGAACTCAGGTCCTCCTAATTCAAGGGCTGGTGCTCTATTCATTGTGCCACCTAGCTGCCCCTCTCACTGTCATTCTTAAATTTTAATTATTTCTTCACAAAGTATTGCAATCACTAATTCATTGCAAAAAGAACAATGCCAACCTTGATGAGTTTACTGTGAAATATTTTCATTTTCTCAAGAAGCTGATTTATAAATTTTTTCTGTTGAGCTATGGGGAGATGAGATGTGCTTGATATAGTACTGTAATGATAATAAAAATTAATCCGAAGTAATAGCTGACAGAGTCTCTGAAGGACTGAGAGTAATAACTAAGAATGGGCATAACATAAACAAGCTATGGCTCCTATGAAATCTAATTCACTAAACAATCTTCCAATATTAATTTGGAATTACTTTTAGTTTACAACATTCAGTTCCACAATTCCTTGAGTTTCAAATTTTCTCCCCTTCCCTCTCTTCTCTCTACCCCCCCCCCCAGTGGCATGCAATCATATAAAGGATCTACAAATACCTTTACATTAAACATTAGTCAGGTTGTAAAGAAGGATTATAACTAACGGAATGAACAATGAGAAAGAGGGAACAAAACAAAACAAGAAAAAGAGAACAAAATAGCTTGCTTCAATATGAATTCAGACTCTGTAGTTCATTCTCTGGATGTGGATATCTCTTTCCATCATGAGTCTTTTGCAGTGGTCTTATAACCTTGCATTGCTGAGAGGAGCCCAGTAGTCGTCATACATGATGTGTCTATAATTGTGTACAAATTTCTCCTGGTTCTGGCTCTTTTCACTCAGCATCAATTTATATATATATATATCTCCAGGTTATGATGAAGTCCATCTGCTCCTCATTTCTTATAGCACAATAGTATTCCATTACATTCACATACCACAACTTGTTCAGTCATTCCCCATTTGATAAGCATCGCCCTGATTTCCAATTCCTTGCCACTACAAAAAGAGCTGCTATAAATATTTTAGTACATATGGGTTCTCCTCCCACTTGTATGATCTCTTTAGGACACAACCCTAGAAGTGGTACTGCTGGGTCAAAGTAAATATTTCTACTGGCAAAAAATGCCTACTAATGACTAGCAGACATGTTAATTCCCCCTGACTCCAGAAAATATCCTCTAATAATTTTATTTTTCCACTGTAAATATTAAATTGGCATTGTTTCTTAATCAATTTCTTGTGAATTTGGTTGGTGTAAATCAGTTGCCCCATCTGATCATGTCAGGTCAGACTGATAAAACTGGGCTCCTGACTGGGTACTGCACCTAAGAGGCCTGGCCTAAGTAGCCAGTCAGATCATGTTTAAGCTGCAATAGCACTATCATAAATGTAGCTTATCAAGATGCTTTCTTACCAGTCTGAGGGTTTTGAAAAGCAACTGCTTTATCAATCTTTAACTGTGACTGAAGATCTGCTACTTCCCAGCGTCGAAATTCTGGTGCTGTGGTGACATTGAGCAGGAACTCCATTAGAATATCACTGTGAAAGACACAGAGTCAAATTTGGGGATGATAATCCTTAAATAAAGCCAACACTAATATGCTTGCCTTGCAAAAAGGGCTAGAATTAGACACACACAAAATAAACTGATACTTACACATCATCCCGGAGGCATTCTGCAGTATAAGCTATGTTTTCTCTTGTACTAGTCACACTAAACAAGAAATACATTAAGGTCAGTGATTTGAATTAGTAAAATAAGTAATTTTCCCTATAATATGGCCACCTTGTTAGAACCAAAATTACTTAGCTTCAATGAGTAACCATGTATTTTATTTGACATACCTTAATTTACCACCAACAGCTTCAGTACCTCGGGTTATCTTAAAAGAAGAAGCTCCTTTGGTAGTCTATTAAAAAAAAAGAAAAAAGTCTTCTTTGGCAGTCATTTTGAAATAACCAAATTTATCAAAAGCAACACTAGAATGTCAACAAATATCCAAATCAAAACACAGTTAAGGCTGCTAGCAAGCTCCAAAACTAAAATGAACCCTTATGAAAGTTAGACATATACTTGTTCAAGAAGGAAAGAATGATTTAACAAACTGTGCTGATCTCTTAAGTATCTACCTGAAAAAGCTGAGCTGGTATTCTCTCTGAAAAGTCACCAAGTGGTTGTAATTTGATTCAAATCAATGACTTCAAAGATGAAAGGCTGTAAAGTGTATCTTGTTTAGTGTTTTTTTTTTTTCTAAGCAATTGGGGTTAAGTAACTTGCTCAAGGTTACAGGCCAGTTATGTCTGGGTGTGGTGCTAAGTATCCGAGCCTGAATTCGATCCCAGGTCTCCTGACTGTGAAGCCGACAAAGGGCTGGCGTTCTTACTCACTGTGCCACCTGGCCACCCCTATCTTGTTTAGTTTTAATCAAGCAAAAATAAAATTATTTAAACTATTAGGACCCCATAGAACAGAAGCATACGATAAGCTTTTCTTAATGTACTGAGGGGAGCTGCTAAATAAGTTGCTGTGCCTGAGGAAAGGAATCAAATAGGGTCCAAGGCATATGCCAGATTCCTCTTCTTCAAATAGACCAAATCTTAAAAGAAAGGATAACTTTTAGTTCATCTGGTTAAGGAAGCCAAAAGAAGGAAAAAAAAAAAACCCAGTAGCTCAACAATAGTTAAATTGTTAACAAGATTATCTGAGTGGATAGACACTCCAACAAAGATAATATTCAAACTATGTTGAGGAATCTTACCTTGAAGATAGAAGTTACCTTATGTAATTAATGCGAATGTAAATTTGGAAGATCTTCCCTGCCCCTAGGCTAAAGTGCACCAGAAGCCTGGGGAGGGAGGCTTGTTTTTCAGTAGATACTTTTTGATTGGCCAGTGGGTCAATAAGGTTGTTACATTCTCTGAGCCAGGAGAAGGCTATATAAACCCTGATGTGTAGCTTTGTTTTGGGACTCACTTTGAGAAGTGTTCTGTGATATGATCTGAATTCTGAGAGTCCCCCGGCTTTGAAAAACCCAGAATGTGGAAACCCAGATGTTGACCGGGTATGGATGTAATGGTTGGACAGTTTGGAAATCTGTCTACTTGATGTTTCTGTCTTGATAATTATGCCTGTATACTTTGAGGTTCAGGGTGCTGACCTTTTCTCCTGAACAAGGTAAACGATATATGTCTGACTGATTAAAGTAAGCTTGTTAACCCATTTTGAGTTGCTTTCCTTTAACAAAGCAGATCCAAGAACCTGTGGTAGCTGCAAACCCTGAGGACGCTTGGGGTGCTTGCTGCTACACCTTACTAATACATACTATATATACTCACATATATGCTACCTTACTAATTAATATATACTAGTATATCACATTAGTGATAAAAATCTTATTGCACAATTGCAATGTTTCACATATTTTTCTTTAATCATTCATTCAGGCTAACATGGTATTTCAAGAAGCATTTTCATGTATTTCTCTGCTTTTGTCACATTTAGGCATCAGACAATGTATCTAGTATTGTTTTAATCAAGGACAGATTTTATCCTAATGCTTACTATAAGATCACCAAAGTTCCTATACTACATAGAAGATTAACTGAGAATTTTTTTAAAGTTAGATATATTTGGTCCCTTTCAGGAACAGATTTCTTGACATGTTAATATGCCTAAATGGTTTTTATCAGTTTAAAATTTGCAGGTTTAATTTTTTATTTTTAAGCATAAAAATTCAACTATTCTTAAAAAAAACAATTGTGAAATGAAATCAAGCCATAAATTACCCTGTTTTGTGGGTGAAATTTAATAAATTGTAATCTTAGCGTAAACTCTTAATGTATCTTATCAACTTTAATATAAAAATATATTGTGCTTTTAATAGCGGCCTATTCACCACTATTTCAAATTTAAAGCTTATTTTTATCCATGAATATTTATATTAGTATGCTATAAAAATAAAATAAACTATGCCAAGAAAACAGAACTAGAAATATGCACGTTTGCAAATATTTATGTGATTTAAGAAATACTACTGTAAGAAAGTCAAATGTATTAAGCAAGAATCTTTACCAAATTGGATGCAAGACGGAGTAAATGGGAGACTCCAAAATTGGCAGAATCTTCATATCTACTACCAGCTTTAATGAACAAACCAATTCTTGAAGCTGGAGCATAGTTTTCCACAGAGGCAATCACTAAGCCATTTGGTAACTTTGTTAGCTATAGTCAAAACAAAGCAGAGATGTTATTAATGTCTTCTTATAACTAAATAATGAAAGAACTTTTTTTAACCAACATCTGAAAGATTTCGCCAAACTCACTTCAAGTTCCTCAGGATGGAGTTGTACAGGAGCTTTTGCAGCAGAGGCTTTAATTCTTGGGGCAACTTTGAGGGAATAAAATCGTCTCTAAACACAAAAGATGAAAAATATTCCTCACTGAATAGTGCTTTCTATAAAATCCTAAGACCTAGGTTGTATCCAAGAGTATTATGACTTATAAAGACATTAAACCAAAATTACAAATGGTTACATGAATAAAATACACATGGGAACTTATATGGGTGTCAGACCACAAAAATTACTCTATGGCTTAGTTAGTTAAGTAAACCAACTCAATACCAAATCACAAAGCTAGAAAACTCACAACATGTCCTTAAGTCATAGTCAAACTATCACCACCACCACCCTTTTCTCTAGGACCCTAATAGAGATAGCCCAGGAATCTTAGAAATAACAGTACCCTCCACCACTATCCTGGGAAAGAACTGCTTAGGAGGTGCATTCTGACAACCGATCCTGTAGGTGCTACAGTCACAGCCACTGAAGACCCAGAAAAGAGAGTCTTTGGCATCATCAAACAGTTCAGTATTGGAAACTGATAGGATTTTTTCGGTGGAAATGACATCAGAGGAGAGGGATTATCCTTCTGCTTTGCACCCTAAGGACAATGACACCTTGCTATTCCAGACTTGCAGCTGAAATGCACTGTTTTCCCCATTCAAACATGAGTTGATTGGGAGCAGGGACTGTCTTACTGTATTTGTATTCCTAGTGCTTAGCACAGAGCTTTGTACAACTAAATAAATGCCTCATGCATTCATTCGTTCATTTATTCATATTAGTCAATATGTATTCGAAGAACTAGAGACATAAAAAGTATTTTTTTAACTTAAGAGGGAGCACCACAATATAGTAGGAATAATGGAATTAGTTCTTTCTAGTGCTTTGAGGCTTAGAAAGTGTTTTATATACATATATTAATCTCATTTGATCCTTATACTAGCCCCAAGAGAAAGCTACTATTATTGTCTTGAGTCAGACTGGTTCAGTCACTAATTTCCTCTTTGACTTTGGGCAAATCATTTCAACCTCTCTGTCTCCATTTCCTTATAATATGAGGGCACAGAGGTAGATGATGTGTAAGATATCTTTGGGTTCTAAAATATGACTTCCCAGCTACCAAAAAAATTATCACATGAAAACGAAGTGGACTTAAGGAAAACAGGAAAAGGTATTTTTTTTTAAATAAACAGCAAGCATGTGGAGAATACATGAGAGTAGTCATGTAAGACTCAAAACAGAAAAGGATCCCCAGGATTATTGACTTAGAAAACCACAAATTAACATTACCTACACAGTATTGCATTTTTATTTTTGTTAATATTTTCCAATTACATTTTATTTTGGTTGGCCACAGTTTGCACCTCTACATTAGAGATTAAAAGGTGAGTAAAAGGATTATCATCGAATATAAGGGTCCACAAATGTAAGATAAATTCACATAAAAATATTTTACATGGAAAGAGCCTTAAAGATTATCTTGTCCAGTCCTCTTCATTTTAAAGACAGCCAAAGGAAGGCCCAGCCTGAAACCACAGTAAATGGCAGAATATGAATAGGAAACCAGGTATTCTGACTCTCAGTCCAATGGTCTTTCCACTTTGACTTGTCAATTAAATAGCACTGATTTGCAGTAGAAACAACTTGTATGGTTTTTTACTTTCACCACTAGCAAACCTCAACAACTACTTCAGAAAAGGGTATGACAGAAATTCCCTAAAGATAGCAAAGGGAATATAGCATAAGGTCAAGGGTCCCAGGGATTCTGGGTTCTTAGTGAAAAAATCATTGAAATAAGTTAACTAGGGATTCAGGTTGGGTAGAAGAGGCAAAGGATGTCAAAAGAGTAATGATAAACTAGGAAGATATAGAATAGTGCCAGCATTCCAGAGAGAGGACATTAATAGATTTGAAGGAGTGGGAAGGTGATATTCATGGAGCAAAAGAATTTTGCATTCAGAGAGAGGCATAGTCTTTGAAATTGAGGTCATAGAGGAACTTTTATCTAATATTTTTATTAGGAACTTTTAAATGGATTCCAGGAAACTTAGGGAATCCTTTCTTAGAAAGGACCTTAAAGGTCATTTAGTCAAATCTATCTGTTTTATATCAGCTGCTTATACAATTTCCTAAGGTAGTCAACTATGTTTATTATTTACTGTAAATCCCCTCTGGGGGTCGATCACGTAAGAGCGGGCATTGCTTATTCAGGCCAAAGAAATAAGCTTTCCAGGGGGTTACACTTTGCTGCGCCCCCTTCCTTTCCCGACACCATCAACCGCCCTCCAATTCATACCTATTCATAATTATAACTTAAATGTTTCAATCCTTGGACCAAAAGTTCCTTTCTCCTCAAATGGAGGCCCCTTTATTCCTCTGATCCCTGGGCTTGGCTATAAAAACCAACTTCCATGGAATGAGATAACTCACAAAGCACTCCACTTCGTCCCGGGACTCAGACACACTGTCAGCCTGTCTAACTCAACTCCGGACCTTATGCCATTTAACAACCAACACGAAAACGAGGGGCCTGGATCCAGGGAGTCAATCGTCAAGACTCCACACCCTTTACTTATGGAACTGGAGGAGGGCACATGTGACGTTTACCTTCTCCCTGAACCTCGTCCCCACGTAAGAGGGGGAGCCTGAGAATGGGGGGAGGGGGTTCCTAAGCATTCCCCCGCCTCGCAGGAGGCCCGGGAACCTCGGCTCTGAAGGCCGAGCTGCCGCCCCCCCGGGGGGGGGGGGGGAAGCGGAACTTATTTTGCACAGCCCACCCCAAATGATCCCGGCTTTCACCCTCAGGGTTCAAGCACTGGGTCCGGGTCCGACCCGGCCCCGTCCCCGGCCCGGGGTCACAAACATGACCTTCACTGGTCTCCCCTCAGTTTTACAGGAAGGGGCGCCCCCCCGCGGGGCTCTGCTCGGCTCCCTGGGGACAGCGCTGTCGTCCCCCACAAAGTCCCGGACCCGGCTGCCTGCTCCTTCCTTCCGCAGGGGTTCAGGTGAAGGACAAACGGGAAAAAGGGAAAAGGGGTGGGGGTACCTGGGCCAGGCGACCCCACCAGCCCCCCTCCCCTGAAAGCCCATCACGCCCTCCGCCATGCCGGCCGCGCTCACCGAGAGGGATCCAGCGCCCGTTAGCAGCTTCATAGCTCCCACTCACTCGTGACCCCGTACTGACAGGGAGCAGGGAAAGCAAGATGGTGGCGGGAGCCCTCCGTTTCCCAGAAATCCTCGCGCGCCCTCTGGTCAGCCTCTCTGGGCGGAGTGCTCTCCACTGCTTCTGACCCGGGGCGGAGGGCCGTTTAGCCACGCCCCACGCAGCAGAGGGAGGCCTTAATTTCTTATGACGATCCCCTTGTTGTCTCTGCCTCTAAATTTTAAGACATCCATTAAAAAATACTTTAATATTAGCCCAAGTTCATTCAGCGAGGGTGACATTTTCCTTATCTCTTCATGACTGGATAAAGTGCTGACCGGTGGAAACGACTTCCCCCACTGCCATCTTGGATACTTCTCGCCAGCGGCACCAATCAGCGCCTTAGAGCCTCTGGGCCGAGCCTCCCCTACGTTCCCGCCCACTTTTACCACGTGAGGCAGGTTGAGGGCGGGCTCATCTTCTTAAAGCCGAAGGTGGCCAGGGAGATGTTCGATTTAAGCGTTTGGTTAAATTAGACTCGCGCTAGCTAGGTTGTGCAAGAAGCCTGGGAAACTAAAAGGCAAAGGTGAGGAGGGTCTTCATTGCAGGCGTGGGAGACAGTCAGTGCATAAGCAGGCTTGCAATCCAGAGGGGAATAAAAGGGAGAGTTGAGGTGATGAAGAGCTCTAAATGCCAGAGGCCTTTATGTTTGATCATGGAAGTCTTAGGGAGCCACTGGAGTTTATTGCGTGGCATGGCCAGGACATGCTTTAGAAAAATCACTGTGGCAGCCGTGTGGAGGATAGATTGGAGTGGAGAGGGACTTGCAGCCGACAAGCCAACTAGGAAATGATTGCAATAGTCCAGGTGAGAGGCGAAGGGGGCCATGTACGAGGGTGGTGGCTGTCTAAATAAAGGGGATGCATGCGGGAGATGTGCGGTCAAGATACAGCACCAGAATGGATATAGGTGGAACAGAGAGTTGAGAAGGATACTAAGGCTGCAAGCCTCAGTGACTGGGAGGATGAAGGGGAGTTGGCAAGAAGAAAGTGGTAGCTTAAGGGAAAGGCAGTAAGTTCTATTAGACATGTTGTGAGTTTCAAGTGCCTGTGAGTAATCCAGTTTGAGATGTCCAAAAAGCACTTGATCATGTAGGACTCCAGGTCAGGAGAGATGAGTAGAATTTGATGTATAGTTCTGAGAATCTTTTCATAGAGATGACAACGAACTCATAGGAGCTGATGTAACAGCTTTATTTTTTTTAATGCTTTTTGATGGCCCTCTGGTAATAAGTATCAGATGAGGCATAAAAAAGGGAGATCTGTGTTTGCCAAAGGTTACCACCACTGTGATGGAGGAGATTCAGTATAGTCCTAGTTGAAAAGGGATTCTGTTTTTGGATGACAGTTTGCTGATTACCTCAAGCCCCAGCACTGCAGAACTTCTAGGAAAGGATCTATAGATGTGCTTCCTTCATCTCCAGCTCATTCTGTGGTCCCTACTTGATACCTTCCCGCCCTTCCTCAGCTGCTTTTCAGTGCCCCTTTATTTTCTATCTGGTGAGTAGATAAGAATGCTGGACCTCCAGTCCAGAAGACTCATCTTCCTGAGTTTAAATCTGGCCTCAGACACTTACTATATGTGTGATCTTGGGCAAGTTACTTCACCCTGTTTACTTCAGTTTCCTCATCTAGAAAATGAGCTGGAAAAGGAAATGGGAAATCATTCCAGTATCTCTACCAAGAAACCCCCAAATGGGGTCATGAAGAGTCAGATAAATCTGAAAACTGAATAACAAAAGTTCCCTGAAAGCAGGGACTATCTTGTTTGTTTGTTGTTGTATTCCCAGTGCTTAGCATAGTGCCTGACACGTGGTAAACACTTAATAAATGCTCTATCATCTTCTTTCTCTATGTCAAATTATGCAAAGCAATTTGTCCTGTCCAAATACCAAGGAAAGACAGTGAAGATTGTCTTGCCCAAATTTCAACGAGTAGTTGGATGGATAACATATAGAATTTGTCCAAAAGCATGTATATCTGGGACAGATAGTACTGACCGTCAGCGGGCTGGATTCAGAGTTGAAAAGGAGAATGAAAGTGGTGTAAATTGTCCTTGGGAAACTACAGAGCTCATTTACTGACCCTAAGATTACCTAAAGCAAAGCTCTAACTTTTCAATACTAATACTTTAGTATTTGTTTTTCTGTATGGCAGCATTATATGGAACCCCATTGCCCCTGAAAAACTGAAGATGCATATCTACAGAGAGCAGTGGAGAGGCATATAGTGGTAATGAACAGACTGAAATACATAACCAATGAGGAGCTCTGAAGAATAGGAGTAAAGGATGCCATCAAAGAATTCTATGACAAGAAGAGTTGAACTGGTAGGGATAATAGGTGGTGAGCCAGAGTACCCATATGTTACCATGGCAATTTCTAGAGAGATTGAGAAGAGCTGGTCCAGCAGTCAAACATAGGTGGATGAACTTTTGAGAAAACATGGGCACGAGTCACACAAGATGGGCAGGCATGGATGGGTTGTGACCTGTGTTGGAGGGAACTCCTAAATTATTGAGATTATAGATACATTTGAATATTTGAGTATTCATAGAAGCTCTATTTGTAATAGTGTAAAGTTAGAAAGAAATCATGTGCCAGTTGTTGGAGACTGTTTTTTTCTGGACTTCACTACTATAGGAAACTCCCTCTACCGAGGCAGCTGCCACTCTCCAATTTATCACCTTAATAGTCCCCTAGTGTCATTCTGCCAGTATGTGTGAGAGCTGGTGCTTGAATCCAGTTTTTTGTGATTCTGAGGCCAGTTCTCTATCTCTTGTGCCATGCTGTCATGTTTTGAAAAATATGGAATATAACTCAGGAAATGATTAATATGAATATTCAGATGAATATGGGGAGATTTATATGAAAATATACAGAGTGAATGAATTACAGCAGAAAAAACTATTTTCATGTTACCCACAACTGAGCACAGGTACCTTTTTTTCACAAAGGGCCTGCGTCTTGGCTTAAACAATTTTAAGTCCTTTGGGAATTTAATTTTAAAGAAATGGAATCAGACATCTACAGTCTCTGGATCAAAGTCCTACAGAAAAATCTCTTAGATAAAAGTTTAGGTGTGGCTGGTGTGTAGGATGTTCCCCAAAAGGATTAACAGGGACCCTTCTAGGAAAGTTACTCACTGTTCAAAGTAGCAGTAACTAAAGGTTCATATTATATGGGCAGCCATGTATGATTAACTCATTCTACCGGGGGTGGTCATCTCCTCTGAGAAGGGTATAGTTGTAGGAAGTATCTCCTGTTTCCATTCAGCACCCAGGAACTCTTCTGCAAATCATGATATAGCAGCTAAAGAGAGAAACATTTATCTCAGGATTATTGTGCTCAGGGAAAGGGCAGTGGAAGGAGGGAAGAAGAAACGAAGGGGGAAACAGAGGACTTGGAAGAACGGAAACGGATAGAGGGAAATAAAGAAGGAAAATATCCTGTCTGGGCCCCACTTGCATAGGTCTTTAGTGGCAGAGAATGGCATTGGGGAGAGAAAGTTTACTTCATAGAATTTCAGAGTTGGAAGGAACCTCTGAAGCCAAGTAGTCCAATGCATGCAACACAGATTCCCTCTCAACATTCCAAGCAAAAGACAGTATCCTAGTCTTCGCCTGTCCTCCAGGGCGAAGCTGAAAAAGTCTGAGCTGCAATGTAGCCCCTTTTAAAAGACATGTCTCCTGCTAAATCTTCTCCAGGTTTAAACATTCTTAGTTATTTGATTGCATTCCTCTGGGCTTTATATTCTCGATTGCTTCCTAAAATGTAGTGCCCATAACAGAACACAACATTCCAGCTGTGATTTGACCTGGGCAGAGAATGATAGGTCCTTGCATGTTCTGCATCTTTCAATGCAGCCCAAGATTGAAATAGATCTTTTAGTGACCACATCACACTATTAACTCAAATTGATCTTTATCAGATGAACTTATCTAGCTAGACCTCTCCCATATTGTTCTTGTATAACTGATTTTTAAATTTAAATGTAAGATTTCACATTTTTTGAATTTCACTTAACATATTTATATTTATCATACTAAAAATTATGAAAGAAGAGTTCATCTTACTAAAAAAAATGGGGAAAAACAAAAAGGGCAGATACTGTGTTTCCCCAATAATTAGACCTATCCCGAAAATAAGCCCTCCCCTTACTGTGTAAGATTCCTCTAAAATAAGCCCTCCCCCGAAAATAAGCCTTATTGAGATTGCTACTGTAGTGAAGGTGATCCCCTGCGCTACACGCTACATTACGGTACCCTCTGTATGCACCGTCCCCCTCCTTCCCCCCATGAAACGCACGCTGCGCTCCGAGCTGCATCCAATCAGAGCTGCAGCAGTGCGTCATCCTGTTCTTTATTGAATTCATTATTGAATAAAGGTACATTTTTTTGTTCACATTTACCTGTTTATTAAAATTGCTGTCAATGTTCATTAAAATAAGCCCTCCCCTGAAAATAAGCCCTCTGGTGTTTTTCTGTCCAAAAAAAAAAATAAGACAGTGTCTTATTATCGGGGAAACACGGTACCTCACAGACTCCTGGTACAATTATTTGAACTTCCTATATATTAGTCATATTCTTCTGGCACTGAAGTAGGAACATATGTTTCTTGAAGCTCTCAGCCCTACTTTTATGTTTCAACTCTTATGAATATTTGTCCCTTTAGAAAAAATTATTGCAATAATTGTGCCTGCTGGGGCGGCTAGGTGGCGCAGTGAGTAAAGGAGTCAGGAGGTCCTGAGTTCGGTTGTGGCCTCAGACACTTAACACCCACACAAAAAAGCTAGCCATATAACCTTGGTCAAGTTACTTAACCCCAATTACCCTCCAAAAGGCAAAAAAAATAATCATTGTGTCTGTTTTTTTCTTGGTTCTTCATACTTCACTCTGAATCAGTTCACATGAGTCTTTCCATACTTCTGTGCATTCAAGTTTGTCATTTCCTATAGCGCAGTAATATTCTATTATATCTGTATGCCATAGTTTGTTTAGCTATTCCGAATTGATGGCCATCTACTTTGTTTCCTGTTCTTTGCTACTACAAAAAGTTCTATGATAGCCAAAATTAGAAGAAAAATAGGAAACTGGGAAAAATTTACAGCAAGTTTCTCTCATAAAAATATCATTTCTCACATATATAGAGAACTGAGCCAAATTTTTAAAAATAAAAGCTCTTCCCCAATTGACAAATGGTTAAGGATATAAACAGGCATTTTTCAGAAGAAGAAATTAAAGCTATTAATAGTTATATGAAAAAATGCTCTAGAGCACTAATAATTAGAGAAATTCAAATTGGAATGACTCTGAGGTACCACCTCACACTTATCAAATAGACAGAAAAGAAAATGACAAATGTTGTGGGAAAATTGGTACAATAATGTACTCTTGGTTGGAGCTGTGTTCAGCCATTCTGGATGACAATTTGGAACTATAATCAAAGGGCTACAATACTGTGTATATTCTTTGACCCAGCAATCCCACTACTAGGTCTTTACCCCAAGAAAATTAAAGGAAAAGGATCCAATCTATCTGTATGAAAATATTTATAGCAGCTCTTTTTGTGGTGGCAAAGAATTGGAAACTGAGAGGATACCCATCATTTGGGGAAAGGCTGAACAAGTTATGGTATATGAATGTGATGGAATATTGTATGGATGCTGTAAGAAATGATAAAGGGGATAGTTTACCAAAACCTGGGATAATGTACATGAAATCATGCAAAATGAATTGAGCAGAACTAAAACAATCTACACAGTAACAGCAATGTTGTAATAAACTGTGAAAGATGTAGTAACTGATTAATGCAGTGGTCTACCACAACTCCAAAGAACTCATGATGTAAAATGTTATTCACCTCTAGATAGAGAACTGATGGACTCATAGTGTAGACTGAACATTTTTTTTTTTTATTTTTCTTGTCTTTTTTTTTTTTTTGGAACATGGCTAATGTGAAAATACATTTTTCATGACTCCATATGTATAATGGATATCTTATTTCTTGCCTTTTCAATGGGTGGGGGAGGGGTGGAGGAAAGGAGAGAATTTGGAACTCAAAAATAATTTTTTAGGGGTGGCTAGGTGGCGCATTGAATAGAGCACCAGCCCTGAAGTCAGGAGGACCTGAGTTCAAATTTGACCTTAGACACTTAACACTTACTAGCTGTGTGGCCTTGGGCAAGTCGCTTAACCTCAATTGTCCGCCAAAAAAAAAAAAATTAATTTTTTAAAGTGCTGGCATCAGGGGCAGCTAGGTGGTGCAGTGAATAGAGCACTGACGCTGGAGTCAGGAGGACCTGAATTCAAATCTGGCCTCAAACACTTGACACACTTACTAGCTGTGTGACCTTGGGCAAGTCACTTAACCCCAAATTGCCTTGCCTTTCCCCCTCCAAAAAAAAACCCCAATAAAGTGCTGGCATCAGTATTTTGGTGCTTTATTTATGTTTGAGGCTTTTTTTTTTTCTTATCAATTACCTTCTTGGGGTATATGTCTTGTGAAATTTCTGGGTTAAAGTGTGTGGACATTTAGTCATTTATTTGCATAATTTCAAATTGCTTTTATATGGATTCACAGTTCTACCAACAATACACCAATGTGCCTATGTTCCCATGCCCCTCCCATCCTGGAACATTGACTATTCCTTCCTGTGGCCATTTTTGCTAATTTGCTACATGTGAGGTAAAACCTTAAAGTTGTTGTGGTTTTCTATTTCTCTTATTATTAGTGATAGGGAGCATTCTTTCATATTTAATTAGTTATTTGCAATTCTTTTTGAGAACTTTTTTGTATTCTTTGCCTTTTTAATCTGTTGGGGAATGGTTTTTGGATATATGCACATACATACGTATACAACTAGTACAGTGTAGACAACAATAATGTTAGTTGTCAATATGTCTTGGAACCAAACCCTACATTTGAAACAAAGATTTTTTTCCCATTCTAAGATTTACCTTCTTAACCTAGATTCATTAATTTTGTACAGAACTTTTTAGTTTTATGTAATCAAAATTATCTTTTGTGTAATTGCTTCAATGACTTGCTTATTTAAGGATATATCTCTTAGCTGGGAAAGGTATAAGATATATTCTTATTTTTAATGGTATGATCTTTGATATTAAAGTCTGATTTCCATTTTGAATTTATTATGGAATACAGTATGTGATGTTGGTCTAAGCTGAATTTCTGCCAGACTGCTTTCCAATTGTCCTAGAAGCTTTTATCAGGAATGGAGTTCTTTCCTAAGTAGTTTGTTTTCTGGTTTATTGAACACTAGGCTATTGAATTCCATTGCTTTTGCTTCTCCCTTTTCTAGTTTCATTGATCTACTTCTCTTTCTCTCTCTCCCTCTGGAGTACCAAATGGTTTTGGTGGCTACTGCATTATTATTCATTATTGTGGTTTCCACTGCACTGTAATATGGTTTGAAGTCTGAAAGTGTTATTCTCCTTCTGTCCCAACCACTTTTCATTAATTTTTATATTCTAGATCAATTTTTTAATTTATTTTGTTATTACTTTATCAAGTTCCATAAAGTATTTTTTGATATTTTAAGATAGCATTAAAACTATAAAAATAACTTTGGTGGAGTTGTCATTTCTATCATCTTGGCATGGCCATTAAGTGTTAAATATTCTTCCACCTATTTAAGTTGTTCTGTATTTCTTTAAGGAGCACTTTTTAATTGAATCTATACAAATATTTTGTATATTTTGGTAGACTAATCTCCAAATATTTTATGCATTTTGTAGCTTTCTGAATAGCATTTTACTTTCTATTATTTCTTGTTGGATCTTGTTTTCATTATATAGAAATGTTGATTTTTGTGGATTTATTTTGTAGCCTTTAACTTTGTTGAAGATATTGTCTCAATTAGTATCTTTGCTGATTCCCTAGGATTTTCTAAGTAAATCATCATGCCATCAACAGAGATAGTTTTGTATCCTTTTTGGCCTATATTTATGCCTTTCTTTCTTTCATCTTAGCACTGTTGATAGAATTTCTACAATTATATAAAATATTAGTGGGATAAGTGAACATCCTTGCTTTACTCCTGCATCTACTGGAAAAGTTTCTAGTGTATTTCCATTGCACATATTTCTTGCTTTAGGTTTTAGATATGTACTTTGTACATTAAAAATGGTCCCTTCTCTGCTTATACTTTATTGAGTTTTTAGCATAGATGAATGTTGAACTTATTCAGAGGCTTTTTCTGTATCCATTGAGATAATGCTATGTTTTTGTTAGCCTAAAACTATAAATAGTAGGTTCTGATCATTTTTATTTCTTCTGATTCTGTTGTGATTTTGCCTTTTTCATTTCCCATTTTTGATTTGATTTTCTGCCCTCTTCTTTTTAATCAGGTTTGCTAAAGGCTTATCTATTTTACTAGTCTTTTCAAAGAATCAACTTTTAGTATTTATTTTAAAGTTCTTTTTAATTCCAATTTATCCATTTCTATTTTAATTTTAATATCTTCTCTTACATGCTTATTTTATGTGTTTTCTAATTTTTTAATAAGATACATTGAGTTCACTAATCCTCTTTCTCTTTTGTTATTGTATGTTTTTAGGAATATAATTTTCCCTCTGAGAAAACTATGGCATGCTATTTCATTATTATCATTTTCTTTTTTTCATTATCATATTATTTCTGTGATTTGTTCTTTGATACATTCATTATTTAAGATTTCATTGTTAAGTCTCCATTGGTGTTCCTCCAAAACCGACTAATATTTTTAGTTCGTTATCTCTGAAAACAATGTTTGTTCAGTTGTCTGGCTGCTAGCCCAAGAGGCTGTCACTCCCCAGCCTTCACCATGCCTGGCTTCCAGGAACAAAGCCAAGAACCCATTTGGGTCTTGCATTTAATCTCCTCACAACCTTTTCTCCCTGACATCTCTCTTGTCCCTACCCTTTTGCCCTTACTACCCTGCTTCACTGCCTCGATGAGCTCAGAATTATATTGAGCACTTCGCACTGGGACCACAACAAGGACCTGTGAAAAGAAACTGCCCTAGTGTTCAGTTGTTCTTCCACATTTTTTTTTAAGAAAGAAAGGTTTATCTTGAAAGTTATTTAAAAATACAGCTACTTCAAAATAAAAAAAGAATGTTTACTATTTCTGCCTTTTTACATTTATTTGCAATATCTCTGTGATCTAATACATAATTAACTTTTGTAAAAGTTCAGTGTAGAGGTCCTGTTTAGAAGATGCCATTAACCTTTTAGTTCTAAGTTTCCCTCCTTCCCCTCCCCCCAGCAATTTGTTCAATTCTATATTTTTCCTCATGGTTATATTTGTTAGATTTGTCTAAAAACTGAGAGGAACGTTAACATCCCCTTGACACTATTGTATTACTGTCTATGGCTTCTTGTAATTAAGTTTTTTTTCTTTATGAATTTAGATGCTAAAGCAGTGGGAGCATAAACCCAATTATTACTACTGGTTTGTTGCCTATGATTCCTTCTACCAAAATATAGTTTTCTTTTTTATCTCTATGTTGTGAAATTTTTGTTTTTGCTTTGTCTGATAACATGAGTACCAATCCTGCTTTTTTAGATTCACCCGATGCTTACTAAATTCTGTTCCAGTCCTTTATTTTTAGAAATGTTTTCATTTATATCTTTTATTATATCTATTAACTTTTGACTTTTTGGTGTATAATTTTTCTTTCTATTTACATTGTTGTGCTTACTGTGTATATTGTTGTCTTGGCTCTTTTTCCTTCATTTTGTATCAATTCATATAGATCCTTCTATGATTCTCTGTACCCATGACATACATCATTTTTTATAGCATAGTAACATTCCATTCCATTTGTGTATCACAATTTATTTAACCATTCCCTAGTTGATTGACATTTACTCACTCCACCCCTAATTTTTAGCTATCACAAAAACTGCTGCTATAAATATTTTGGTATATTTGAGGATTTTCTTTTATCAATGACTTCCTTGGGGTATAAGCTCAATAGTAGAGTCTCTGGTTCCAAGGTTATGGACATTTTAGTCACTTTATTTGGATAGTTCCAAATTGCTTTCCAGAATGGTTGTACATTGTCACAGCTCAACAACTCCTCCAACATATCATACTCTTTTTGGGTGATTTTTGCCAGTTTGCAGTATGTGAGATGAAACCTCAGGGCTGTTTGATTTGTATTTTTCTTTCTATTATTTGTGATTCTTTTATGTGGTTGTGAATACTTTATAATTCTTCTTTTAAGAACTGTTTGTTCATATTCTTTAACCATTTATCTATTGGGGATAACTATTAGTTACATTTAATTATTAACTATTTATATCTCTGGGATACCAAACTCTTACCAGAAATTTGATTCAAAGTATTTTCCCTCCATCCAACCACTTCCCTTCTTATCCTAGGTGCATTTATGTTATCTAGGTAGAAGCTTTTCAGTTTCAAGTAATGAAGGATCTATTTTATCTTTTGTAATTGCTTCTATTTCTTGTTTAGTTAAAAATACACATCTCTTAACCATAGCTATTAGAGGCATATGATCGCTTTCTCTTTTTTAACAGTATGATCCTTAATATTAAGGTTATGTATCCATTAAAAATATGTTGTGGAAAATGATATAAAGTTTTTGTTTACATCTAATTTATCCCAGAATGCTTTTCAGTTTTCTCAGCAGTTTTCAGAGGAAGAAATTAAAGATATCTATAGTCATATGAAAAAATGCTCTAAATAACTATTGATTAGAGAAATGCAAATCAAAACAACTCTGAGATATCACATCTCACCAGTCAGATTGGCTAACATGACAAAACAGGAAAATGATAAATGCTAGAGAAGATGTGGGAAAATTGGAACACTAATGCATTGTTGGTGGAGTTGTGAACTGATCCAACCATTCTGGAGAGCAATTTGGAACTATGCCCAAAGGGCTATAAAAATGTGCATACCCTTTGACCCAGCAATACCAGTTCTAGGGTTGTATTCCAAAGAGATCATACAAGTGGGAGGAGGACCCATATGTACTAAGATATTTATAGCAACTCTTTTTGTGGTGGCAAAGAATTGGAAATCCAGGGGGATGCCCATCAACTGGGGAATGGCTAAACAAGTTGTGGTATATGAATGTAATGGCATACTATTGTGCTATAAGAAATGAGCAGGGGCGGCTAGGTGGCAAAAACTAGCCGTGTGACCTTGGGCAAGTCACTTAACCCCAATTGCCCTCCCCCCCAAAAAAGGCAAAAAAAAAAAAAGAAACGAGCAGACAGACTTGATAATAACCTGGAGAGACTTATATAAACTGATGCTGAGTGAGGAGAACAGAACCAGGAGAACATCGTACACAATTACAGACACATCATATCTGTGAGGACTAACTTTGATCGACTGGGCTCCTCTTAGCAATGCAAGGTTACACGACAACTCCAAAAGACTCATGATAGAAGGGGCTATCCACATGCATCCACATGATCTTCCAGAGAAAGAATTGCAGAGTCTGAATGCAGATTGGAGCAAACTACTTGCTCTCTCTCTCTTTTTCTCTATGTTTTGTTCCTTCTTTCTCGTTCATTCCATTGGTTATAATTCTTTACAACTTGACTAATGTTTAATGTGAAGGTTTTTGTAGAACCTATATCATGCCACCATGGGGCATGGGGGAGGAGGGGCAGGGGGAGGAAATTTGGAACTCAAGGGATTGTGGAAATGAATGTTGTAAACTAAAAGTAAGTTAATTTATTTAAAAAATTGTGAGTCAGTGTTTATTAATGATATTGGCCTATAGTTTTCTTTCTGTATTTTGTCTTTCCCTGGCTTAAGTGATAGAATTATACTAGTCTCATAAAAGGATTCTTGTAGGGTGCTTTCATTCTTAAATTTTGAGAATAAAGTACTAATTTACTGTTCTTTAAAAGTGTGATAGAGGGGCGGCCAGGTGGTGCAGTGAGTAAGAGCGCATTGGGAAGCCCGGGATCGGTTTTGGCCTCAGATACTTAGCACCCACACAATATAACTGGCCGTGTAACCTTGAGCAAGTTACTTAACCCCAATTGCTTTAAAAAAAGTTTGATAGAATTCTCTCTCTATTAGGACCAGGAATTATTTTCTTTGGTGGTTCATTTATAGCTAAATCTATTTCCTTTTATGAGATTGGGTTATTTAAGATCACTTTCTGGTCTTCTGACAAGACATTTTATTTTTTATGGTTTATATTTTTGGTTCTCAGTTTTGTTATATAACTGTGTATAATATTAGCTTAAGTATACTTTTTATTTCTTCAGGTTTTGCTCTGATTTCACTTTGCTTATTTTCTATTTAATGATATGATTTTATGCTCTCTTCTTTTTAATCAGATTAGCTAAGGATTTATCAATTTTCTTAGTCTTTTTAAAAAAAACCTACTTTTAGTTTTATTGATCTCTTCTATTTTTTTTGTTTCAAATGGATCTATTTCCCTTCTAATTTTTAATATATTCCATTTTAGGTTTGTTTGGTTATGTTTGTTCCACTTACAGCTCAGAGCATTCTTTGTCCTCTGCCCTGCTAAAAACATTGTTCTTTCTTGAACTGGTTTTGGGAAGAAAAGTGTAGACATTTTATTAAAAGACTGTAGACTCAGAGTATTTATGATTTCTTCTCTCATGTCCTGTACATATCTGCAAAGAGCTTACTGTGCCTAAAGGTATTCATATGAATTGTCCAAGTAGAAAATAAATTTTTACACTGATAAATTAAGATAAAGGCTTACAGGTAGAATAATTGTCCCTTTATTTACTACATATAGGCACATGTCACATAGGCCAGTGGTGAGGAGAACTCTTTAGTCATTTTCTTCATCTTCTGCTATTCCGTGTTCAGCAAAACTCAGGAACACTTGTTCTAGTGTGATTTGACTGATGGAATAGTCCTCCAATTTATATACTTCTTTTGCTTTCTCCAAGATACCAAATACCTTTGGGGCAGCAGATAGAGTCAAATGTTAACAGAGTTCCCCAAGGATCATCCTAGAGAAGACCTGGGCCCCCTATTCTTCTGTAAGTATTAGGATAAAAAGGTAGGTGGAAAAAAGATAGGGGAAATAGCCAAATGGGAGCCAGAGAGGAGGAAGGTCTCTTTCTACCCTTCTTCATAGTCAAAAACTGTAACAAATGAGTGGAACAGAGTTTAAAACCTTTTTTTTTTTGTGTCATGGACCTCTTTGGCAATCTGGTAAAACTTACAGACTTCTCAGAATAATATTTTTAAAAATATAAAATAATATATATTATATACAGCGTTACAAAAGAAATCAATTATTTTGAAATATAGTTATTAAAAAATACATCTATTTTAAAAGTTCACAGCTCCAAGGTTAAGAACCCCCTGCACTTGCTAAAGGTTCTGCTTGTTTCCGGCCTTGGTTTCTTAGAATAATCCATGTCTCCAGGCTACAAAACAACTCATATTTATTTATATCATGCTTTAAGATTTACAAAGTCTTTCATAAAAACTCTGTGAGGTGGGTAGAATAATGATGCTCCCTTTTGTTTTTTCCATGCCAGGTCCAGTTTTCTTTCTACTACACCACTCAGGTAAAAGGTCCCTGATGGACCTGAGCCTCTCAGTGCTTTATAGTACTCATCCCCACAAGGCTGGTTCTCACTCCTACTTTAAGGGGCGTTAGTTTGTGTTCGCTCCCCAAACTCACCTTTGCCCAGCTGAGGTTCTCACTGGGAATGTTGTAATGGACCATTCCTTGGTGTTCATGCTTCAGTGTTCTGCCTAAAATGGGGAGGAGACTCTTGGTGAGGGAAAGTGATGTGGAAGAGCTGTTTCCTGGTAAACTTATTTTAAAATTAAAAATAACTGTTACCATCAAATCACATCAGTGGAGGAAGAACACAAGTATAGACACACAGATGACTAGAAGGGTGTGCCAGCACCTCTTGAAGTGCCATTGCCTGGGCCCCTTATTTTCCCTGATAGAATAGGAAGGGGAAGATGAAGAGTAATGGGAAAGAAGGATGCAGGATCTGCTGGTACACCTAGCACACCCTTCTATGTATGCCTATAGGTGTAGATAACCCCAAATAATACATAATCTAAAAGCAATTTCTCTTTGGCTTAGATTTTATGACTGATGCTTGCAGAAGCAGATTTATTTTCTTGTTTTATTTGACTTCTTATGATACATTCTCTATAGTACATATAAATGCAAAGGACTCACAGAGAGTTTTAAAAAATCTTGCTGGTTAAAAATAATTTCTACATGCCGTAATGCAGCCCATGAAGAATAGCTGAGCCTTTGTAAATTCTTATATATACACACAGACACGTACATGTAATGGGTGATCAGGGGAACCCTTAATTGATTAGCTGAACTGGGATATCTTCTGTGGAAGTGGAAAAGTGTCCTAGGTTAATCAGGAAGGACTATGATTAATCTGAAATACAGCCGCTCACAGAGTGAACATGATTAATGAACATTAATGTCAGAAGGTCCATGTGTAAAGCTTGTCTTATTCTTGATCTTGTCATCACCCACAAATGTACCACTTCTATGTTCAAGAATTCTGAAATCCCTTTGTCTAACCATAACCTATTGGCTTTTCATCTTTCCCTCTGCCTTCCCTTACAAAACCCCATTCTTCATCCACACTTGACCCCTCATTTCTCTCCCAAACCATCTCTCCTGCACTAGGTGCACTCTCCTCTTTTCCCCATCTTGACCCCTTGGTAAACCAATTCAACTCTACTCTGTCCTCTCTTGAATCCTTAGCCTCCTTATCATATTACTCTCAGCCTAACCTCAGTCCTGGATCATTCTTCCCACTCACTGCTTTTGCTCCTGCACATATGTTGCTAAATGAAAATGGAGAGTATCATGCAATGGTTTCCACTACAACCTCAAGTAGGCCCTCTCTGCTGCTACACAATCCAACTGCACCGCCCTTATCAATTTGCTATCCCACCTCCACAGTGACTTACTAATCTTTTAATCCTTCCTTAAACCTTCCATGGCTCCCCATTCCCCCACTTTCTTAGCTGAGAATTCTGCCTCATATTTCACAGAAAAAGTCGAGGCCATTTGCTGTGAACTCCCACTTTCCCACTTCCTATCACTCAGGTGCCTTTGCCACTATCTCCTCCTCCATTCATCTTACATGACCAAGTGGCCTTACTCCTCAGCAAGGCTAATCCTACTTGCTCAAGTGATCCCATTCCATCCTGTCTCCTCCAACAGACTGCCTCTATATCATCCTCACTTCCACTTATTTTGTCTTTCCCTGTCTATATGCCCTACTGCCTATAAATATGCCCATGTGTCCCTTTTCCTGAAAAACAAACAAACAAACACAAAAACTTTCACTTGATCCTTCTGATCCTGCTAACTTCTGTCCTATATCTCTTCTGTCTTTTATAGCTAAACTCCTCAAAAAGACCAGCTACAATAGGTACCTCCACTCTTCTCTTTTCTCACTCTCTTCTTAACCCCTTATAATCTGGCTCCTGACCTTTTCATTCCATGGAAACTGCTCTCTCCAAAGTTACTCTGTTGCCAAATCTAATGCCCCTTTTTCAATTCTTATTCTCCTTGACCTCTCTGCAGCCTCTGATACTGTTGATCACTCCTTTTTGATACTTTATTTTCTATAGGATTTTGGAACACTTCTCTCTTCCTTTCTCCTTCTATAGTACTTCATTCAGTGATTTAATGGTCTCAAATCTATCCTACCTGAAACTCTTTGACCTCCAGTCTTGCATGTGTAATAGGCATTTTAAACTCAACATGTCTAAAAAAGAACTCATCATCTTTCTCTCTGAAACCTCCTTTCCTCTAACTTCCCTTATTAATGTAGAGAACAACACCATACTCCCAGTTACCCAAGCTTACAACCTAGGAATCATCCTGGAGGACTTACTATCTTTCATCTCCCCCCTCCCTCATCCAAGCTCTTGCCAACATCTGTCAATTTCACCCTTGTAATGTCTCTCGAATACACCCTCTTCTCTCCTCTGACACTGCCACCACTCCCCTGAAGGCTCTCATCACCTCACACTTGGAACCACCATAGCCTGCTGGTGGGTCCGCCTGCCTCTAACCCATCCGGAAACCTCCTCAATGCTCTTAATTCTAGTGCCTTCCCTCTGTTAATTATTTTCTATTTATCCCATATATAGCTTGCTCTGTAGATACTTGTTTGCATTGTCTTCCCCATCAGATTGTAAACTTCTTGAGGGCAGGGACTGTCTTTTTACATCTTTTTGAATACCCAGTGCTTAGCATAGCCTTCTGGCACATGGTAGGTGGTTAATACATGTTTACTGATTGATTGAAGATAGAGGAAGAAGGAAGGGGGAGGGAAAGAGAGGGAGGGAGAGAGAGGGAGAAGAAACCATATTGACTTGTTACAACCCAGTTTACAGTCTATATATACCCATGTACATATACTACACATACACACCCATATATACATGTAACGCTGTTACATAATCTCATTTGGGTCTACAATGCAGCAAAGGAATCCTATACTGCCCCAATCAATTTGCTGCTTACTTGCCACAGTGACTATTCCAAACCTTTTTTATTCTACTCTCTCCACCCTCTCAGTTGAAGATTTACTTTATCCCTCACTGAAAAAATACAGTTTACCGACAAGAGCCCCTGCCTTTCCTGTTCTCACATTATTCAGAAATCTCCCTCCACTGAGTTATATGAAGAGGTGGCTTTTCTCCTTGCTACAGCCAACTCCTCCCCCACCCCCATTTTCATCTTTCCCAATGTATCCCTTTCCTTCTTATCCACCTAATTGACCCTATGATCACCTCCATTCTTCTAGAATGGTTACAAGTATGTTCATGTCTCTCACCACCCTCACCCCTTTAAAAAATATTGACATGCTCTAACCATCAGCACTAGCTCTTATCTCATGCTTCCCTCCTTAACTAAACCCTTTGAGAAAGCCATCTAGACTAGGAACCTTCCTTCCTCTCCTATCACTTGCTTTTACTTTTCACATTATTCCACTGAAACTAGTATGTCCAAAGTTGCCGATGACCTATTAATTGCTAATTCTGCAGCCTTTGACACTGTCAATCTTTTAATCTTGGATACTCTCTCTTCTCTAGGTTTTATTGACACTTTTCTTTCTTTATTCTCCTTCTATCTGCCTGCTTCTTTTCAGTCTTTTTTTTTTATGGGTCTTCATTCAGACCATGTCTACTAACTGTGGGTCTGTCCTGGGCCCTCTTCCCTTTTCTCCCTGTAGTCTCTTACTTGGTGATCTCATCAGTTTCCATGATTCAGCCATCTACCTATCCAGGCTTAATCTTTTTTTCTGTATTACAGTCCTGCATTACCAACTGGATGTCAAGTAAGCACCTCAAATTCCACATATTCAAAACCGACCTTATCATCTTTCCTCTAAACCCTGCTCTCTTCCCAACTTCTCTAACATAGTCTCACTAACACTGTCATCCCAAGTCACACAGGCTTGCGACCTTGGTATTGTCTTCTTACTAGAGCTCATTCCACATATCCACAACATCCCTGTTCTCTTTTCCAGTCACGAGACCACTGCCCTTGTACAGGCTCTTATCACTTCTTGCCTGCACTATTGCAAAGCTTGCTAGTTGGTCTCCCTGCCTTGGCTCTCTTCTCATTATAATTCATCTTTCTCTCAGCTGCCAAAGTGATTTTCTTAAAGTATAAGTCTGACCAGGTCACCTCTCTACTCAATAAACTCCAGTAGTTCACTTTTACCTGCAAGATTAAATATAAGACTTTCTGTTCAGCATTTAAAGTCATCCACAGCCTGGCTTCTTGGACTGTACTCTCTTCCACAAATGATGACCCACCTACAACTGGCCTGCTTGTTGCTCCCCACACATTTCCAGGCTTTTGACTAGCTGTCCCTCATGGATGGGAGGTTCTTTCTCTTCATATCCTACTCAGAGCTTCTCTGACTTCATTCAAGGCTCAGCTCAAATCCTGTCTTGTATAGAAGACCTTTCCTCCCCTACTCCCAGTTCTTTCCCTCCAAAATCACCTTCTATTTACAGTAAATACATCTTGCATTTGTATGACTATTTGCAGATAGTCTCTTCCATTATAACGGGAGTTCCACAAGAACAAGGGATCTATTTTTGCCTTTATTTGTATCCTTAGGGCTTAGTATGGTGCCTGGCATAAGGTTAGGGCTTGTTGAATGAATGAGTGTCAAAAAAATCTCGCAGTTTCTCCCCAGTCCAAGGATACTATACCTAGCAATTACTCATGAGTGGGCCCCAGCAAAACATTTATCTCTCTCCCAGGCACAGTAACAAACTGCACCTGAAGGAATTTGAACTGGCTTTCTACTAGTTCATAAAGATATTTCATACCTACTGGGTTATCTATCCTAACTCACTACCTTATTACATGGACCTTGGATTCCTCTTATGTATCGTAGACTTTGGACATATGTATACTCCCTACATCTGTCCTGTCAAACAAGACATTGTCTTGCACACTGGACAATCTTTAGTTGGCCCTAACTGCTAATTAACTTACTGATGTAGCAGACCTACAAACTACATCTCTCTGTTCAGGGGGAGGGGAGGAGTGGGCGGGTGCCGCCCTCCCCCCCCCACTCCTTAACCATTCCCTAATCCTGTCCTGAATCACTTAATTCGTATACTTGGCACACGTTCTACTATAGTTTAACTTTAAACTTTAACTGTACCACTCTAAGGTCTCAGGTTCCTTAAGACCTTTTGCCCACTCAATAGAGTAACAATAAACCTCTGCCAACTTGACTTAAAGATTGCTTGAGTCCATGAATTCTTTCCAGATGATCCTGTCCTGAGGTCTCTGAACTCTCAAACCATATCACCAGGTCTAGGATGATGACAGTTCCTTTGTACTGTTACTTTGAACTAAAGATTCCACTTTCCAGGAAGGACATTAATATGGTGGAAAATATCCACGGGCGTGTGATACTACTAATGGTGAAAAACCTCAAGAGCATATTATGAGAAGGCTGGCTAAACAAACTGGATATGTATAGCCTGGAGAAGAGAAGAATCAGGGAGGGTATGAAAGCTGTCTTCAAATATCTGATGGGTTGCAATGTAAGAAAGTTAAGATTTGTTTTGTTCTGGAAAGCAGAATTAGGAACAATGAGTGGAAGCTAAAAAGTAGCAAATTTAGGCTTGAAAAAAAATTCCTAACAATGAGAGCCTTTAAAAAGTAGGATGCCTTTCCTATTTCTGTAGCCAACTGTCCCTCTACTGGCTCCTTCCAAATTGGTTACAGGTGCATAATCACAGTTTTCACCTTTCCTTCCTCCTCCTATTGCCCTGGTTGTCCTCTAGCAAAATTTGAGTCTACTGCTTTTTATTTTCTTTTTGGAGGGGGAAAGGCAGGGCAATTGGGGTTAAGTGACTTGCCCAAGGTCACATGGCTAGTAAGTGTTAAGTGTCTAAGGTCGGATTTTGAACTCAGGTCCTCCTGACTCCAGGACTGGTGCTCTGTTCACTGTGCCACCTAGCCACCCCCCTCTAGCAAAACTTGGACGACCAATTCAATTCTGCAAGCATTTATAATGCAAGTTGCCATCTATGTTACAATATTCCAGGCACAGTTCTAAGTGCTAGTGATATAAAAACAACAATAAGATAATCCCTGCCCTTGCATTTTATCAATAACATGAAATGACATAAGTAAATATGAAATAAACAAAGGATTTTTGAAGGGGGAGTAGGGCACAGATCCGATGTAACTATAACAGCTGACATTCACATAGCACTGACTATATGCCAGGCACTGTGCTCTGCGGTTTACAATTATTAGGTTCTCACAATAACCCTAGGAGGTAGATGCTATTATTTTTTACCATTTTACAGATGAGGAAATTGAAGCAAACAGAGATTAAGTGACTTGCGCCATAATGTGGGGTCAGATTTGAGTTTGTTAATGACAGAACAGGTGGTCCAGAGGACCCAATAGAAGTTTAGGGGATAAAGGAATGGGGATATTGGAGGAATAGGGCTGAAATAGATGGGTTTGAGGAATTAGAGAAGAGTTTTTCCTAGGCAGCTTACAGAGCCATGGGAAATTAGAATGTTATGCTTGCCATAGTAGTAAAAAGTAATGTTCATTGACTTATCAATGGTTGAGAAAGGTAAAAAAAAAAGTGGAGTATGGTAGAAACAGGTCAGAGGATCATTCGTCAGGCATATTTTGGAGGAATTTTTTATTCAAGTATGGATTGGACTATTTGATATCTGAGTTGCTGAAATTCTTTTCATATTCTGTACATCTTGTGCTCTTAGGGCCTTGATTTTTCTCTGAAGGGAAAAGCCTTCCTCACCACCCTTTGCAGTGGAGGTTGCTATTTCTCTCATTCTTCCTAGGAGAAGAAACCACCATACTTTTTGTTCCCCAGTGCTATTTTCTTGATCCTGCCTTTTGTTGTTACCATTCAGCAAACTTTCCCTCTTCAAGGTTTGGTCTATATCACTGAGGCCATATTCTTGTTCTTATAACCTAGCAGTTACAAGTCAGTCTTCTTTCTCAAGGAATTTAGGACCTAGCTTAGTCTTCTAACTTCTCAGTCTAATAACTCTTACTCTCAAACTTGGGGATGTCATCATACATGTTAATGTTTCTCTGAATATCTTAGCCTTCCTCATCAGCTTTTTCAAATCCAATCACCTATATCTACCTACCCCTCACAGGGTTCTTGTGAAGTTCAAAGTACTCTGTAAATTTTATAGAACTATATAAATGTCAGTTATTGTTATTATTTCATCTTTACTCCACCTAGACAGGGATGGTCATACCTTATAAAATTTCAACATCATCTTTAACTGTGCTATATGATATTGCATTCTGAATTTCCTTTTTGATGATAACTTCCTGTCCTTCCATTTTCTCCCTCTAATTCATTCTTCCTAAATTATTTTTCATCATCATGGCAAATTTCAGTCCTCCAATCCTTCCTTGTTTTCCCAGTATACCACTACTCCTGCTTTGATCTCAATTTCCTGCCTCAGAGTCTTAACTTTTTATTTAACCCACTCAAATATATATTGTCCTCTACCCTTGAATCCCTTGCTCCTTTGTTCTTTATAGCCTTGGGAGAAGGCATGAAAGCATATTGACTCCATTATTCTGCTGCATAGCAGAATATATGCAGTAATGCTGCATAGCAATCTTTTCATTCTTTCTTGATTGATTCTTCAACCCATTCTCTTTGGTGATTATTCCAAACCTTTCTTCTGAAACCCCCAACCCTGCTCCCCCAGTAGTGTTTTCTGTTTTTTTTTTTGAGAAAACTGAGATGAATCAATGTGGGTTCCTTCATGTTCCCTAATTCCACATTTCAAAATATCTCTACATATGCACCCACAAGTACTTGTAGTTTAATCTGAAAAAAGTGGCTCTTATCCTCAACTCATACTCTCAATATTGTACCTTCCAGGAATTTTTATCACTTATTCCCTTCCTCACTCCATCTTTAATCTCTTCCAAACTATTGATTCCTTGGTTTCATAAAAACATGCTTGGTTCTACTCTGTCATTTGCACTTTATGCTACCATCCTCAAAAGCTAATCTTTTATATCTTCCCCTCCTTTAATCACCAGAGTCCTAGAAGGAATTCTTTATGCTTACTGATTCCACTCTTTTGTCACCGATTTCGTTTTCTCCCTTCTAGTTTGGCTTGTTACTTCATTACTCAACTGAAATTTCTTTTCAAGGTTACTAATGCACAGGGTTATGAAGCTAATAAGTGTGTGAGATTGCATTTGAACTCAGGTTTTCTGGACCCTACCCTCAGCACCCTATCCACTGCAACACCCACTTCCCTAGAGACAGCTATTTAAGTGCCTTAACAATCCATCTTCTCTCTCACTCTTGAAATTCAGTCTTCTGCTAAGCTGATTCTTGCTGTTGTTGTCATTTTAGTCATGTTCGACTCTTCATGACCCCATTTGGGGTTTTCTTGTCAGAGATACCACAGTGGTTTGTCATTTCTGAGACAAACAGGATTTAAGTGACTTGCCTAGGGTCACACTGCTAGTAAATGTCTGAGGCCAGATTTGAGCTCAGGAAGATGAGTCTGCTTGACTCCAGGCCTGGCACTCTATCCACTCCACCAGTTAGATGCCCAGCTAATTCTTCCACCACTACAACTCTCACCTCCATCTTTTCCTCTCTACTCATGCAGGTATAACCCTAATTTGGGTCCTCACTACCTCTCAGATAGACTATAGAAGCATCCTAACTGGTCTTTCTGCTTCTAATCTTTTATCTCTAATTGCCATCTACATAGCTGCCCAAAACATCTACCCTCTATCTACCTTTTCAGCCTTATTTCATGCTACTCCCTTTCATAAACTTCATGTTTCAGCCAAATTGCACTCCCAGCAGTTCTCTGAACTCAACATTTTGTATAAGGACCATCTGCTGTGTCTAGAATGCCTCTTCAAATTCACCTCTCACAATCCTGATCTTCCTTTAAGCTTCAGCTCAGATACTCACCTTCTGTAAAGTCTTCCCTGGCCCCCTTCTTTATTAGCTTTGTTTACTCCTCAAATTACTTTGTATTTTACCTATTAATACTCATGTTCTACCAGAACTCTACCATTAGAAACTCAACTCAAAGGACAGGGAATATTTTATCTTTATTTTCCATTCACCTAAGTGACTTGCACATAAAGCATACACTTAATAAATATTTGTTGAATTGAATGACATTTTTATCTTAAGCCACCTCTTAGAGGAGAAGTAATTCATGACACTGATTTCCTACGTGTTAGGCTGTGGGTAGCAGAAGTACAAGGAAGACGAGGAATGGCCAGGAGAGTGACTTATTGAAGCCAGTGGAGCAGGGCAGATAGTGTAGTATACAGGCAAGTGGTCACACATGTAGGTTCCATTACTATGGATGCAAGGGTGTAAGGACATTTATTCCAAGGGATGACATTGAGACCAGAATCTGGTATGCAAGATCAAGGTGTAGACAGCATGCAAAGTATAGAACTGAGCAGGCAAGCAGGGATGAGTGAACAGAGATTCAGAAAGAGGTAGAGGACTACAACTGAAAGTGGTGTCAAGCAAAGGGTGACCCAGGGTCCAAAAGGGGTACAAGTGAATAGATGAACAATCTCTAGAAAAAGAGGCTGGAAATAGTATCTCAAGGTCTGGAACAAAAGAGCTACATAAAAGCATACCTGTGTCATAACTAATCATCTTTGATACGGGGCTGTCTTCCCTATGTTTTGGTTTTAAGTACCTTTTTTAGAGTTGGTTCTGCAGTGACTCCCAGCATCTATTATGACTGGATCATAAACAGTAGTGGTATCTTTTATGTTAAATACATTATCCTATAAAATATAGTTTGGATTAGTTTCCCATTACTTTACTTTATCCACACTAACACTTATTTGTCATTTTTCCCATGCAATCTTGAAAGTCTTAGATATAGATTAGTGCATGACTTTATCATCCTATGACATGCACAGAACATTGTGCTGTGCCCTAATAATGAGACTAGTATGTTGGTACATAATCATCTAATTTTTTTGTACTTATGACCTATACAACCTATATGTCTTTGTGTAAGAAGGGAAAAGAGGGTCCATCAATTTTAATTCTCCTTTCCCAAGCATACTTTGGCTGGGGTAGGAGAGGGCAACAGAACTTGAAAGACTAGTTGGCAGAAGGAAACCTTAAAAACAATCATCAGTTGATGCCAAAGAGGGATTGGTAAGACAGTCACAAAGGAACTCTTCTTTTTTATCAAAGGACAGGACAACAACATGTATCACCAAGGGCTATAATGGGAAGGTTTCTATTCAAGCTATCATACCTGGGAAGGTTAACTTGATGAAGTTTTTGAACTGTTCCATATCAGAATCCACACTATCACTCCTCATTTTGGCCACCAAGGTATATCCACTGCCAAACTTGTTCTTGAGATACTGTGGACTCCCCAGACACTTCAGCTTCCCAGCCACCATGATGGCCAGTCTGGTGCACAAGGCCTCACATTCCTCCATGCTGGGGAGACAAGGGACCAGGGCTGGAGATGTCCCTTCTTGTAGGGTAAGGGCTATGGTCTAAACAAAGATAGGACTTTGTATACCATCCCTGGAGAGGCCTGTCCTGGTATTGCAAGTGCTCGGGGCCCAGGGTGTGTCTAGGGAATAGAGAAACTCTAAGGGTCACAGGATCATAGAATTTATAGCTGGAATTCACCTAGTCACTCAAAGTGTTTCATATACAAAAGAAGCAGATGTCTTTGCAAGGTCACTATGGGAGCTTTCATCTGTCAGCCTCCCTCTATCTTTCCACTCTAAATTCTAAGGGTCCCAAAGACCCCACCCAAGTGGTCAACATCTAAGGATCCTAGGATGTGCCTTTTGGCAGAATTAACGACTGGGAGGCCTCATTCCCAGAAAGCTCAAAGACTCCGTTACTGATTTGAGTTCCCAGCCCTAACAAAGACCTGTTACCCCACGACGGTTCCCCCCACATCCCTGACCAAGGTGCGGGCCACACCTATGGGAGGTTATGACAATGGCCTTGCCGGACTCACGGCTCCGCATCACTGTGTCCCAGAGCAGGCGCCGAGCCACAGGGTCCATGCCAGTGGAAGGCTCATCTAAGAAGATGACTGAAGGCCTTCCAATTAGGGAAATACCGGTGCTCAGCTTACGCTTGTTGCCACCACTCCATGAAGAAGGAAGCAAATAAATAAAGAAAAAGAGTCTTTAAACAGCAGTGATTTACAGAAAATAATTCGGAAATAATCAAAGTCCTAAGCAGCACACTGACTTTTCAATTGAAGATATTTTCAACACGTGCCCAGGAAGGGAGTCATGTCCTTGTACCTAGCCCTGGGCAGTGGGGTCTGTGGCACTAAATTTATATATGTTTTATCTACATAGGCAACCCAGACTATTCCTACTGCTGTCACTTAGGTCACAACAGTCTTTTTGGCTTTTAGCATAGTCATTGTCTCTATGTATCATCAGGCATTAGGACAAGATGTGAGCCACTCAAGCTTTGATGCCAATATCCTTTTCTTCTATACTCCAGGTCAATAAGGAGGTGGGTCCAAGGAAGGAACCCTGATCATAGCATCAGAATCATCAATAGCAGCTAGGATCTGAGATGGATCTAACAGGGGCCAATCAGTGGAGAGCAAACTTAAAATACAGTTTGTTCTGTGCAGAATGGCAGTAGTTGATCAACTCCCTAGGGGGCAGATCTCTACTGCCCCTCTGCTGTCATGGAGTTTTCGGTGGAAGATTGACTTTGTGAATGATGGCAAAGTTTATATGATAATATCCTAAACTTTTTTTTTTCTTTTTTGGAGGGGGGGAAGGCAAGGCAATTAGGGTTAAGTGTTGCCCAAGGTCACACAGCTAGTAAGTGTTAAGTGTCTGAGGCCAGATTTGGTGCTCTGTTCACTGCACCACCTAGCTGCCCCTATCCTAAGCATATTGATTAGGAATCCCCTCTGTTCTGCTTCTGTTTCTAGAGGTTATAAATATAGAACGGTATCTCACCTGAGATTCCTTATGAGCTTATCTGCATTGGATTCAAGGAGCAATGACTTCAGCATGTTTTTCACATAATGATCAATGTGATTTTCAGGAATTCCCCACAATCGTGCATACATATACATTATTTCTCTTCCTGTCATGTAGTCTAGCAGAGCATCAAATTGAGGACAGTAACTGATTCGTCGCTGTACCTGAAATAAGAGTTTAGTGCCCCAGGAAATGGTTTCAATCAAAGGATGGGACTGAAAAAAAACCCAACATGCATTTCCCTGGGTACTTGCTTTCTATATATAGGACACAGATTTCCTTCTACTGGTTAGTATCTCTAATTAATAAGATTTATTCCCCTAAAATATCCCTTCTAATATCAGGGTTAAAAGTTCTCTGCAGCTGGAGCCCACTGGAATAAACTGGTCCTGTGGACCTTTTTACCTGGATTCCATTTAACTAGTTCCTGAACTAGTTGTGGGGGGATATGTAAGAAATAAAATATGTGACATAAAAACAATGACAGGATAGCTGAGTGTAATGGTAACAGGAATTTGAATATCTTCCTTGCCCCTTAATAGGCCTAAGGGAATTTAAAGATCTTTCCTGCTTTGAAATCTTCCCTGACCCCTAATAGGCTGAATATAATCACTTGGCACCTATGGTGGGAGAAGCTTGCTGAAGAGTGGAGCAGAGACCATGGAAGCTAGGAGTCAGAGCAGCTAGCATGATGGGAGAGAGAGGACGCAGGCAAGCAGACAGCTAGGCTTGTGTTTGTGGGAAGGCTAAAGGATGGTGTGGCTCCCTTGCTGTGTTATGGCGTATTAACTTCTTTGTTGCTATAATGGATTCAGTTTTCTGGTACTGGGATTTGTATCCTGGTTTGGGGATTTGGTTTTCTGGTGTCTGAATAAATGTTTTGCTTCTGTCTTCTATATGGAGAGTCTGTTATACTTTGTAATTCAGAACTGTGCCTGCATATTAATAGTCACCATCAGTGCTGTGAAAATTGTGTTAGTGCTACATTTGGTGACAAGGATGGGATTGTGAAATAACAGATTTCTATTTGGAGACAGAGGACTTTAGAAGAAGAAATGGATATCCCAGGATGGGAGGATCTACCTTATCCCTCCCTAGCAAGGGAATTTGCTAAAAGTACAGGGCTCTGTGAAAACTGGGAACTGAGGCTACAGGAGGGAGAACATAGAGATTTAGAAACGTGTTTGTAAGGAATACCAGTAAAACCAGGGAAAGGACAGGAAGGAATATGTAGAAGAGGCTGGGTTTTACTATCAGGTTACCATATTATATTTAAAAACAGAGACAAACTCCTGCAGGAGAAAACTTAGAGGGAGAGGAAGTTAGCTGATTTTTATGGAAAACTTTCTGTGCCACAGCATTTGGGCTTTCCTTCAGAAGAGCAAGCTGCATGGTCTCAGATGGTAGAAGAAAAGGCTTCTGTGTGTTTCCCTCTCAGAAAGAAGAAAAAAACGAACAAGAGGAATATACATGCAGCTTTGGCAGAGGCTGAGCATAGCTGCCATGATGAGCACTGCCAGGAGAATGTGTAGGAGGAAATGGAAACAAAGTTAGATGAGGAGGCTTTTAGGAGGGCAGGAGCTCACCCCATACTAAGAAGAAAGCAGGAGAATCAGGGAGGCCAAACAGTTCAGGGAGATAATTGAGGATTTCACTCAGCAGGAGGTTACTGATATACTAAGCAGATTCACCCAAAGGATAGGAGAATTGTTAATGTCTTGGATGGTGAGAATCAGTGATGAAGGGGACAGAGGAGTATGAGTAGATAGCATGGATAGCTTGAAATTTATAGGTGTCAGAATCCTTTTGTACAGCAAGCTTTTAGGGATTACCATATGCAAGGAGGTAACAATAATACCAATCTATTAGCTTTAGCAGCAGATGGATGCAATAAAATGTGCCCCATTGATTCTATGTAGCCTAGGGGAGACAGATCCTGGTAGTCAATTACAGACTGTATGAGAAAGTTAAAGGAGGCAGTAATGAAGACAGCTATTATGGTTGGAGATGCAAATGCATATAACAATATTCCCTTAGCAGTTTCTCATAGAAATATCATAGTGAAGATAGCTCCTCCTGCTTATAAGCACCAAATTCTGACTCTACTAATTGGGGACATAGGGCACTCTCTTTTGGAGTTGCTGCATAAGATTTCACAGTTAACTGACTTGGAGGAATGGGAAAAAGATAAATTTCCTCAAAAGAGAAGAACAAATTCAAAGTCAAAATAGACTGATAAGAAAAGAATTGTTCACTGCTTACTGAGAGCAGGGGTAGATTTTGGAAGAATTGATGGTATTCCAACTAATGAACTATATAAAATGTACCAAGAAAAGGGGCTTAATATTAGACAGAGTAGGGAAGTGAGGACTGCCCCTACAAGATCCTCCTTAATCCTTGTATCCAAGTTTGTCACACCTTCAAGGAGACTCAGATTAAGGAAAGTACTGGAATAGGTGAAAGTAGTCAATATAATGAAATTATGGCAGTACATCAAGCCATTAAAACAGAACAAGGAGGCCAGTGTTATATATTCACTAATAGTTAATAATTAATGGGTAAGCTATGTGGATGCTCATGTGGAAAAATCAAAATTGGGAAATTCATGGTAAACAAGTCTGGGGCAAAGAATTATGAGAAGATATATGGGACATGTCTTTGGTTACTGATTTGCTGATTTTTCATGTGGATGCTCACATGGCCCTCACCATGCCAGAACGTGAGTACAATGCACATACTGATCGGCTAGCAAAAATTGCTACTCAACATATTGTCCCTACTCTGATAGTTAATGAGCCAGTACTAGCAAAATGGGTCCATCAAATGATCAGTCTTTTAGGGGTCCAGGCCACATACTGGTGGGCACAAGATTGAGGTAGTATTATCTCTCATTCATTGTTGAAACAGGGAGCAAAGGAATGTCATATATGTCAGATGGAAGAGGAACAAGCTATTCCTTAGGCAGTAACTGGAGAAAGAGCAAGGGCAAATAGGTTATACTGGTCCCCTACCCCAAGATAAAGAATGCAAATTTATATGTACTTCTGTTAACACCTATTCAGGTGTATTAGTGGCTTGTCCATATAAGAATGTGACCCAGAAAAACACCTGTAAAACTCTAGATCTCATAAGTCTATATTATGGGACCCCAATGCAGATTCAAAGTGATAATGGGTCACATTTCAAAGCTAATGAAATAAAGAGATATTGTATGTAAAATAATATAGAATGGATAGAATCCCATATTCCACATTATCCACACTTATCTGGGTTAACTGAAAGAATAAACTGATTATTAAAAGAACAGTTAAGGAAGTTAAATTCTAATAATTCATATCAACATTGGTAAGATAATTTGTTCACTGCTTCACGTAACTTGAATAAAAAACACTGGGAAGAAGTATATCTCTAGCCAGAATGATGACCCAAAATCTGCAAATTAGAAAACAACAAATGCATAAGATCCCAAATTTTGAGTATTGGACTATGAGGCAAGATGTCCCAGTACTGTATCCACGAACACCTGGTTTGGCAGGATATGATTTACATTGTTTAGAGGACTTTTGGTTGGATAGAAAAGAAATAAGAAGCATCTCTACTGGAATATGTATGAGAATACCTAAAAATCATTTTGGATGGATATTACCTAAATCAGGATTAGCAGTTCAAGGAATACATGTATTGGCTGGCATAACAGATTCTGATTATCAAGGAGAAATTATTGTGATGTTCCAAAATTTTGGGGAAGAATACACACAGTTTTTAAAAAATTATAGAATAGTTCAAATGATCACGATTCCTTGTGAAACAATACCCCTTGTGAAGACTGATGTTCCAAAGGCTGCAGAAATTATAGCACATGAGGAAGATAATACCATAACTGTATTTTATTCAGGAGAAGATGATTACCAAATAGTACCCTTACCTCATATATTCTTCCATGAATGACACTATGATAGTGGGTTCATGGACTCCAGAAGCACAGTGGACCCTATATTTTCCCTGCTTCTGGTGTCTCCTTGTTTCTTTTTGGCTTTTTGACTGTTAAACTTGTTTGCTAGATTTGTTTCCTGCAGGCTTAGTAACCTCCACCTGCAGATGCCTGATTGCTTAAGCTGTATATCAACCTTGTCCACGACTGAGATGTGTCACCCCTGGACCTGCCATTGACTGAGCTCCAGATGCCAGCTAAAGAACTGACCTCTCAAATGGGACCTTTTGTGTCAACCAAGCTCTGGATGCCAGCTAAAGAACTGACTTCTTGAATGGCAACTTTTGGGGCAGGGATGGCATTATGTCCAATTTCAGCAGGAAGTAGCTATGGAGGAGGAGACCTTTACCCCTTAACCCAAGATTTTGAGCCCCATTCCTCGAGGGGGAAATGACCCTAAGCTATTGTTTTATATGCTTATTTTCTGTTATATTGTTGCAAAGTTCTGTTGATACCAGTTACCCCACCAGTAATCCTTAACCTCCTATTAACCTATGTAATGAAATGTATTGTTAATGTACTTTTTCTCTGTAAGGGACATGAAAGATCTTGGGGTCGAATGTAATTGTAATGGTAATTTGAAGATCTTCCCTGCACCCTAATAGGCTGAATGTAATCACATGGAGTCTATGATGGGAGGAGTTTTCTGAAGGGTGGAGCAGAGCCCACAGGAAGCTGGGAGTCAGAGCAGCTAGCATGGTGGGAGAGAGAGGATGCAGGCAAGCACACAGCTAGACTTATGACTGTTTGTGGGAAGGCTAAAGGATGGTTTTGCTCTGTTATAGTGTATTCACTTCTTTGTTGCTATTATGGTTTCCTGGTGTTGGGATTTGACTTTCTGATGTCCGGATAAATGTTTTGCTTCTGTCCTCTATATAGAGAGTCAGTTATATTTTGTGATTCTGAACTGTACCAGCATATTCATAGTCACAGTCAGTGCTGTAAATATTGCGTTAGCACTACACTGATCCATAAGAGTGATAAGGCAGCAGCTATGGGAAAAAAGTCCTCAGGACTATACTAGCCACTCTTCTTCATGAGGAAGCTGGCTGCAATCAGACTGTAAAAGCTGGGAAAAGTAGGGCTTCTTTGGCTCATCACACTGGTTATTTATTTTTTCAGGGCTGGTTATTTTTAGAGTAGGAAAAGAAAGGACAAAGTGTAGCAATGTGGCTGTGGGAGTCTGGTTTCTTAAGTGGCAATCTCAATGTGTCTGTGATAAGGATTCTGAAAGATAGAGATGAGGGAGGACATACCAGGCTTGGGGATGACCTGTGAGGATGAAAAAGGTAGAAAATGGAATGTGGAGTTTGTGGAATATTTTGTAATCTAGTTTGGTTAGGGCAAGAGAGTTAGGTGAAGCAGAACTGAATAAGGTTGAAAAAAATAAGTTGATTTGGATGGTTGAGAGCCTCAAATACCAGGTTAAGAGGTTTCACATTACCCTCAAAGCAAACTACTGAAAGTAGTGGGAAATCAGAGGAAGGGAGGAGAACTCGAAGTTGTGTAGTGTCTATTTAATGGCTGAGAGAATGGATGTCAGAGATGATGGAGGTAAAGTTTTTTTTTTAATTGTTCAATGCTTGTCTATGGCAGTATGGGAAAGGGACAAGTCAAAGATGATTCAAGGATGGTGAATCTGGGTAACTGGAAGGGTGACTCAGAAACATAGAAACAAAGGAGTTTAGTAGAACAGTATGTGTAGCTCCCTAAATGAGATAATTGACTTTGGATTGGATATGTTAAATTTGGGATATTACCTGACAATATCCAGTAGCAATGTGTGATATAAGACAGGAGTTGAGGGGTAAAATGAGAACTGGTTTTATAGGTGCTGAAGTGATCTGAATAGAGATGATACTCAAACCCATGGGACAGGAAATGACTAAGGTAGAGACATTGAGAGTTGAAGGGATTGGCCTAGGATCACAGAGTTAGTAAATGTCTTAAGGCAGGATTTGAACCCAGACCTTATTGACTCCAGGTCCAATGTCCTATCTGGACTCTAATGAAGTAATAACCACTTTTTTCTTTCCAGGATCAAAGTGAGGTCAGAGGCAATATACTAGTCAAATCTGTTGTCCCAAAAGACTTCACCTCATATAGCAATTTCCAATGCTTGCAATTAAATGAGTGAAATTGTTTTTTAAGTTAATATAACTGCTAATGGTTGTTAGGCTAGCTCTATATTAGTAGGGTAATATAATCACTAAATAGTCATCTTTCTATTTGATGCAGAGATTGCAATGATAAGTACATACCTTAAGAAGATTAATGACAAAAAGAAAGGTCCCACATACAGAAAGTATTTATAGCAACACTTTTATAATAACAAAGAAGTGGAACTAAAGTAGATGGTCATTGATTAGGAAATGGCTGAATAAGTTATGGTACATGAATTTAATGGGATGTTATTGAGGTGTAAGAAACAATAAATATGATGAATACATAAAACTGTGGGAAGACCTAAAAGCTTATACCAAGTGAAGAAAGGAGAATCAAGAAAAAAATATATTCGATGCCTAATACTATGTAAATGACAAGAACAAATCAAACAAAGCTGAATGCTACAAAATTAAAATGATCAAGAGATATGACAAGGCATCCTTCTCCCATTTCTTTTGCAGAAGTTGGGGAAACTATCAGTATGGAACACTGTTCCATACAGAACACTACTGCCTAATTTTTGTATATCAGGGTTAGTCTTAATGGACTGTTTTCCTCTTTTTAAAATTCTTTCTCATAAAGGATTGCTCTGGAAATATGCTTGGAAATGTAGGTGAAATAAAAGCCAGTTATTAATACCGTTTTTCAAAAAAATATAAAAATCCACATTTTGTATCCATTAAAAAACCAAAGTTTTCCTAAAAGATTCCACCTAAATTTTTAAAAAGTTCTAATTTAGTTATTTAGTTCATATAGATAGATCAAATCCTCTCATTATACCAAATTAAATATTTATGAAACAAATGAGCAGTCACAAAAATAAAACAATGACATTATGGCTAAATAACACAATCACAATTTACATTTAAGTCATAGTGCAAATAATATTTGGGCAGGAATCATATCTTTGTAGCAGGCATAGGACTTTGTTAGACAAGTGCCCAAACTCTCTAGGTTTCTGTTGTATCGTTGCAACAATTTCGTCTCCAGAAAGGGAAATATTTCAAACAAAGCAACAATGAAGTAAAATGATATAAAATCATTACACATTGTACCAAATCCATGATTTTGCTCTTTCCTGGGGGTGTGCTTCCCATGCTGAGTCTTGGGAAGTGATGGATAGAGTGGTATTGACAAAGGGAAAAAGGCAGAAATTTTCTTGCCAATAAAATTGTACAATTTTTTTTTGTAGACCCTACTGTTTTCAAGATGATATGAATGAATTGAGGATCAAATCAATTCTCACTGAACTGCTATTGAATTATTAGCCTGTCATTGTAGTGGGTCAGGAAAAGGGTGCAGATACCTTTAGTTTATATATTTAGCTTTAATTTATATTTAGCTTATAGGGAATAAATTTTTCTGATACCTAAATAAATAAATTAAATCCTTATAGTTTTTTAGACACAATATGAAACTTTAAAGTCCAAGAGTCAATTTTCTTTATCATTCTATTTATAGGGATATCATAATGTACATTAAAATATCCATATATTTCTGTCAATTATTTTTAGGCTTTAAAAAACAAGTTATTTTCTGTTTGCACAGAAACTTTTCACAGTAAGAGATTAAGTTCTGCAGCATCAACCTGTCTTTTGGACATACTGAACTGGATATTTTGTAATCATCTCAAACTTAACATGAGATATTCATTATTTTTCTATCACTGCCCACCCCCAATTTTTTTTTCCAATTTTTCTGTTACTGTCAAGGGTATAATTATACTCCTAGTCATCCAGGCTTGGTGTCATCATCTACTCCACACTTGGATTCACCCCACATATACAACCCATTAACAAAGCTTGTCATTTGTACCCTTTTCTCTCCATTCACAGTTACTATCTAGTTCAGGCCCTTTTTGGTATCTCTGATTCAAGTTTCTCCCCACTCTAGACCATCCTATACTCACCTGTCAGTTAAAGTCAGTTTAAAGTCAGTGACCCTTAAAAGTGACTTAAAGTCAGTTCCCCTGACTTTGAGACTCAGCTCAAACCTTACCTTCTATGGAAAGATCTTCCTCATTTCTCTAGCTACTTGTGCCCTATAAAATGACCTTTTATTTACTCTTTATGTAATCTTGTATGTACCTATATGTTTTCATGTTGTTTCCCCCATTAGAATGTAAGCTCTGTGAGGACTGTGACTGTATTTGGCATTCTTCATGTCCTAAGAGTTTAAGATAATGTCTAGCACATAGGAAGAATTAAATAAATGGTTACTGACTGAGTGACATAATAAAGTCAGATTACTGGAGTCAGGATATTCTTTTTATTATTTTTACTAGCTTGGCTGTCTGCCCTTATGGGCATCATCTGGTAAAGATATAGCTCTGTTTTCTCTCTGTAAATTATTTTATTTGCATACATATTGTTTAGATAGATCTCCTATGGCAGACTTATGGAAAGGTATATACAATAGTCACAAAGGACTTACACTGATGGATCCCTGTGATTGTTTGAGTTAAGTACACATTGTATTTCCTACTCCCACCTCTGGAGAATATAAGCTCACGTGAGGGAGATGTGAAGGAGGGGACTGTTTTTTGCTTTTTTTTTTTTTGTAGCCCTAGTGTCTGGCATAGTGGCTTGCACACAAGTACTTAATAAATGCTCACTGAATTGAATTGTTTGGTGAACTTAAGACATTTGGAGCAATGTTTACATAAAGTTCATTATGGGCAATTAGAGGCTGTGGAGTAAGTAAATTAAGAGAGTCTTAAATCATCTAAGTGGAACTCCATTCTTGATCAGCTTGAAGAATGGTCCTTATTGGCATATATGGGGCTCATTAAGGTAATAAAAGTGATGTGATTTTGCTTTTAAAATACTCTATGTTGACTCTATCTATTGGTACTGACGTGATCTGAGTATACTGTAATGGGAATGGGAATTTGAAAACCTTCTCTGTACCTTAATAGGCCGAATGTAATCACATGGAGCCTGTGGTGGGAGGAGCTTGCTGAAGGGTGAAGCAGAGCCCACAGGAAGCTGGGAGTCAGAGCAGTTAGCAGGGTGGGAGAGAGAGGATGTAGCCAAGGAGACAGCTAGGTTTGTGAGTGTTTGTTTGTGGGAAGGCTAAAGGAAGGTGCGGCTCCCTCCTATGTTATGGTTTATTTACTTCTTTGTTGCTATAATGGATTCTGTTTCCTGGTGTTGGGATTTGGCTTTCTTGTGTCTGAACAAATGTTTTGCTCCTGTCTTCTATATGGACAGTCTGTTTTATTTTGCAATTGAGAACTACACTGGCATATTCATAGTCACTGTCAATGCTGTAAATATTGCGTTGGTGCTACATACACTTATTTATTTATATACTTTATCCACTTATGGATCTGTGGCCCCATTGCTATGAGTACTATTTTTCTGTGTAGAATGAGACTGATACACACCTTGACATCCTGTTTGATTCTTTTCCACATCCTTTCATAAATCCTTTAATATAAGCTATCAAAACTACTGGATACTACTTTCTCTGGTTATTTTAATATTTTGTACAGATCAATGCAACCCAAACTCTCTTGCTATCATATCTTCTCTTGTATATGACAAACCTACTTCCTTTTCCATTCAAGCCTGTCTTTTATACCACTCGATGTGTAAAAATCATCTTTGTTAATATACTGTAACCTATATTCATCTATGTTATCTATGCTGCAGATGTTTCTCCATGATGAATACAGTGGTTCTGTCTGCTCCTTGTCCCCTCACTCCAGGAGGCTCAATAAGCTACATTCTACTCAGAGGTTATTTTTATCAACATATCTTTGCTCAGCTGCTTCCTTAAGTACCCCCAGTACCTTCTTCCTATGAACCCAAATCTGCCAGTGTGGTCTCCAACCCTATATATCTCAGGAAATCATTTCACTTTGGATCCTGGTGGTAATATCTTACTGTGTTGATATTTTTCCTGATGCTACAGCCATTGAAATATGCATCCCCACTGGTTATAGTTTCATCTCCAGTTAACATTTTGAATGTGGTTGTTTTCCCAGCTCCATTGAAACCAAGTAGCCCGAAGCATTCTCCTTTCATGACTGTAAAGGAAATCTTGTCCACAGCCAGGATGGGTATCCACCGATAATATACCTGAGAAAACCCAGAGAATATAATACTGAAGAAATAATGCCTATAAATCAAGAACAGCAACTACAGACCAGTGCGTAACAAACACTTCTACTTTCAAAGGTGGATACAAAAAAGGTTTTCCTTTTTTTGTACAGGCTATTTCTCTAACTTAAAGGAAGAACAGATGCAGATCTCAAAGATCTGCTACACCGACATGTATCTTTTATGCCCCTGATTAATAGAGCCCAGGACAACTCTTGACCACTGACTAGTTTTACCTTCTTGAGGTCTCTAAGAATTAGTGGACACTGCATGACTGAAATTGCTTCTCTAGGATAGTCTCGAATTTTCTTCTTTTCATTTGACACATCAGTATCCTCTGGGGGCTGTGTTGTTGCATTCATTGCTTGTAACTATATTCAAAGATAAAGAATAAAGATATGGACATCTTTCAGGCATCTTGGCCAAAGTTAGCTGGTGGGAGACAGTTGGAAGGGAGACATACATGAAAATGCTAACACAGATATATCAACATACATACTGATAATCCTTTAAACACCCTAATTTCCCAGTTCCTCAATCTACTAATTTCCCATAACCTATTTCTTCACACCATTGACCTCTAGCACATTCTCCTTCCTTCCTTCTAATGAATTCAGTGCCTTGAGACTTATTGATACTCCCCTTAAACTTGCTAACTTCACAGTTCCTCATTACTTATTCTTCCATCCCACCTTAGCCACATATAGAAACGTTCATACCCTTAACCATACTATCAATCATAAATCTAATAACTCTGAAGTTTCTTTCTTTGATCATAATCTTTTATCCTTCTATGTTTCCTGGTTTATTCTTACTTTGGTTCTCTTAAGTTCTTTCTCAGGCCATCACCTTTCCCCCTCCTCTCCCCCCCCCCATCCTGACTGCTAAGTGATCGAGTTCAATCATTTATTATCTTTTACACTCCACTATCCTGCCCCTTTGTTCTATCACTGATCATGCCTTGCCAAATCCCAGTCTTTGCTACAATTCAACTAAATGTAACTGGAGAAAATCATGAAACCTTTTTGACTGGAAACACTACAAATTTATGCTACATAATCTCAACTGGGCCCTCATTGTAGTGATACAATCCTTTTTTTGCTTCCTAATCAAGTCACTATCCTATCACCAGGAAGACTGTTCTAAACCTTTTTATACATCCTTAAGTCTCCTATCATACATGTTCCTCCACCTTCTCAGAAGATTGCCTGTAACACTTCACTGAAAAAAATGAGGCCATTTGCTGAGAGCTCTCTTTCTGCTCATCTCACCACTTTGTAGTCTTCCACTACTATTTTTCCCCTTATCCCTATCTCACAGGAAGAGATAGTCCTCCTCCCCTAAGGTAATCCTTCTACATGCATCCTGGATATCAATTCATCCTGTCTTTCCTCAGCATACTTACCCTCTCCAATATCCCGGCTCCAATGAATAATTTTTACTCTGTATCTACTGCCTGCTTCTTATCTACCTCTAAATATACCACGTATTCTAAGAATACCACGTTTCTCCCATCTTAAAAAAAATCCTCATCTGATCAAACCAACCCTTTTAGGTATCATAATGTATCTTTTAATTCTTGGCTAAACTCCTTGAGAAATTCTTCTAAATCACAAACTCTTAATTCCTCTCCTCTCTTGTTCTGTCGTTTTTCAGTTGTATCTGACTCTTCCTGATTCTATGTGGGATTTTCTGGGCAGAGATATACTGGAGTGGTTTGTCATTTCCTTCTCCAGATCATTTTATAGATGAGGAAATTAAGGGTTAAGTGACTTGCCCAGAGTCACACAGCTATTCCATGTCTGAGGTTGGGTATGAACTCAAGTCTCCCTGACTCCAGGAACAGGTCTCTATCCAGTGTGCCACCTAGACCAGCTGTGGCACTCCCACCCCCATCCCTACCCACCACTGCCATTATGGGGGGTCCAGAGGGTGGCCGCTGCCCAGGGTGGGGTTGGTGGGGGAACCATGTGAGCTTCAGGGGTGTAGTAGACACCCCACCTTCGGGTTCCTGGGGCTTGGCCAAAAAGCCTGCCCCAGTCAGGGTGATCCACTGAAAGGGCCCGGCTCATCCTGAACCCTGGATCCCCACTGCACCAACCAGTTACACAGAAGGGTGATCCTGCAACTTGGTAGCCCTGGCGCTGATTCCCTCCCACCCCCCTACTCCCCACCAACCGGGATGGGTGTGGATAGGAGAGAGGAGGGGATTGGGGAGGGAGAGAAGGGAGAGATGGGTGGGACCCATGCCCCCAAGGATTCACTCTCCCCTACCCCTGTTCGCAGCTGCCTGGGTGTCATGGGAGAGGCCAGGGGAACTAAGGGGAAGGACCACAGAGGGGGAGCCCTGCCACCTAAAGCCTGATGGTTGCAGCCCTTAGATTCAGTTACCTACATTGTTCCAACAAGCCAGAAGCTGTTCACCTGCTGTGGACAAACGTACAGCCCAGTGCGAAATTTACACCCTGTCACCAGGATTTTCTGAGGTCAGGGAGAGCTCACTGGACGTCGCCAAATTGCCTCATCTCTCATTCTCTTTTGAATTTGAATTCTGGCTTCCAACTTCATTCATTTGAAACTGCTACTTTCAAAGCTACCAATTATCTTTTACTGACAAGCCTAATGGCCATTTCTCAATCCTCACCCTTCTTGATCTCTCCATCTCCTGTAACTGTTAATCACTCTCTTCTCCTGAGTACCTCTCTCTTTAGATTTTGGTGATAGTGCTTCCTCCTAGTTCACTTCCTGAGTGTCTGACCACACCTCAGATCCTTTTGCTGGATTTCCTTTTCTGGGTCACACCTATTAATCTTAGGTGTCACTCAAGGGTCTATCCTGAGTCCTCTCTCTTTTTCTTCTATAATAACCTAGACTTTCTTAGCTCATCACCTTCCATGGATTCAAGGATCATCTCCATGCTGATGATTCTCATTTCTGTTTATCCAGTACTCACCTCCCATCTTTCATCACCAACTCCTATCCCCAACATCTTCATCTAGATGTCCTGTAGGCATCTCAAAATTAATATGTCCAAAACAGAACTCTTTATGTCTCCCTAAGCATCATTCTCTCTTCCAGTTGCTTCATACCTGGACTAAAGAAATAGCCTGCTGGGTGTACTGCCTCAAGTCTTTGCCCACTCTAATTTTTCCTCCACCTAGCTGCCAATTGTGATCTCTCTTTAGAAAAGACCATATTTGCCTTACTCAATAAACGTCAATGGCTCTCTGTTACCTCTAGGATCAAATATAAAATCCTGTTTGACTTTTAAAGTCCTTCACAACTTTTCCAGTCTTCTTACACTTTGCTCTTCATCAAGCAGCCCTGGCTTTCTTGTTGTTCCTTACCCACAACACTCTTATCTCCTGGCCCCCTATCTTTTCACTAACTATCCTCTTCGTGCTTGAAATGCTAACCCTCCACCTTTCTTCCTTTTAGCCTCTCTGGCTTTCTCCAAGACTCAGCTCAAATTCCACCGTATGCTTCCTGTCTCATCTTTCCCACAAGCCCTCCAACATTTTTACATAATTGTTTGCATACGGTCTCCCCCTTTAGAATTGAATTTCTTGAAGGCAGGGATTATGTTTTTGCCTTTTTATGTATGCATTACAAATAATTAGCATAATATCTTGCACATAATAAAAGCTTAATAAATGCTTATTGTTGATGCTGATGATGAGAAAATCTGAAAAGCGTTTTCAGGAAGATTTCCCATCTATCACCTTAGATCTGAGGTTCGAAATAAACTGTTCTCCAGGTCTGGAAACTGAGCTCATGCTGCCTTGACCAAGGAATACCTACTCTGTTAGAAATGGAAACTTTATAGGAAATTACAGGCACACTAATAAATTTTTAAAAATGAAAATGACAAAATGATCTGGAGCTCTGAGAGTGCGGAGCTTAAATACGAGGAATTTGAAAAAATCTTCCTTACGAAGTTTGGCTCTAAAGCCCCGGTGAGCTCCATAATTTAGAATGAGTCTCAAAGGAAAGGTCTCTTTCCTGCCCAAGTAATGGGTGACTATAAGAAATAAACTTTATATTTAAATGAATGAGCATTGATTAAGTGCATGGTTTGATTTTACAGGCTCTACTGTTATATCATATGCCCCGTGGAAGTTCAGGTAATGTTGGGTAATAAAAGATAATAAGAAAGTACATGTGAGTGAGTGATCATGATGGTCCAAAGGGGTAAGAAAACAGACCAAGGTCAAGTCTTCTGTGATAGCTTCTATTTTTCTTCTTCCTGGGGGCCCACAGTCCTAGAGCATTACCTCTTTTAGCTCACTTCCATCTGTGTCAAACAAGACTCATGTTTGCTTTTCTAGAATGGCATTTTGATGAAAGATGTTCAGTCAGTCAAGGCTTTGAGTACAAAACTTGGCTTCTAAAAGAATGGCTATGGACAACAGAGTTACCCAGTTCTCTTTGGTTGTCATGTTTCTTACTGTGGCTTATCTTCCTTATTAGAAATGATAATCATTAAATATATTTTTGGCCAAAGTCTGAATTAATCAAACACACTGCTTTGCTTTAAAAATGCCCTTTCGGCTTTTGGTTTTTCTCCTAGCTTGGTGCCAGGTTCTGCTGCTTAAGTTGCATCCCTGAAACAAGATGGTGAAGGTCGGAGTCAATGGATTTGGCCGTATTGGGTGCCTGGTGACCAGGGCTGCATTCACCTCAGGTGGAGTAGACGTTGTGGCCATCAATGACCCCTTCATTGACCTCAACTACATGGTTTATATGTTTCAATATGATTCCACTCATGGCAAATTCAAGGGCATTGTCAAGGCTGAGAATGGGAAGCTGGTGATCAATGGAAAAGCCATTACCATCTTCCAGGAACGGGATCCCACCAATGTTAAATGGGGAGATGCTGGAGCTGAGTATGTTGTAGAGTCCACTGGAGTCTTTACCACCATGGAAAAGGCTGGGGCTCACTTGAAGGGTGGAGCCAAGAGGGTCATCATCTCTGCCCCTTCTGCTGATGCCCCAATGTTCGTGATGGGAGTGAACCATGAGAAATATGATAATTCCCTTAAGATTGTCAGTAATGCTTCCTGTACCACCAACTGCTTGGCCCCCTTGGCCAAGGTCATTCATGACAACTTTGGCATTGTGGAAGCACTCATGACTACAGTCCATGCCATTACTGCTACCCAGAAGACAGTAGATGGCCCCTCTGGTAAGCTGTGGCATGATGGGCATGGTGCTGCCCAAAACATCATCCCTGCTTCCACTGGTGCTGCTAAGGCTGTAGGCAAGGTTATTCCTGAGCTGAATGGGAAGCTCACAGGCATGGCCTTCCGTGTTCCTACTCCCAATGTATCTGTTGTGGATCTGACCTGCCGCCTGGAGAAACCTGCCAAATATGATGATATCAAGAAAGTGGTGAAGCAAGCATCAGAGGGACCCTTGAAGGGCATCTTGGGCTACACAGAGGACCAGGTTGTATCCTGTGACTTCAACAGCAATACTCACTCTTCTACCTTTGACGCTGGCGCTGGTATTGCCCTCAATGACCATTTTGTCAAGCTCATTTCCTGGTATGACAATGAGTATGGTTATAGCAACCGTGTAGTAGACCTCATGGTCTACATGGCCTCCAAGGAGTAAAGTGGAAAGCCATGGATCTTCATCCCCAGCCAAAAAGAGGAAATCCACCACTGGGGAGCCCACATTCCTAACCTGTGTTCCTATACTAGGGATCCCATGTCCCATTCACATCCTTGTTCCAAAGCACCCCTGTAGTAGGGGGAAGAAGCCTAGAGTCCTGTATTGTGTACCATCAATAAAGTCAACATATTCAGTGCAAAAAAAAAAATGCCTTTTCCTGTGTCGGCAGCTCCAGAGACCAGATAAAGCTGAAAGTGGGATTTCCCTTTATTTTGGGACGTACTCCATATGGAAGGAAAACAGACATCCTGAGATCATAAATTCCAAACAGACCCTGCTTTGTCTTTGCTCTCTGAATAAACTCAGAGAATACCTCTTCCTATGTCAACAAAGCCAGCTGAGGCTTACTTTATGGCCATTAAGGATGAGATCCTTAACTTGAGGCATTAACTTGAGTAATGGGACTTTTTCTTATCTTAATATTTTTTGGTCATATATGATATTATGGAATGTTAATGGTAAGGAAAACAGATATCCTGAGTCATAATTTCAACTGACACTTTGCCAACTCTCTTATTTTATTGTATTTACCATCTATTCAATTAAGAAAATTCCTTTCTCATGCAATGATTAAAAATTTATGGAGATCATAAATTGGTGTGACACAGCCACCCTGAATTGGGATGGTTCTAAAATATATTTAAGTTTTCTGATTCCTTTGTTCAGTCAGTCAGACTTTGCCTCTGGCTCTTTGTACAAGTTCCCTAGTTTTAAGGGAATAAAATGAAATAACTGTTGTCTCCTTTAACCAAACTTGCAGGTTGACATTGGCTACCTGAGCAGCTAGTATTTTCAAGTTTCCAGGCTATACTGTTGCTTCTTTTTCGGGTTTTCTATTTCCCCCTTAGAAGCCTACTTTTCCTTTTGGTTTACTGCTTACTGAAACCCCTAAAAAAATCTATTCCTCCTGAGTAGTATCAGTGCCATTTATCATTTACTTATAAGATTAAATAATTAGTTATCATTAAAGTACAAGCCTGAATAGTACCCAGACACAGTGACAGACACTGTGGACCACCTTAGTTAAGTTCGAGGAAACTCATTTCATTACCAGAAAATTCACACCCAGGAAATGAAATCTGTTAGTCATAGAAACAAAGGCACAAAGAGGTTTTGATCTGTATTAAAGGAGGGAGTACCCATAATGATGATATCATGGTTCATGGAAATAAGAAGCTAAGCAGTAAAAGTTTAAAGTCCTTCCTCTCATATTCTTCCTCTCTCCCACCCTCCTCACCTTCCCTTACCCCACAGAAAAAAGCAGTACGAGATGTTGTATTACTCTGAGACCAAAATTCAGACAGTTATAGAGTTACATAAGACAAAAGTCATTTAACAAAGCCATGAACTAGAATAAAGCCAAAGAAACTAGTCTAGAGGTAAAGGACAGAAAATTATCAGCTTAATTTATATATATGTTTTATTTCAAACTATGAACATGTTGTTAGTATTATGTCTATTTAAATGCATAAAAATATTGGATGTAAATGAATAAAAGGTTTTTTGTATGTGTCAAAAGCAGCATGGTCCGGCTAAAAGGTCAATGGATTTGAAGTCAGAGGATCTAGGTTCAAATCCCACTTTGACCATTTACTTTGCCTCTGTTCCTTCATCTGAAAAATGAGGGGTTTGTACTGAGTGGTCTTCAAGGTCTCTGCCCAGCTCTAAATAAATAATCTAATGATATTATAAAGTGTCATACTTATATTTTGATTACTAAGAGAAATCCCTGACTGCTGGGATATGTATAAGTTTCTCCTTCCACTTGATGGCAGCTAACATGTACTATACAGGGGCCAGTACAATGGGAGGAAAAATTCCATGTTCTATGAAAAGTCTTATGTTTATGAATGTAATGAAATTTTATGTTCATAAATAACATGCTTAATCACTTACCTTACGCCAGTTTGTGTAACATCGAAAGAATATACAGCGACTCAATTTGTTTCTGAATTTCCAGGCTTGGCTCTCAATAAGAAAAAGTAGGAGAAGGAAAAAGAAGCCTGAGAGAGCCATTGAAGCAACATATTTTCCAATCCCATGACCCATCCACGAATAAATATTCTCCTCATATGTAATACCTGAGGATAACAGAAAGAGATGTACTCATGGGGTGATCTGATTTCTTTCTTCCTTATCTACTATATTTGGAAAGGTTCTCTTTATTTTATTATTCCTTTATTTATTTATTATCCCTCTAATTTTTTAAAGTTGTGATGATCATTCTATATAATCTATATAAATGAGGAAGACTGGACAGCATTTATCATGATAATATAACAAAGGAAAAAATGTCAGGAGTGTATTTAATAAAATGATAGTATGGTGTAGTGATAAATGTGCTGGACTTGAAGACTGGATAGGTCTTTTTATTCTTTTTTTTTTTTTGCCTTTTGGAGGGCAATTGTAACTTGCCCAAGGTTACACGGCTAGTTTTTTTGTGTGTGGGTGTTAATTGTCTAAGGCTAGAACCGAACTAGGGTCCTCCTGACTCTGGGGCCTGCGCTTTACTCACTGTGCCACCTAGCTGTTCCCCTACCCCCCTTTTTTTTATAACCTAAAAAAAAATTTTTTTTAAATTATTTTTTTTAGGTCTTTTTATTCTACCTCAGATATATGTCACAAGTAATTAACCCCTCAGGACAGGGGTAATTATGACAATATTTACACTAACTATCTCATGGGGCTGATAAGAGGAAAATGCTTTACAAATCTTATTTTTCCTATGGTATTACATAGTTGTAAGACATAAATGGTAAACAATTAACTTAAATGTAATCTAATTTTAGGTTTTTTTTCTTCTTGTTTGGTTACTAAATGAGCTATCAATGTCAATAATTTTTTTCTGCTGCTATGTAGTTTTAATCCTTATATATCTTTCTCACCTATCTGCACATAGATACAGGTACACATTAAAAAAAGTCCTGGATCTTACCTTAATATCTGGGGCTCCTGCCTGAGTCATGGATATACCCTGTTTCTTCAGAGATCTGGTTATTTCCTCCCTAGGGTCTGTGATGCTTGCCTCAACTTCCCTTGGCTGTGTACCATGCCCCAGATGTCAAGTTGGTCCTTATACCTTCCATTATGAGAGTTAAAAAGTGCCAGATAAAAGCTGTTGTCTCACTGACTATCTCTTTTGTGGAAACCTCTAAGCCCCATAAAACATTTATAAAAGGATTGAGATAATTTCTAAAGTCAGAGATAATGAAACTTAATCACACTAATTATAAATGATTAGGAACAAATTCTTTCTGAACCTTTCAGGTGAAAGGATATTGACCCACTCTCTTGTGATAAGAAAAATAACAGGTACTATTTATACAATTTCTTAACCCTCTGTTCAAGGATCAGGTAAGGAAAAAAAAATGCTAGAGGAGACCTAGCTTATAAGAAGAGTGGGAAGCCTTATAAAGGAAAAAGAGCCTTTGGGGCTATTACAAGACAGAGAACAGTGCAGTCAAAATAGAGAAGGCCACTAAGTGTTCATAAAGACCCCTGCATGCCACATATTGACTTAATTTTTATTTTTATTTTTTGTTTTTTGGAGGGCAATTGGGGTTAAGTAACTTGCCCAAGGTCACACGGCTAGGTTTTGTTTGTGTGTGTGTGTGTGTGTGTGTGTGTGTGTGTGTGTATGTGCTAAGTGTCTGAGGCCGCATCCGAACTCAGGTCCTCCTGACTCTAGGGCCGGCGCTTTACTCACTGCACCACCTACCTGCCCTTTAACTTAGTTTTAAAATGTAATGTTATGTATGTTTTAATGTATTTTTATTTATTTTGTTAAATGTTTCCCAATTATATTTTAATCTGGCTTGAATAATACTTAGTAGTGTTGCTGCCAGCTGCTAATACAGACATCTCTGTATTAGCATATAATTTAAAACTTTTTAGATATATATGTATCCACATATATACATACATTTGCTGGTTAACTGAAGTAGGGGAATGGAATGTCACTGTATGGGGCAAAGAGTGAAGATAAATTTCTCAACAATTTTTATCACTTTCTGGGTGGTCTAGGCCAGGGGTAGGGAACCTGCAGCCTCAAGGCCACATGTGGCCCTTTAGGTCCTCAACTGCAGTGGCCTTGAGGCTGCATGCTCCCCACACCTGGAGAGTAGACCTTTTCTTCCCTCAAAATCCAAAGCAGGTGGCATTTTTACATAATCACATGCTTTTGACAGTCATCTGTCACTGAGCAGGTAGCATAAAAAACAACAGAAGCCAAATGTTCTCTGGGGTCATAACACTGTTGCTTAGAGCTCCTTGCTAACCTAATGATACTCTTCTCGATGGCACTGAATCCCCAGTTCCTTTTAACTTCTGGTTTTTGGCTTCTGTCTCAGTCCTCTTCAAGCCAGGGTTCCTGACCTGGGTGCCTGGGTCCATGTTTTTTGTGTTCCGTATGTGTCCAGCCTGTAGTGATAATTCCCCTAATCCCTTTCCCCTTGCCTCAGTCATGCTGACTCTAGCGTCCAACCAAGATGCCTTTCTTGTTATTTCTTGTATGAGTTTTATAGTTCTAGTCTCGTCTAGACCTCATACCTAGAATGCATTCCCTCTTCACTTCTGCCTCTTAAAATCTCTTTTTTCTTTCCAAACTCAGTTCACACGCTCCATTTTACATGAAGCCTTTCTTAACTTCCTGGTTCCTAGTGCCATTTCCCCTCCAAATTAACCTATATTTTATATATGTATTTAATATGTAGTTACATGTATGTATACATGTATTTCCTTTATTAGAATATAAGCTACTTGAGGGTAAGGAGAATTTAAATTCTGTCCTTGTATCCCCAGCACCTATCGCAGTACCTGGAAAGCTGTAGATGCTTAATAAATACATACTTGATTCATTACTTGCCTGTGAACTGGAATCCTGCTGCCTGCTTGCTTCCCTCCTTTTTTTGCTAATTAACTGGTCAGTGATGTGGACTTGTGGTATTCATGTACTTGTTCCTACACGAACTGACCACTTAATGTTCATACCTTCAATGTGTATCATAGACTCACAGAATCATAGCTTTAGAGATGAAACAGATCTTAAAGATCATTGAGCCCAAACTCCTCATTTTATAGATGAAGAACCCAAGAGGTTAAATGACTTGTTAAAATAGACTTGCTATGAAATTTCTGAGGAAGAATTTGAAATTGGGTCTACTGTCATTCTATCTAATATACCATGTTGCCTCTAGGTATAACTAATGTTCCCTAGGTATAAACAGATTACTGAAAAGACTATTCTGGCTTGCCTCTCTTATTGTCACTCATGATCTGATACAATAATAACTTTCAATTATTTATAGATAAATAAAAGATTTACAAGGAAATATTTTAGACTATGGACAGTTGAGCTTGCATGTAGTTCATTAAATAACATTGTCCATAATCCCCTTCCACCCCCCTCACCCCACCCTCTGTCCCCCTTTCCATGAAATAGCTACTTGAATGTGTAGGCAGGTACTCCATAGAGCTGGGCTAATTTAACCTACATACTAGCTTTACTGAAAAACAATTAGAGGCCACTATGTGGAAGTTTTAGTGAAGAAGACAAGATTTTCACCTGGGTTTTTGTTTGAGATGAAGACTTTCTTGCCTTTTTCTCCAATATGACAGACATTTTAAGACTAGTCTAGTTTATTTCGGGCTGCCTTAAAATCTTTTGTTTTAGGGTTCCCATCAGTTACTATCATCCATGTCCGAACTATCAAGGCTACACCACTAACAGGAACTAGACCCTGGGGAACCCACAAAGCCAGACCTCTTGGAATAATTCACTGGTCAGAAAGAACAGGAATTAAACCTAAGCTAATGTTGGCTGGCTTAATAGCTCATTAATTTCTTGTTCTTTTTTTATTTTTTTTTTTGGAAGGCAATTGGGGTTGTGACTTGCCCAAAGTCACATGGCTAGTTTTTGTGTTAAGTGTCTGAGACCGGATTTGAACTCAGGACCTCCTGACCTAGCCACCCAATCTTGTTCTTTTTCTATTCTAAAATATTCAGCTTATGAGTCACAGTCTTAAGATTTTTAATGGATTAAAGAGGCTAAGGTATCTGTAAACTACTTTTCCCCACGGACACAGAGTTTGACTACTTGCTTTCTGTCAGAAGTTTAGATATTGAGCCCTATTACCCTACTCCTGTTTAGCAGTGTCCTCTTGGTCAGAAAGAATCAATGTCATTAACTTTCTGGAAAGCAAACTACTACCAACACCTCTAAAGCATCTGCCCTTTATGTCTTCCTTGAGGTCTTAAATTGCTTCACAGAGTGTCCCCAAGCTGGGGAAATAATTTCTGTACTGACAGTGGTCTTAATGACACACCATCTCTTCTCCTTCAGTTATTAAATATGGAAGCTAGAGAGAAGAAACTTACTTGAGCTTGGATACTCACCTTTCTTTTCACAATCTGTATAAGCAACCGAGGTACAGTATTTCTGGGCTTTGTAATTTTCATAAAATCCACTGATAGACTGCCCCAAGTTGTGATTGGGAAATATCAGAAATAGATTATCCAAGGCTTTAATGGAGGAATTCGCCATTATTACCACTACGATGGAAAAGTTATAGATTACTTTCTATTGCAAGAAATATGACACCCCCCCTAAGACACACAAATTAGGCTCATGGAATTTCTAAGCTACATGTGATACTTGAAAAATACCACTTACCAGTAAATTTCTTTTCCTGATAGCTGGTTCTATAGTTATATATCAATCATGATAGAGTTCTGAAATAGCCTTTGGGTACAAGTGAATATTTTTAGGTTATGACTGCTCTTTCTGTGATGAGGAAGACAACCTGAACCAATTATCTAGTTTCCATTTTGACTCAGGGGTCAGGTAAGGAAGTGAAATTGCTAGAGGGGATATAGCCTAAGACAAGGGTTGTCAGCCTCTTAAGGGATGAGTCATTTTTGTTTATTCTTAAGACTACTAACTTCAGGGGGCAGAGTCAAGATGGTGGAGTAGAAGTAGGACTTCCATAGGGCTCTGGCTTCCACCTTCCCCAATCCATCTAAAACGGGACTCTGAACAAACTTTGGAGCTGCAGAACCGACAAAATGACACAGAGAAGCTAACCTCCCACTGAGGACAGCCTGGCAGGTCAGCAGCAAGTGGCCAGCACAGTGCTCTGGGAGCTGAGCTCAGCCATTCATGAGCTGAGGTTTTAGCTCCAGGGAGGCCCAACCAGCCACCGTCTGGAGGGACTCCAGATCACCAGCAGCTGTGGCCATTTCCAGATTCATCAACACATAGATGCGAACGACAAAGTGAGAGGTCAGTGCAGTGTGGACTTTGGGACCAGTAGTTGAAAGTGTGTCAGCTTTTGCCCCCAGGGTGAGAAACCCCTGAAACGCTGTGCAGGCTCACGTTGCAGCTTCAGCTACTGGCCTGCAGAGTGTAGGCGACCAGTCTGAGGGGTAATCGCTGTTGCTTTAATCTTCTTGGTTCTGGATTGCAGTCTAGGGTGGAGGTCCTGGGGTGTGTGACCAGCTTGCCAGAGCATGTGGAGGCCTCAGAGAGGGCACCCAACTAATACCTCTGGAGAGGACCTGAGAGAACCCCAGAATTTAGGACGAAAACTCCCCTGACTGGTGGCAGAGTCCTACTGTAGCAAAAAGCCCAGGGGTCAAGTGACTGAAGGGTGACATGACCAGACAAAGGAAGCAAAACAAACATAAGACTCCAACATTAGACTCCTGTTTTGGGGACAAAAAGGAGTAAAGCATGAAACAGGAGGAAGACAGTGAAGACAGTACTCCTGCACCAAAAGCTTCAAAGGAAAATATGAGCTGGTTACAGGCCACAGAGGACCTTAAGAAGCAGATAAGAGAAGTGGAGGAAAAATTGGGAAGAGAAATGAGAACGATGCAAGAAAATTACAAAATGAGAGTCAACAGCCTGACTGAGGAAAATCATACCTTAAAAAACAGACTGACTCAATTGGCAAAAGAGGCTCAAAAAGGCAATGAGGAGAGGAATGCCTTGAAAAGCTGAATTTGCCAGATGGAAAAAGTATCTCAAAAGCTCAATGAAGAGCATCATTCCCTCAGATTTATATTGGAGCAAAGGGAAGCTAGTGACTTTAAGAGAAATCAAGATGATGTTAAACAGATCCAAACAAATGAAAGAATAGAAGGCAATATGAAATATCTCATGGGAAAAACCACTGACCTGGAAAATAGATCCAGGAGAGAGAATTTAAAAATTATTAGACTACCTGAAAGCCATGATCAGGGAAAGAACCTAGAAATCATCCTCCAAGAAATTCTCAAGGAAAATTGCCCTGATGTTTTAGAACCAGAAGGCAAAATAGAGGAAAGAATCCACCAATCACCTCCTAAAAAAGATCCCCAAAAGAAAAGTCCTAGGAATATTTAGCCAGGTTCCGGAATTCCCAGATCAAGGAGAGAATATAACGAGCAGCCAGGAAGAAGTGGAAACACAATCGGGATAACCCAGGATCTGGCAGCTTCTACACTGAAGGATTGAAGGGCCTTAAATAGGATATTACAGAAGGCAGAGGAGCAGGGATTAAAACCGAGAATCACCTACCCATCAAAACTAAGTATCATCTTTCAGGGGAAAACATGGTCATTCAGTGGAATAGAGGACTTTCAAGCATTATTAATGAAAAAAACCAGAGTTGAATAGAAAATTTGACATCTAGATATAAGAAGCAAGAGAAGCTTGAGAAGGTAAACAGGGAAAAGAAATCATAAGGAACTTATCAAAGTTGAACTATTAGCATTCCTACATGGAAAAACAATTATTGTAACTGATTAAACTTTTTGCAGTATGAAAATAGTTGAAGGGAATATAAATATATATACATATATATGTCTATATCAGAGGATATATGGGCATATGAATACATATGTGAATGTGTATGTATGTGTACAGATATACATAGATAGATGGCACAGGACCAATTTAATAGGAAGGGATGATACTTAAAAGGTAAAATTAAGAGGTGAGAGAGGAATATAATGAGAGGAGATGGAGAGAGACAGAATGGGGTAAACTATCTCATAAAGAAGAGGCAAGGGAAAAGGGTTACAATGGAGGGGAAGAATAGGAAGGCAAAAGGGAATGGGTCAACCTTATTCTCATTGAATTTGGCTCAGGGAGGGAATGAAATACACACTATATAGGGTATGTCACCCTACAGGAGAGTAGAGGGGAAGGGGTTGGGAGGGGGGATGATGGAAGTGAGGGCAGGCTGGAGGGGAGGGAAGTTGGAAGCACTCACATTTGAAAAGGGACGGGATCAAAGTAGAGAATAGAACAAGTGGGTGGTAGGATAGGAGGGAGGGAAATATAGTCAGTCTTTTACAATATATCTACTATGTTAATGTTTTATATTAGCTACACATGTACAATCTATACTGAACTGCTTATCTTCCCAATAAGGGTGGGTGACAAGGGAGGAAGGGAATGAATCTGGAATTCAAAGTTTTAAAATCAAATGTTTAAAATTATATATATATATATATATATGTATGTGTATGTGTATATATATACGTATATATGTGTATGTGTATGTGTGTGTGTATATATATATACATATATATACACTATTATTAATACTATCTTACATGTAATTGGGAAAGAAGATATACAGGCACTAGGCATAGGCATAGAGATTCACCATGCCCTACTGGAAAAGTCTAAGGGGGTGTGGGAGAAGATATGGGAGAGAGCAGATTGAAGGAGGGGATATCTTGTGGGACTGCTATTCTGGGGTGGTGGGTAGGGGAAAAATGGGGAGAGAATCTTCAACTCAAAGTCTGGTGGAAATTAATGATGTAAATCAGAAGTTAATAAAACATTTGAAAAATGAAAAAAAAGACTACTAACTTCAATGATTTTACATTTTATACCAATTTCGTCTTTACTGGATCATTTTCTTTTATTTTTGGTTTATAAATTAATAAATACTAATACAACACAATATATGATTGTGATGAATACTACCATGCTACAAGAAATGAAGAGCTCACTGATTATAGAAAAACATGTAAAGGTTTGCAAAAAATAATGAAGACGGGGCGGTCAGGTAGCACAGCGAGTAAGAGCACTGGCTCCAGTGTCGGGATGACCTGGGGATCGAATCCGGGCTCCAACACTTAGCACCCACCCAGAAACACCTGGCCATGTAACCTTGAGCAAGTTATTTACCCCCATTTGCTTAGGGGTGGCCAGGTGGCTCAGTGAGTAAGAGCACTGGCTCCAGTGTTGTGATGACCTGGGGATCGAATCTGGGCTCAGATACTTAGCACCACACCCAGAAATAACTGGCCATGTAAACTTGAGGAAGTTACTTAACCCCAATTGTTTAAAAAAAAATAATGAAGACCTAAATGAGCAGAACCAAGAAAGCATTGAATACAGTAATAGCAATATTGTTTTAAGAATGAATTTGATTAAGTTATTTTGTTTATTATAAATACCCAAATTAACTATCAAGGACATATGAAGAAAGACTATCTGCATCCAGAGAAAGAACTGATAAGTAGAAGTATGTATAGAATAATTTTACATATATATGTATATGTGTATATGTATATATTTATATATATACAAACAGGTATATACATGTATATATACACACAGATATATGTTTGTACACACACATATACACACACACATACACACCTATTTGTGTCTAATGGTAGCCATCTCTAGGGTGGGGTGTGGAGGAGGAAAGAAAAAAATTTACATGATAATTTTGTTGCATATTTGAAAGTAATAGTAAGTTGTGCATAGTAGATTAGTAGTTTCATGTACAATCATCTTTTTTACTGTACTATGTTGTGGAAATGTTTATTTTATTCCAAAAATTAAAAATAACATTAAAAAACACAACACAATACAACAGAAAGACAAAATAATTATTTATTGTCTTCAGAAGGCCCTTGTTATAATACACATGTGGCCCAGGTACTGGATGGAGGAGTGATGGCACATCCTACATGGTTTTATCAGATCATCTCGCATATTGGAATGCAGGGAGAACCTAGATCTGAGGGGATGAATTATGAAAAAGAGATAGCAGAGATCAGAAAAGAAAAGGATTATGGCAGCAACAAGTCCTGGAAGTAGGTGCTACAACTAGGACAACACCAAGTGAGCACCCCCAGTGCAGAATCTGTGCTTCGGGAAGTGCAGGGAAGGCACAACATGAACATGTCGGGTCTGAATTTTATGCTTCTAAACTTGCTATTCATTAATTGTTCATAGTATGTAATGTGAAGAACCAGGAGAGTGTGGTGTCCTGAAAATCTATAGAGACATGAGTATCAAGGAGGAAAGAGTGACCACAGTGCCAAAGGCTACAAAGAGGCCAAAGAGAATGAGGACAGAGAAAAGGCTGTTGGATTTGGCAACTAAGAGATCATTAGTAACTTTGAAGAGAGCAGTTTCAGTGGTATGATGAGGCTGGAAGCCAGATTATAAGAGGTTAAGAAAAGAGGGGAGAGGGGGTGGCTAGGTAGCACAGTATATAGAGCACCGGACCTGGAGTCAGCAGGACCTGAGTTCAAATCTGGCCTCAGATACAACACAAAACCAAACTTTCAGAGGTTCCCCTAACCTTTTGAGTGAAGGGACATTCGTTTTTGTTTTTTTTTTAAAGCAATTGGGGTTAAGTAACTTGCTCAAGGTTACTTATTTCTGGGTGTGGTGCTGAGTATCTGAGCCCGGATTTGATCCAGGTCATCCTGACACTGGAGCCGGTGCTCTTACTCGCTGAGCCACCTGGCCGCCCCTAAGCAATTGGGGTTAAGTAACTTGCTCAAGGTTACATGGCCAGGTGTTACTGGGTGGGTGCTAAGTGTCTGAGCTCGGGATTCGATCCCCAGGTCATCCCGACACTGGAGCTGGTGTTCTTACTCGCTGTGCTACCTGGCTGCCCTGTGAAGTGACATTGTTAATCATGTATTTTAAAGGTTTGAGTATTGATTGCTTTCATCTACTTCCTAACCCAAGGAACACTTCATTGTAGTCAAACCAATAGTGTCCTGCATATGACCTAATAACTCCTTTCTTTGCCCTTTTCATTTCCCCTGATTTAGAATGTCCTTAGTGATTTTTGCAAGAATATCAGAGCTTAAAGAGTGGGGGCTGTGCCTACTGGTTTTTTTTTTCATCTCCTTACATATGAGGTCTCTGAAAGTTATTCCAGGTTCAAGGCACATTTTAGGTCTGCATCTATTCAAATCCATAGTTCAACAGCTCCCACTGTTTTTTTTCTTACTAGAACAATAAAAGGACATATTGTTGTTGTTTTTTTTAAGGGGGAAGGCAGGGCAATTGGGGGTAAGTGACTTGCCCAAGGTCACATGGCTAGTTTTTGTGTTAAGTATCTGAGGCCACATTTGAACTCAGGTCCTCCTGACTCCAGGGCTGGTGCTCTATTCACTGTGTCACCTAGCTGCCCCTGACATATTGTTTTAAAGTAAAAGTCATTAATTTAAGTAAACAGATGTCCAAGAAGTTAACAAGGAACATCCCCCCTCCCCATCCCCATGACACACTATCCCAGAATTTCCCATACCACTAGTGGGAGAGGGCATACACACAGGAAACACACATATGTAATTCATACTCCTAGGACTGGATAGAGAGATGGAGTCCCCTCTGTCAATAATATTGTCACTTGTGTTTTCTATGCTCTGCTGTGAGCTCTGGCTGTATTCTACTCCATTTTTTCCTCTGTTGAACTGACAGTGGAGGATCCTAGACACAAGGGCTAGTCTAGACTAAGAGTCACATTGAGATAGCAGCAGCCATCTTAGGGTTAGGTGAAGTTTGTTTTGAATGCCTTTGTTTCTGCTTCTGTTTTAATTCCTTAGATTCACTATGCTATTTCAGTTGGGTTAAGTACATTTTTTCCTAATGCCCTTGATTGCTGTTCTAGGTCCGTGTAAATCATCCCAGAGTTTTATTTAGTAAGACTGTAGGGGAAGGAAAGAAGGGAGGAAGGAAAGAAAGAAGGAAGGAAGGAAAGAAGGAAAGAAAGAAGGAAGGAAGGAAAGAAGCATTTACTAACTGTCCACTATGTGTTAGGCACTGTGCTAAATACTTTGTATTTTCTCATTTGAACCTTACAACAACCTTGGGAGGAATGTGCTATTATTATCCCCATTATATAGTTGAGGAAACTGAGGCAAACAGAGGTTAAATGACTTGTACAGGGTCACACAGCCAGTAAATGTCTGAGACTAGATTTGAACTCAGGTCTTCCTAGCTCCAGGCCTGGCATTCCACTTCACTATATATTCCATTCACTATACCACCTAGCTACACACAGTGGTAGCGGTAGAGTACAAAATCTTTGCCCAGCCCTTTTGTAGGCCCCTGAACTACTGTTTTTTAAATAATATTTTTTCACATGGTTCTGATTAGTACTTCTAGTTCTACTTTTCATTACTTTGTATAGGATTTTCTATATTAATAGTGTTTGTATTTGTCATTCGGAGGAAATGGAAGGAAGCATATCTCAGTTCATTATCTTTTAGGCTAGAGGGTCTAGCAACCTCTGATTTGGAAAAAAGAGAAATTGGTTGCTGTGGATTTCCTCATCATTTGGGTTGGAAAGAGGGAAGCATTTGGATGTAAGAGATATGGTGGCTGAGACACACAGATGATATCCTTTGAATCATGTCCATTTGAAATATATTGGACCAAAAACATTTACAGAACTCTGATTTTATATAATACACATATGGGTACAGTGCTATCAGAAATAACTGAAATTTCATTAGTGGAGAAATTTTGCTCCCTTTCTTATTTTCTACATAAAATAAAATTGTTACCTCTTTCTGTTTCCCCAACAAATAAACCAGGGTTTATAATGATCTTCTACAAAATATGTGAACAATCTACACTGCCAGAAGTATCATATACAGTCAATCGTCAACATTCATGCATTTAAATTTATGACTTCAAGCATTTGCGTGGTTTTATTTGCAGCTATGTTTAGGAGAGAAAAAAAATGAGAGGTGCAATACATTCAAGTTTGTGGAGTTGATCTATTATTTCATGCGGGTGTGTCCTTCACAATCTTCAATGCCATCCATCAGTTGTGAAGGACAGAGTGCTGGAGGTGGTGTTGAGACCTCACCAGTCTTGGTGTCTTCCAATAAGAGGGAAGCCAAGGTAGAGAGGTTTACAGCAGCATAGTATACAGTGCAATGTCTTCATACCACCATCTGACACAGTGGAAGGTAAGATTCAGGTTAAAAAAAGTTTTTGTTTTGAGAATTTTATTTGTTGCACAGTCTTGTGATACTGTAGATTCCATGTTATGAAAACTGAACATTGTCTGAAATCTACTTTTTTAAATTGAGGTATTGGTACAAAGGATTTCAGAATTTTAGGGAATTACTAGTGAGAAAAATGTTTTGCATATTACCAATGTTATTTTGTGTACTGCATTTCATTGGTTATTTCATGGTTACTGTGTTAAGAAAAGTGCATATTATTAGAATTAATGTTTTATTACAAAGAAATGTATGTAGAAAAGCATATTTTCAGTGATTTCTAGTGAAAGATTATAGTTTTTGGTGGTCATGGGAACTTAACTTTCCATTTCTTATGGGCTCAATGTATCAACATTCCCATTTTTTACTTTTATGTCATTTTCTAGGAATGTTACCTCCATAAAAGTTGAGGATTGACTGTACTTATTCCTACTTTAGACTTTCCATCCAAGAATCCTCTTTATGCACATTTCATTAGATCACTCATTTTATTTGTCAGTAGTATTGTCTTGAGAAGATTTTCAGGAAAGAAATGCTTTAACTACTTCTACTGACAGAACCAAAATCAGTAACACAAATCACTGGATTAGAGGGTTAAAAGGAAATGTATTATTTCAGCCTGTTTCTTAAACTAAGATCTATTCTGCCTTATTTCTCTAGCCTCAACTTGAGTCTTCAAGGAATCAGAGAACCTATTTGGAAAGATTGTTAGCTATCATCTGCTCCAATCTGGGCAAGATTTATGATAGTCATAAATTTTCAATGCCTGTTTATTAATTTCCTTATCTTAAAATGTTTCTCCTCCCTCATTTATTGCTTCCCTCTGGGAAGAACTTCATTGGGAAGAGGATAGCTGAAGGGAGAGGAAAGGCAAGTGCTGTCACCCTTACCATTAGATTCTGCCATGTAGACAAAGAGGAAACTGATGATGCCTGAAAAGAAGTTGAATACAACAAGTTTGGCATAGGCAGTGGCGCTACCAGAAAATAAGAAGCTCATCAGGTACATGAGGGGGATGATGGACCAGCCATATAGCATGAAGATTAATAAGATATCTGCTGCGTGATAGTCGTCAATGAAAGCTTTCACATCACATAATTTGAATACAACCTAAAACAAAGAAACAAAACACACAGATAGGAATCATGGGTTAAGGAATGAGGAGAATATAAATCAGCTAAGAACCCAAGAGAAAGAAACTGACAGTTCCACTTTAAAAGGTAGGGATATGAAACTATTATTCAGCCAAACTATTTTAACTACCTTTAAAAAACCTAGCTCATCAAAGGGAAAACACAAAGCACCAAGAAGCCAGCACTTTCTTACTTTTTTTTTTTTTTTAACAGTTTTGTTTTGTCCCTTTTGTCAAGAGAGGCATTAGAGTAGGAAGGTTGTATGAAAACAACAATGTCGAGGGCTTTGTGACTAGCACACATCAGTGAACAAAGGGACCAGGACTAGACTTCTGCAGACACTAAAATGTCAGGAAGTAAATTTTCTTCTACCAAGGAAGGGGACAGAGAAAGGCTGCTCAGAAAGTAGCTTCTCAGCAGCAAGAGCCACTCTGGCTAACCTTAGCTTTTGTGGCTAGATTCCAGAACAGAATAGTATTGCTGGAAGGGGAAGATACACACACACACACACACACACTCCTCCAATACTCACCAATAGCAGGAGGCAAGGGATGATAAAGTTGAAGAGGTCCCACAAAAAGGCAGAGAGCCAGAAATTAATAATTCGTACACCACTCACAAATTGGAGATGTTTTGCTTTAATGATTCTCTCAGTGACTGTTAGGAGACAAAAGCTACTGGCCAAGGCAGCCATACCAAAGAACAAACTGAAGGCAATTTCATGTCCACGACTGCCCCTGTGGGAGAGGGATATGGAGACATATCAGTATGGCCTAGTAGACTGGCAGCAGGGAAGATTGATTCATATCAGCAGCCACCTTCCAAAGTATTATATTTAAAGGTACAAAATGTTAGGAAGAAGTATTAATGATCTGAAAACAATAAAACAAGGAGAGAAAAAAAAGGATACATACTTATGGTATTCTTCCCTTGCAGCTTTGATGGCACTTCGAGGTTGAGGCTTATTGTAGATTTTAATGGAAGTGCTAGGACCATTACGTGCCATGTGTAGGATGTTGTCCACCAATGCCAAGGCTGCTGCAGGCGAATGGTATGCCTGATTGTTGAAAAAAGCAGTGATTGTTGTCTTGTTTTCTCCGGAAACAACATCAAATGCAACGAGGCATCGGTCACTGCACAGTCTACCATTCAAGAGGAACTCTTCTATGTCACCTAGGATGGGGAAGCCATAATGTTCTGTTGCCAATATACATCATATAATAAGATGTGATCCCTCTCCTTGAGGGATAATTATGCTTGGGAAGAATAAACATTACTATAAGGGCCACTAACCTCTCCTAAGGCTACAGGGGCAACTCTGATACAGCACAGAGTGAACAGTATCTGTGAAACTGGGCTATAGCAGTAAGCTAAAGTTACTCTAGCATGCATACTCCATACATCCTGGTCAGGTTAGTGTTAAATAAAATTTCCAATCCAATGGGATTGTGCAGAGCAGGAAATTATTATTCTTTGAATGTTTAAGGCAAACCATGTGCTTCCAGGGCTTCCTGTTTGTTTTGTCTTTTCAGCTAAATTATCAGTGCAGAGATAGTGTAATAGCAAAAAGGTCACTGGCAGAGCCAGTGGATTCAAATCCACATCTGACTCTTAATGCCTATGCAATCTTGGGCATGCTAGTTAACTTCCTTTGACCTTAGTTTCCTCATCTGTAAAATGAGGGGGTTGGAACAAAGAACCTCTGAGGTACCTTTTAGTTCTACATCTCTGTTTCTATGGGGAAAATCCACAAATTGTTGCATGTAAGATGATAAAGTAGATCATGCCTTTTCCCAAATCTTAATGTTTAGACATCAGGCTTTGAGACCAGAAGTTCCAAGACAAATGAATTTATTATTTTCTAATAATAATTTTCAAATTATTTTCTAACTGCCTGTGTTATGTGCTACCTTCTCAGTCAGAAAAAACACAAGAGAATTAAGAGAAGGACATACCATTGACCTTCAATTCATATTGTTTATTGTGACATCATAGTTTCTCCCAATCCCCTCCCTTGACTTGTAATGATTTTCCAGCTCCTCTTTGAGGACTTATAGTTTGGTCCAATTTCTTTAGAAGGGATATTAAAAAAATTTTAATTATATTTATTTATTTTTAGTTTTTGACATTCTCTTTTATAAGATTTTGAGTTCCAAATCTTTTCCCCATTTCCTCTCCCTCAGACAGCACGTAATCTGATATAGGCTATACATGTAAATCTTATTAGACATTAGTAGTGTTGTGAAAGGAGAATCAGAACAAAAGGGAAAAACCACTAGAAAAAAAAGAAACTAGTATGCTTTGATCTGCATTCAGACTCCATAGTTCTTTCTCTGGATGCAGAAAGCATTTCCCATCATGAGTCTTTTGGAACTGTCTTAGATCACTGTGTCGCTGAAAAGAGTTAAGTCTATCTAAGCTGGTCATCATACAGTGTTGCTGTTACCATGTACAATGTTTACTTGGTTCTGCTCATCTCACTCAGCATCAATTCATGCAAGTCTTTCCAGGTTTTTCTGAAATCTACCTGCTTATCATTTCTTGTAGCACAACAGTATTCTATTACATTCACATACCACAGCTTGTTCAATCATCCCTCAATTGATGGGCATCCCTTCAATTTCCAATTCTTTGTTACCACAAAAAGAGCTGATATAAATATTTTTGTACATGTGACTCCTTTCCCCTTTTTTATAATCTCTTTGGGATACAGACCTAGTAGTGGTATAGCTGGATCAAAGGCTATGTACAGTTTTATAGCACCTTGGGCATAGTTCCAAATTGTTCTCCTGAATGGTTGGATCAGTTCACAGCACCACCAACAATGCATTAGTGTTCCAATTTTCCCACATCTCCTCCAATATTTATCATTTCTCCTGAAAAGTCCAAATTTTTGAGATCTGTTCTGGCAGTTAAAGAGCCAGTTCTCTTGTAACAAATGCAATGGCAGAATTCTTTTGACTCAGATTCACTATTTTGCTATTTTCTTTTGGAACAAGAAATTTTCCCACTTGGTAAATTCTGAATTTTACTGTGAATAACGGAATTTGGCTGCATGATTTGCTGTTCCAAGATAAAGGTTAATGGGGAGGCAGAGCCAAGATGATAGAGTAAAGGCAGGGACTCACTTGAGCTCTCCCTGAAACCCCTCCAAATACCTTTAAATAATGACTCTAAGCAAATTCTAGGGTGGCAGAACACACAAAAAGATGTACTGAAACAATTTTGCAACCCAAAACAACTCAGACTATTGCACCAGGGTGAGAGAAGAGTGCAATCCAGCATGGGCTGCAACAGTGCAGACTGGGCCCCAACAAACCAGGAGCAGACCTTGGGGTGAGTCAGTCAGTGACAGCAGTGGCAGCTTCCAGACTTCTCAACCCACAGAAGCCCAAGACAACTTAGAAGGTCAGCAGGAAAGGTCTGTGAAACCTGGGTGAGAGGGGATGACACACCACAGAGTGGCTGCACTAGCACATCTGCTTCCAGAGCTCTCAGCTCACATATGGTAAGGGGGTAGAAAAACTGGTCAGAAGATTATAGGGATCTCTTTGCTAGCACGGGGGGCAGGATGCTATTACTCTGTCTATACACAGATTCAGGTGGCAGTCATGGGTGGCAGTCCCAGGGTGAGGAGGAGCATTAGCATAGCAGAACTTTGGTCACAGTGGAAGGGGGAACCCTCCTTATAGTTCCAGTGCCGAAAACAGTGCTTGTGGTTGCTCATAGACCAGAGCATAGGCCAGGAGAGTAGTAAACATGTCTCTTTAGATCATTTTATGTTGGAAGAACTGAAAACTTACAGTTCCCTAGAATTATCTCTGAAAACAGCTGCACAAAACCCCTAAAGCTTGAGACAGTGCACCCTCCACGTTGGTAGCAGTGCCCCACTTTAATTTTTAATTTTTAAAAATTTTATTTAAAAAAATGTACTTAATTATTTTTAGTTTTCAAGATTCATTTCCACAAGATTTTGAATTACAATTTTTCTCCCCTTCTTTCCCCTACCCCCACCCCAAAATAGCAAGCCTACTGAATACCACTTCCCCTAATCTGCTCTCTCTTATATCCTCCCCCATCACTCCCCTAACTTTCTAGTAGGGCAAGACGGATTTCTATACTCCAATGCCTGTATATCTTTTTTATATATACACATTTGTTTTTAAAACTTTGAATTCCAAATTTTTCCCCTTCTTCCCTCCTCACCCAGCCCCACTGGAAAGATAAGCAATTCAATATAGGTTATACGTGTGTAGTTACACAAAACATTTCCATAGCAGGTATATTGTGAAAGACTAACTATATTTTCCTCCATCCTATCCAGCCTCTCACTTATTCTATTGTCTCCTTTGACCCTGTCCCTTTTCAAAAATGTTTGCTTCTAACTATCCTCTCCCCCAATTTACCCTCCCTTCTATTATCCCCCCTCTTTTCCTGTAAGGTAAGATACCCAACTGAGTGTGTAATTTTCTCCCTCCTTAAGCCAAATTCAATGAGAGTAAGGTTGTCACATTCCCTTTTACCTTCCTGCTCTTTCCTTCCATTGTAACAGTTTTCTCTTGCCTCTTTTATATGAGATAATTTACCCTAATCTATCTCTCCCTTTCTCCTTCTCCCAATATATTCCACTCTCACCTCTTTATTTTATTTTTTAGATATCATCCCTTCATATTAAACTCATCCTGTGCTCTCTATGTATACATATACACCCTCACATATATACTTATACACACCTACACCCTCCTGTACATACATAAATATGTATGTATACATATATATCACATTTATATTCCCTTCAACTGTCCTCCTACTGAGAAAAGTATTATGAGTTACAATTATTGTTTTTCCATGTAGGAATGTAAATAGTTCAACTTTAATAAGCTCCTTATGATTTCTTTTCCCTGTTTACCTTCTCATGCTTCTCTTGCTTCTTGTATTTAAAAGTCAAATTTTCTGTTAAGCTCTGTTTTTTTTAATCAAAAATGCTTGAAAATCCTCTATTTCATTGAATGACCATATTTTCCCCTGAAGCATTATACTCAATTTTGCTGGGTAGGTGATTCTTGGTTTTAATCTTAGCTCCTTTGACCTCTGGAACATCATATTCCAAGCTCTTCGATACCTTAACATAGAAGCTGCTAGGTCTTGTATTATCCTGATAATTTTTACACAATACTTAAATTGTTTCTTCCTGACTGCTTGCAGTATTTTCTCCTTGACCTGGGAACTCTGGAATTTGACTAAAATATTCCTCAGAGTTTTCTTTTGGGGATCTTAATTCAAGAAGCGATAGCTGAATTCTTTCAATTTTCATTTTGCCTTCTGGTTCTAGAACATCAGGGCAAATTTGCTTGATAATTTCTTGAAAGATGGTGTCTAGGCTCTTTTTTTGATCATGGCTTTTAGGTAGTCCACTAATTTTTAAATTATCTCTCCTGGATCTAATTTCCAGGTCAGTAGTTTTTCCAATGAGATATTTCACATTTCCTTCTATTCTTTCATTTGTTTGGATCTGTTTTATAGTATATTGATTTCTCATAACGTCATTAGCTTCCTTTAGCTCCAATCTAATTTTGAAGGAATTATTACCTTCACTGAGTTTTTGAAATTCCTTTTCCATCAGGCAAATTCGGCTTTTTAAGGCATTCTTCTCCTCACTGGCTTTTTGGGCCTCTTTTTCCATTTCAGTTAGTCTATTTTTGAGGTGCTATTTTCTTTAGTCAAGCTGTTGCCTTGCTTTCCTTGATTTTCTTGCATCATTTTCATTTCTCTTCCCAATTTTTCCTCCTACTTCTCTTAACTTGATTTTCAAAATTCTTCTTGAGCTCCTCCATGGCCTGTAACCAATTCATATTTTTCTTGGGAGCTTTTGATGCTGGAGTTCTGACTTCATTGTCTTCCTCCCATACCATGCTTTGATTCTTTTGTCCCCCAAAAAAGGAGTCTATGGTAGGATTGCGTTTCCATGCTTGCTCATGTTGCCAGTCAATTACTTCAATTTAGAACTCTTTGCCATGGTAGAACTCTGCTTTCAGAATGGAGAGATCTTTGTACCAAATTGCTTTGTCCCAGAACCACTACCCAAGACTGCAAACCAGATCGAAGCAGGTTAAAGCAGGAGCAATTACCCTCTGAATGATATCTTGGTCCCCCTACAATCTGCAGGCCAGGAGCTCCTGAGGCAGCCAAGCCGCCATGCCTCCAGCACTTCTCACCCTGGGGGCAGGGGCCAGAACATGCTCTTCCATCCACTGATGTTCCAATAGAGTTCCACACTCACCTTTTACTTTGTCTTTCATGTTTATGGGTTGAGAAGTCTGGAAACCTGCACAGATGCTGGTGCTCCAGTCTCCTGAAGTCTGCTCCAGCTGCTGCTGGTCAGGTCTGCCCTGGGGCTAAGACCGCAGGCTCACATGGGGGTGGGCTGGGCCCCTTCTTACAGGCCTGCTGGGCTGCCTTCAGTGGGAGATTTGTTTCTCTCTGTCACTTTGTGATTTCTGTAGCTCTAAAATTTGTTTAGAATCATTTTTTACATGTATTGGAGGAGGGGGAAGCTGGAGCCATGGGGAATTCCTGTGTCTACTGTCTCATCTTGGCTCCAAACCCTAGAGTGAGAGCCCCACTTTAAAAGTCAAACGCCAAGCAAAAGCAGCTTCCAAGTTCAGAATTATGAGCATAGTAACTCTACATATATTCAGTTAACAAATTGAGGCAAAACATCACAGAAAAGAGAAAATCAAAATACAGGGTAACTCAGTCATTTAGTAAGTTCTCAATTCAATCACAAAGTATAAAGTCAAAGTTCTCCACCTCTGGATAGTACATTCATTTAGTCAGTCACAAAGTCTTTCTTCTCAAGTGGATATTAGTTTCCAATCATAAACAAATTCATAAATAAATTCAAAATTTTATTCAAAAAATAAACATTCATTTGGTCAGTCACAAAGTACAAAAATCAAAGTGCTCCACCCCTGGATCACAACTGCATTACAGTTATCATCAGTTACCACCAAGCATATTCTCAAAGGGCAGTGGAGAGCACAAAGGCAATCTACCCTTAAGCCATAACAAGGTTACAATATCATCACAGCATTCAATATCCAAGAAGAGACCTTTTCTTCATCTTGACCCAAGGCAAGTTCTCAGCAATCTCTGTTCCTGGGAAAACAAAGCTTACAAAGCCACAATATACATTGCCAGTGTCCTCACCAATTCACTCTCTGCCTGTAGAACAGTCTCAGGACCCCTGAAAACATTAGCAAGACCCTCTCCCAGGATTTCTGTAAACATACAACAAGAAAACCTCCTTCAGGGCTTCTGAACCAACAGCAAGGTTCCAGAACCTCTGCAATGACAGCATTGTCCTTTACCAGCAGACAAATCTAGCAAAATGACATCAAAACAGACAGAAAAAATACTGGCACTGCAGTCACGCCTCCTCAGTTCTTGGCAGCTCTGGGTGGCAGTTCTCAAAGTCCTTGGGCAGTTCCAATTGGCCCTCAGCAGTCTGGGTGGCTTCAGCTGGCAGTTTTCTCTCTCTCAGCAACTCTGGCCCCAGGCAATTCTCTCTCTCTGCCTCCACAATGCTGCTCCCAAAAGTTCTTCTGGCCTCTCTCTGCTTAGGCCTCTCTATCCACGGTACCAGTTCCTCCCAGTTCAGCCCCCTCTCTTCATGTCAACAAGTCCATCCCACAAGTGGGATTCACAAGCTCTGGGTTTTAACACAAGCCAAAAACCAAGCCAATATAAGGCGATCTTTAAATTCTAATACCATTACAATAGGCTGGGAAAATGTGCAAATGATAGAAAAAAATTCTGACCATAGAAATTTACCAGATCTAAACCCATACTCAGAAGAAGATAACAAAGTCAAAACTCCCATAAATAGTCTCCAAAGAAAAATATGAATTGGTCTCAGGCCATGGAAAAACTCAAAAAGGATTTTGAAAATCAAGTAAGAGAAGTAGAGGAAAAATTGGGAAGAGAAATGAGTGTTACAAGAAAATCATAAAAAAAGTCAACAGTTTGCAAACAGAGACCCAAAATATACTGAAGAAAATAACACCTTAAAAAATAGTCTAACTCAAATGGCAAAAGAGGTCCAAAAAACCAATGAGGAGAAGAACGCCTTAAAACGCAGAAATGGGGGGTGGAGTCAAGATGGTGGAGTAGAAACAGGACTTCCATGGGGCTCCAGCTTCCACCTTCCCCAGTTCATGTAAAAGGGGACTCTGAACAAACTTTGGAGCTATAGAACACACAAAATGACACAGAAAAGCTAACCTCCCGCTAAGGACAGCCTGGCAGGCCTGCAGAAATCTTCCAGCACAGTGCTTTGGGAGCGGAGTCCAGCCCCACACAAGTCAGAGGTTTTAGCCCCAGGGTGGGCCTGACCAACCACCAGCTGGAGGGACTTTAGATTACCAGCAGCTGTGGTGGTTTCCAGAACTATAAACACATAGATGCTAAGGACAAAGTGAGAGATCAGTGCAGTGTGGATTTTGGGATTCAGTAGTTGGGAGTATGGTCAGCCTTTATGCCCTGGAGGCAGGAGCTGCTGAGGTGCTGTGGCTGTGCAGCTGCCACCATGTGGCAGCTTCAGCTCCTGGCCTGCAGAGTGTAAGGGGACCAAGAGACCAGTCTAAGGGGTAATTGCCCCTGCTTTAACCTGCTTGGATCTGGATTGCGGTCTAGGGTGGAGGTCCTGGGGTGTGTGTCCAGCTTGCCAGAGCATGTGGATACTTTGGAGAGAGCACCCAACTAATACCTTCGGCAGCTGAGAGAACCCAACGTTTGGAATGAAGCTCACCTGTCTGGTGGCAGAGTCCTATTGTGGCAAAAAGCCAAAAAGTCAAGTAATTGAGTGGCAAAATGAGTAGGCAAAGGAAGCAAAGAAAAAAAAAAACAAAAACCAGAGCAACCCAACTTTATATTCCTATTTTGGTGACAAAAAGGATCAAAGCATGGAACAGGAGGAAGACAGTGAAGTCAGAACTCCCGCACCAAATGCTTCAAAGGAAAATACAAGCTGATTATTGAGGACCTTAAGAAACAAATAAGAGAAGTGGAGGAAAAATTGGAAAGAGAAATGAGAATGATGCAAGAAAATTGTGAAATAAGAGTCAACAGCCTGACTGAGGAAAACAACACCTTAAAAAATAGACTAACTCAAATGGTAAAAGAGGCTCAAAAAGACAAAGGAAAAGAATGCCTTAAAAAGCTGAATTTGCCAGATGGAAAAAGAATCTCAAAAGCTCACTGAAGAGAATCATTCCTTCAGAATTAGACTGGAGCAAATGGAAGCTAGTGACTTTATGAGAAATCAAGGTGCTGTTAAACAGATCCAAATGAAAGAATAGAAGGCAATGTGAAATATCTCATTGGAAAAGCCAGTGACCTGGAAAATAGATCCAGGACAGATAATTTAAAAATTATTGGACTACCTGAAAGCCATGATCAAAGAAAGAACCTAGAAATCATCCTCCAAGAAATTTTCAAGGAAAACTGCCCCAATATTTTCAAACCAGAGGGCAAAATAGAGGTTCAAAGAATCCACTGATCACCTCCTGAAAAAGATCCCAAAAAGAAAACTCCTAGGAATATTATAGCCAGGTTCTGGAATTCCCAGATCAAGGAGAGAATATTGTACGCAGCCAGGAAGAAACAATTTTAATATTGAAGAAACACAATCAGGATAACACAGGATCTACACTGAGGGATAGAAGGGCTTAGAATTTGATATTCCAGAGGCCAAAGGAGCTGGGATTAAAACCCAGAATCACCTACCCAGCAAAACTGAGTACCATGTTTCAGGGGAAAATATGGTCATTCAATGGAATAGAGGACTTTCAAGCATTCTTGATGAAAAAACCAGAGTTGAATAGAAAATGTGACATTCAGATACAAGAAGCAAGAGAAGCATCAGAAGGTGAACAGGGAAAAGAAATCATAAGGAACTTATCAAAGTTGAACTATTTATATTCCTACATGGAAAAAAATAATTGTAACTGATGAAACTTTTCTCAGTATGAAAATAGTTGAAGGGAATATAAATAAATAAATATATATGTATATATATATGTCTATATAGGAGGGCATACGGGCATATGAATACATATGTGAATGTGTGTATATATGTTTACAGGTATACATAGATAGAGGGCACAGGACCAATTTAATAGGAAGGGATGATACTTAAAAGGTGAAATTAAGAGGTGAGAATGGAAAATGAGAGGAGATGGGGAGAGACAGAATGGGGTAAACTATCTCATATAGAAGAGGCAAGGGAAAATGGTCACAATGGAGGGGAAGAACAGTAAGGCAAAAAGGTAAAACCTTATTCTCATTGAATTTGGCTCAGGGAGGGTATGACACATACACTAAATAGGGTATCTCACCCTACAGGAGAGTAGGTGAGAAGGGGATGAATTAAATCAATAAAATCAAATGTACTTGTGGAGGCTGGGATGACCTTCTTTCTTGGCTCCATCTCCTTTTCTGATCTTAATCCTGATTCTGACCTCAGCTTCTGCAGCACCAAGGTTGCATTCTTTTTATAGCCTTTATATGATCATCTTTGTCACAGTTCTAATAGATGGAAGTCCTGTCTTTCTATTTTTCTTTTGATGGTGGTATTTGTGTATAGGCTGGTGTGGTCTCCTTTCACATTCCCTGTTACCTTTCCTGGTGAAATGATTTTTTTTCCCATTGTTCTGCCTTTCCTTTTTTTTTTTAATGATTTTTTGGGTAGACTTTACATCTTTCCTGTTTATTTTCCATGGATCACATATGGGAAGTTTTCCTGAGATTAACAGAGATGCTTTAGACATGTGAAGGTAATGATGAAATGGAACTAAAGAGCCTTGGAGAACTTGCCTCAAACATCATACATGCCTTGAAGATGCTATGCCACAAGGCAATAGTAATTTAATGTTTGCAGGTGTTGGATAGTTAACTTGGTTGCAATAAAGCACAGAAAAGAGATGATATGATGTTTCAAATGACCTATCTTTTAAGGTTGAAGAGGTTGCTTTGGAGAAGTTAATAAAAGGGGCAATGACTAGAAATCACAATGACCACACTGAGTTCACCTAAGTGCTAAGGGAGATGGTATACAACAAAATGCTATGGTTGGAGTATAACCAAGATGGCAGATTAAAGACAGGGACTCATTTGAACTCTCAAACTCCTCTCTATACAAGTTCAAAATAATACCTCAAAACAAATTCTGGAGCAGCAGAACCAATAAAAGGTAAGGGTGAAAAAATTTTCCTGCCCAAGACAACTAAAAAGGTCAGCAGAAAACATCTATTTCATGGGAGTGAGAGTAGAGTGCAGTGCAGTGCAGGCCATGTCCCAGCAAGCCAATAGCAGACCTTGGGGTTGATTGCACCAATGGCTGGGGTTTCTGGGGCTTTCAACCCACAGATGGTAACTGGTCAGAAGGATATTTACTGGGTGCTTTTGGTTAGCACTGGCTGCAGGACCCTGCGGCATTGCTCATACACAGTTGAGGGTTGCAGTACCAGGGTGAGGAGGAGCATTAGCACATTAGTGCTTGTGACAGTAGGGAGCAGCAATCCTGGTCATAGTTCTAGGGTAGAAAAGGGTGACTGACATTGCTCACAAACCAGAGTACAGTCCAGAAGAGCAGTGGCCATACCTCTCCATACATCATACCACTTCGTAAGAACTAAAAACATATAGATCCTCAAAAGTAGTTTTGGAAACAGCAGCACAAAAAACTTGAAACTTGGGACTGTGCCCCCTCTGCCCCAACAGCAGAGTCCAACTTTGACATAAAGTTCAAAGCCAAGAAATGGGCTGGAAAAATGAGCAAACAAAAAAAAAAGAACCTGACTACAGAAAGTTATTATAGTGACAGGGAAGATCAAGACAAACTCAGAAGAAGACTTTGAAGTCAAATGAGATACATACAAAGTTTTAAAGAAAAACATCAATTGGTCACAGGCCCCAAAAGAATTCCTGGGAGAACTCAAAAAAGATTTTAGCAATCAAATAAGAGAAACAGAAGAAACAAGAGTGATGAAAGAAAATTGTGAATTATAGTCAATAGCTTTGTATAGGAGCTACCAAAAATACTGAAGAAAATAACATCTTAAAAAATAAAACTGTTCAAATGGTAAAGAGGCACAAAAATGTACTGAAAAGAACTCCTTAAAAAGCATAATCAAATGGAAAGAGAGGTACAAAAGCTCACTGAAGAATATTCCTTAAAAAATAGAATTGGGCAAATGGAAACTAAAGGCTCAATGAGATATCAAGAAGCAATAAAACAAAATGAAAAAAATATAGAATCAAATGTTAAATATCTCATCAGAAAAACCAAGTGACCTGAAATATAGATCAAGGAGAGATAATTTAAGAATTATTGAAAGCCATGATCAAAAAAGAGCCTTGATATCATCTTTCAAGAGAGTATCAAGGAAAACTTCCCTGATATCTTAGAAAACAGAGTGTTAAATAGAAATGGAAAGAATCTACCAATCACCCCCTGAAAGAGATCCTCAAATGAAAACTCTCAGGAATGTTATAGCCAAATTCTGGAGTTCCTAGACCTAGAAGAAAATATTGCAAGGAGGTGGAAAGCAACAATTCAAATATTGTGGAGCCACAGTCAGGATAACACATGACTTAACAGCTTCTACATTAAAGGATGAAATGGCTTGGAGTGTGATAATCTGAAAGGCAAAGAAGTTAGAATTACAAACAAGAATAATCTAGGAAAACTAAGTGTAATCCTTCAGGGGAAAAGGGGCATTTAATGAAACAGAGAATTTTCAAGCAATCCTCATGAAAGACGATCTGAATAGAAAATTTCAATTTCAAATATAAGACTCAAGAGGAGCATAAAAAGGTAAACATGAAAGACAAGTTATATTGCATTCAATAAGGTTAAACTATTTATATTCTTATAGGAGAAGATGATTCTTATAACTCCTAAGAATATTTTCATTATCAGAGCAGTTAGAAGGTGTATATGTAGACAGAGGGCACAGTTGTAAGTTGACTACAATGGGATGATTTAAAAAAAATATAAAATTGAAGGGTGAGAAAGCAGGATGCATTGGGAGAAGGAGGAAGAAGAGGGAGAATGGGGTAAATTATATTACATAAAGAAGCAAAAAAGGAAGAACTTTTACAGTGAAGGGGAGATGGGAGGGATGCTTGAACTTTACTCTCATCGGAACTGGCTCAAAGAGGGAACAACATTGTAATAGTAATGGCATTTAAAGATTCCCCTGCATTGGCTTGGTTTTCAAACTGATTGTGTTAAAACCCAGAGTTTGTTAATCCCACCTGTGGGATGGACTTGTTGATGTGAAAAGAAAGTCCTGAACTGGGAGGAGCTGGTGACGTAGATTTGGAGAGACAAGAGGGAGGCAGGAAGAACCTTTTTGGAAGTTCTTTTTGCAAGAACCTTTTTGGAAGCAGCACCTCGTGGAGGCAGAGAGAGACTGAAAGGATCGCTGAAGGCCACTTTGAATTGCCCTGGACTTTTGAGACCTGCCCCCGGAGCTGCCAAGGACTGAGGAGACATGGCTGTTTTGCTGGTACTTTGTCTGTCTGTTTTGATGTTGTTTTGCCAGATTTGTCCACTGGTGAAAGACAGTCCTTTTGTTGAAGAAGTCCTGGAACTTGGCTGCTGGCTAAGAGATCCTGAGACTGTCCTGCAGACAGAGAGTGAATACTGCCCACTGGTGAAGGACAGTGCTGTTGTTGCAGGGGTCTGGAGACTGTTCTGCAGACAGAGTGAATACTGTCCACTGGTGAAGGACAGTGCTGTTGTTGCAGGGGTCTGGGAACCTTTCTGTTGGTTCAGAAGCCCTGAAGAAGGATTTTCTTGTTGTATGTTTACAGAAATCCTGGGAGAGGGTTTTGCTAATGTTTTCAGGGGTTCCAAAACTGATGGAAGTTGGTCCAGCAAACACAGCCCCTCCTCTAAAAGGGATAAAAAGACTGAGGTTGGCTACTTTGGGTACAATACCACTAGAGTGTACTAAGATAGACTTACCTACATCTTGCTATAGTAGCAGATAATATGGTTATATGCATACTAGGTATAAGAAAACAATCTGGAATTGAGGGTCCACTGAACTAGAATTGAGAAATAGGATTAATGCTGGAGCTGCTCCAGGGTTCAAAGAAATCATCTCTTTCCCACATACCTTTCCACTTGCAATTATAAAACTTTATTCGGCAGTGATTATGAGGATTTAAGATATAGTGAATTTTACTGCTTCAACAGTAGATTCTAAGCAACAAGAATTGTGGTCTCTCTTAAGAACTTTGGAACTGATTGTGTGACATGGGAGACACTGGCACAGAACTGCCCCGCATGGTGTGCCCTCACTATGAACAAAGCAGAATTGAAGTAGCTTAAAAGAAACACAAGATGTACAGATTTAGAGAATCCACCCCAGATGTTCACATGGACTGTTTGTGCCTGACCTGTGGTAGAGCATTCTGAGGTCATATTGGTTTGACCAGCCACAGGGAGATGCACTGTAACTTGACTCTAACAGAGTGATTTCATTTTGGTCCTCAAGAATGAAGGAAACAGGGGTGGCCAGGTGGTGCAGTGAGTAAGAGCACCAGCCCTGGTGTCGGGAGACCCAGGATTGGTTCCGGCCTCAGATACTTGGCACACACATGAAAAATAACTGGCCGTGTAACCCTGAGCAAGTTACTTAACCCCAGTTGCTTTAAAAAAAAAAAAGAATGAAGGAAACAACTAACTTCCTCAGGTCATTACCTCTGCTCTGACTTTATTTTCCTCTCTTCCCAATCTCAACCCTAGAAGTAATCAGGTCAGTACAATAGTATCTTCTGTTCTTGAGACTCTTACTCCCCTGTCCTATTGCTGCTTAAACACTGTCAAACTTCCAGCCTGGTTTACTTCCACTGTCTCTTCCACTCCTACCCAGCTGAATGGAACTAAAGGAAGTCAAGCAATTAAACTGACTGAATATACTACAAACTTTTGTTAATTAACCTCAACAAAGCAATATTTTTAATCCTAATTCAATTCCCTATCTTACTCCCCAAAGAAGTCATTCCAAATATTCTCTTCTTTCCTCAAGCTTCTTTGTAACAGCAAGCACCCTAGCATACCCAGGATGGCTGCCAGCACAGATTCTTTGATCTGCTTTTCTAAAGGAAAGCAACTCAAAAAGGGTTAACAATCTTACTTTACATAAACATATATACATATACACACACACACACACACATATATATATATACATACATATATCTATATATGAACTGAATTTCAGAAAATACAAACAAATTACAAGCAGACAAAAAATACAGCTAGAGAAAATAACACAATTCAACAGACCAACAGACAGGGCTTCTAGCTGTCTGACCATTACATATATACATGGTTAGTTACCAGAGAGAGAAGCACCATCATCTGAGTTTTCAAAGTTGGGGGACTCAATGGCTACCCAGAGTTTCATCCGGCCAAATCACAAAACTCTTCTTCAGGGTCAGAGGACACCACAAACTTTATGAACCACTGCCTAATTACAAAGTAACAAAAAGTGTGGGCCTTCCTGAAAAACAAGCACTCCCTCCCTCCCCCAAGCAAGCTTCTTTTATTAGGCTCCAAGTGAGGCCCATTAAGGGGTAGGGAAGATCTTCAAATTTCCTTTCCATTACACTCCTACACAGCCCTGTCCCTTGCCCTTTTATCTGAATGCCTTGCCTTTTATTTTACTGAGAAAACAGAACATTCTATATAAGCTCTATTTTCTTGATCTCAAAACACCTTGCCATTGTTACCTATTCTCTCTTCCTTTCCTTCAGTCCCTGATGATGGGGTGGCTTTTCTCATTTCTAAAGTCTTTATGTATTTCTTACAATGTTCATATCAAAGGATATGAAAAAAAAGAATCTCAAGGGAAGAAACGTAAACTAAGTTAAAAATGTCCTAATTCATGAAGATAAGAGAAAATCAAATTAAATAAACTTCCCATTTTTACCTCATATCCACTGAAGGTGCTATGAGAAGTTGTTGTTCAACTGTTTTTCGGTTGTGTCCAGCTTTTTGTGACCCCATTGGGGGTTTCCTTGGCAAAGATACTGGAGTGGTTTGCTATTTCCTTCTCTAGCTCGTTTTACAGATGAAGAACTGAAGCAAATAGAGTTAAATGATTTCCCCAGGTTCACACAGTAAGTGCATGAGACTATATTTGAACTCAGGAATATGACTCTTCCTTGACTCTAGGCCCAGCACTCTGTCCGCTGCACCACCTACCTGCCCCACTGTGAGAACAGAGACACAGTAATAAATCATTATTCTGGAAATCAATTTTGAGTTATGCAAAAAAATTAATGTTGCAAACTCCTGGACATATTGTACCACAGAGATTAAAACCAGAAAATATTGATTGCTTATTTTTCTTCAGTTGGTGTGCCATTTACTATTTCTGAAACAGATTGGCTTTGCAAGATGTTCTGTGTAGAAAGTGTTTATTTCCTCCCAGCCATTACACTACCAGATGAACCATGATAATCCTGAATTATGGAACATATGTAACAAAATATTTCTAGCAGTACTTTTTGTAGCAACAAAATTAGAAACAAAATAGGTGAAGGAATCAGAACTGGTGTGAATAATGAAGCATGTTATTTGAATTCCTATTATTTGAAATTATAGCTATGTAAAATAAAGTTATTGGTCCCAGCAAAATGAAAATATGCAGTGTGAATTCAAATAATGTGATTGGTATACAAGATTCATTATTTGTGGAACTGAGTCCCAAGATCCATTGATATGGGACTTTTCATCATTGGTTAAAATAAATTCCCTGCACCTGCAAAAGGGTGAGGTTGAGTTGGTGACAAAGAAGATAAAAGAGCTCCATTCTCTTTAGTCACTTTGAGTCTCTAGTTTCTTTGGGTTTCAAGTCATTTTGGGTTGTGTAGTCACTTTGGGTGCTTCTCATTTCCAGTTTCTAGAGAAAAGATGTACAATGCCAACCCCCACTCAAGATGCTTAGAGGAAACTAAGATTCTGGGAAGAAACTGAACTTGAGAGGAGTTGGCAGTCTCCATCATCTCCCTAGCCCCAACTTCTGCAACCACAGACTCTGAGGAACTTCCCCTGGAGCGAGATTCAGGATTCTCTTTGTTCCCAATGGGGGAGCTCATTTACTCTATATCATCTGTTACATATTCTCCAATGTATACTTCCTTTGATTTGTTTTGCCATTGATTTGGATAAATAACTGTTCGCTGTGGAACTGGTATTAGGTGGGAAAGGGATCAAGCCTAGGAAATAAAGCTTAGAATCTTACTTTCCTCTGATTAATGAACAGCATTCAGAAGTTTAGCTTGAACCTGAAAACCCTAGACTAATAATATTTAAAGGAGAAGACAGATATAATTCCAGCCTGGTATTCTCTCTCTCTAAAAAGAGCTGAGTGGCCAAGTTTTTATTACCAACCTCCTGTATCCCTGTACGGCATTATTTAAAATAAGAGGGAGAAGAGGCTAGAGATGTTTATTTTGTCTCTCTCTGAGACATGCAAAATGACCCCATGCTACTCACTGGAGAGGAGGGACAGCCTCATTTGTATAAATTAGGGTCTAAGTATATACAATGACTACAATAATGCAAATGAAAAACAACCCTAAAAGGCAGGTGAACTTAGATTAATTGCAATGATCAATCCTGGTCCTGGAAAACAAATGATGAAATATTCTTTTCTTTTCTTGGTAGTGGTATTTTGTTTACTGTGTTTCTTTATTACAAGGAAGAGTTACATACGGGGCGGGGGGGAGAATATTAGGAAATGATTGTGATATAAAAAATAAAGGCAAGATAAAAATGAATGAATTCTGTAAACAATATTTGTATAAAATGAAAAAATAAGAATGAATTATATGTTAGTATCTATTGAGTAAAAGCATAAAAAAGATTAGTGATATTTATCAATAGATTCTAAAATATCATATCCATAAGACTAAAATTATAATCTTTTTCTGTATTAAAAATGCATATATACCATGGGCTGAGAATCATACAGTATTATTTCCATTTTTATATCCTCACCCAAAAATAGACTAATTAGAGTCAACATATGATTCTTAATACATATAACTGGAGCTGCCTTATCATTTTTATCTTGATTACCTTCATTTGAAAAAAATAAATTAAATTACAGAATCATAAACACTTTGAATAAGTCAAACAGAAAGTTTTAATTCCTAATGAAAATTTAGGAAGTTGTGATTTCAAAATGAGCTGGCCCTAAGAAACAAGGCTGTGTAGTCTTTAGCCCTTGACTGTCTAAAGACTCACTGCAGGAAGCTGAAGCACTGTACCCAGTGGTGCTACAAACCATGAGATTGCACACAATGCTGCACTGTGAGATTCTTAGTATAGTGCCTTTCATATAGCAGCTGCTTAATAAATATATTAATGAATTGAAATGTCAGACAACAAGCATTTATTAAATGCTTACTAAGTGCTAGGTACTGGGTTAAGCAATACAAACAGAAGCAGAAAGAAAGCTCCTGCCCTCAAGGATCTTAAATTCTAGTGAGGAAAGACAACATGTAAAAGGGAACTGAAAGGGTTGTGTGAGAGAAGGTACCTGGCTCAGAGGCATCAGGTAGAAAAAGTCCTATGGAGATGACTCAGCCTAGGGAGGGATGAAGTCATTTTTGTCCCGAGTTTCCTCCTTAAATTGGAAGTTCTTGGAGGAACCAGTCAATCAGAAAATCGTCCCACTATATGTGACCCTTACCTTTAACCAACTGAGGCACTTGTTTCTCATCGTGTAGCAAAACTTGAATATGTTGTTTGAATCGCCGACTCAGTTCTGTATTTCCAGAAACAGAGAAAGGCACAATGGTTCGGCCATATGGTTGCAAGCTCATCTCTAATTTAGGGTCATCTTGCACTTCTGAATAGAAAGTGATGGCTTTCAGAAGTATGGAAGTAAATGTTAGAAGTACCAAAATCTGCAGTAGTATTAACTTCCAATTACGCAAACTGAAGGTAGCCCTCTTTACTAACATGGCATAGAACTGCTGACTGTAGAGATAAATCTAGAAAGCAGAAAGAAGTATTATGGTAAATACATTCACCTAAAGTTCTTTAAACTCTGTGCAGAAGTTTCTGTGTTGTAAAATTCTTATTAAGCAAATGAGAAATCTTGAAAAAAAGAAAAACTAGGGGTATGATTTTCAAGCTTGCTTCATGCTTTATTTGAAGTTTTTTGGATCACCACATTCACTCTCTGTGTGAGATTCCAGAATGTAATTGATTTCTAGTGACACATTTAAAGACAAAGAAAAATACTGAGTAAATTTAAGATCTGGTAAAATTTGCTATTGTGATAAGGCTAATTTAATGAGGTATGCTTTTCTTGGCTTATTAAAAAAAACAGTCTCTCTATTACAAACGCCTTTTTTGACTAAGGAACTTTGTGATCTAGGAATTTTGTATAATACCTTAGGACATCAACTGCATTTCCAAACTATCACAAACAGAAATTAATGATTCCATCAGTCCTGGCATTCAAAAATCACTTCAAAGTTAGAGAGATAATAATGTCATATCCAACATAAGTCAGTCATTATATTAAAGATTTTACAATCATTATATTATTTTGATCCCATAGCAACCACTATTATTTTTCCCTTTACAAATTCAGGAAACAGGTCAAGCAGATATAAGATAAATTTTGCAACTGGAACAAAGAAGTGTAGAATTTACCTGGAACAGAGGCTGGCTTCCCAGTGATTATAATTCTTGGAGGCAGGCCCCAGTGAATGTGCCACAGTTCTGATCCCTCTACCTCTCCCTTTTCCATAGCTGCAAAATGTACTGAGCTTGGGGCAATTTGCAGTTGATGTCATTCCCTGTATGTGTTCGCTTAGCTAGTGAAAATTGAAAACCATTATGAAGTAGAAATGGTGTTACAGCAATTTAAAAAATCTGGATTGTGTTCTATGTGAATTGGGTTTTTTATGTTATAAAATTTGATAATTTAAAGCTGTTATATTTGGGTTACAAACCAGTAGTAATAATACTGCTGATATTTACTATGATAGCAAATTGTCTTATTTAAAATTTTGGCTATTATGGAAATATATAGTGGTTTAAAGTTCTAATTTCCACATTATTAATAATGAGATGAATTATTCTCTGTTCAAGGTGATTTAGAAATACATTCACCTAAAGTTCTTTAAACTCTGTGCAGAAGTTTATGTGTTGTAGAATTCTTATTGAGCAAATGAGAAACCGTGAAAAAAAGAAAAAATAGGGGCATGGTTTTCAAGCCTGCTTCATCTAAGAATGTAGTTATGTTAATTTAAAGGTTTATGGATCACCACATTCATTCTCTATGTGAGATTCCAGAATGTAATTGATTTCTAGTGATATATTTAAAGACAAAGGAAAGAAAAGATACTGAGTAAATTTAAGATCTGGTAAACTTTGCTATTATGATAAGGCTAATTTAATGAGGTATGCTTTTCTTGGTTTATTAAAAAAAACAAATTCTCTATTGAAAACACCTTTTTGACTAAGGAACTTTGTGATTTAGGAATTCTGTATAATACCTTAGGAATTTATGTTCTTAAGGACATTTTGCATTTAGTTTAGTGAATTCCAATTTTAAAGGTTTATTTTTGTTTAAAGGAGGGAGAAAGATATCATTTAAAATTTTCCAACTAATTTTCTTCCTAAAAGTTTAATGATTATTTCTCTTAACATCAGGATAAATTTAAACTATTTTTTAAGGAAAGGGAAATATTTTTAGAAGAAATGTTTTGAAAAATTTGTGATTTGTTTGAAGACCTACTAAATTTTCAAAATAAGTTATTTTAAATTAATGCAATAAGTTGTAAAGCAGAAGAGATCTTGCTGTTTTAATCTAAATTTGTAGTTATTCCATGGCCTAAGCAAAAGTTAAAATGTATATTTGAACATATATGTAAAAGATTTAAATTCCTGAAGTATTTCATTCTTCCAGACTGGGTATAATTAGGGAAGAATAAACAAGTATATAAATCTGTCAGCCTGTGGGGTTAGCCATTAACCTCTTTGCTTTGTTTAAGCTAGGGATTCCAGTACAGGATAGTTATGTTAGTAAGGAATAATAACTTACGAGCAATCTTGTTTTATGGTTAAAATTTAAAGGAAAGCTGTATAATCTGGATAATGGGTTTGAGAGATTTAGAAAGATAAGTAAAGGTTAGGTTAGAAATATGGAAGGCAGATAAGAAGATTTAGGGACAAATGGGGGTTATCCAAGCTCCTCCTGTCTCTAAATAGTTGCTCTGGATACCTTTGTGTCAGTTTCAGATAGTTTAAGTATGTTGGAAGAGTATGAGGAAGTAGTTTAAGAAGATAGAAAAATTATGAAACTTGATTTTATAATTAATAGCTCAATCAAATTTTAGATATTATTATCTGAAGGATACCAGTCTATATTTATTTGCCATTTAAGACTTTTTGAGACTGCAATTTACTATTGTTTTAAGCTTTGATTACAGGGATAGTTGTCATAAAGCCTATAACAGAATGGCATGGGTTGCAGACTGAGAGCTGCTAAAGGTGGAAGTGTGTGCCTGAGAAAAGTTTTGAAGACAACCTTGGACACTGCCTAGGCAGGATTTTCTTAACTCTATTTTCCAATTGTGCTTTTTTCCTTTCTGAAAAGGAAAATTTTCCACTTGATTACTCCTAAGCCTTGTTCTCAGCACCTAGGGGCTACATGATTCCTATCAGATATGACACATACCTGGAATCAAACTAAGGAGGTTCTTTCCTTCTGTTAAGATATATGACACTGCCCCTCTTTTTCTTTTATAGCAAAATTATTAGTCAAGAAGTTCTGAGTTGCTATAATACGATGTAAAAATGAAATGCTCATAATTATAACCTGTATTCATTGTCAAATAAATATAATATAGATATCTTCCAAAGGAGGAAATAATTAGACCAAGTAATTAAAGATTAAAAAGGCTAGCAAATTTTGAAAAAAGCAACAAGATCAGACTGATTCCTCTACGAACTATATAAAGATGTATATGATTGGCTTTCAAAATTTTTTTATCATGGAAATTCAAGTTTTAAGCATGTTTTGGTAATAATATCTCAAATTTGGATTTCTGCACAAAGACTGTATAAGACAGTGGTAAAGGTGAAATTATTTCTTTCTTATTAAAGTATCTGTCTGATAATTTTACAAGGCAGATGAACTCATTTTATGGATAGATCTTCACATTTTAAGGATTCTTATACCAGGTACAGGATTTAAGGACGGAAACAGCAAGTGATACATGTACTGGAAACTCTCTGAAGTTTCAAAAATGTGGGACCAATTTTAAGTGACTGTACTAATTTATATTAATCCAGAATCCCTGGGAAATTCTAGATCTGAACCAGAGAAGCAGAACTCCTTTTTTGAACTGTATAACTACATGAGGCATCTGGGATACAAAAAGTGCTGTTTAAATGGATATTGGGAATAGTCACTGGGATACAAGTTCTTTGATGTTAATTAACATTGGTAATAATGATTCTGTTGATTTTGTATGGTTCACATGTAAGCTTCCTTGGTTGTTTTGGTGACATGTAAATCCCCCTTCCCAAAACTAGTATACTGTGAGCCACCTAAGTCGTCTAATTTGTACCTGACTGAATGTGATCATGCAATTTTGTAAACTGTGAGAAAAACTTTATTGTATTGTTTAAACCTAGTCCTGTGTGGCTACAAAACTGAACCATTTATTGCACTGTTTGAAGCTAGCCCTGTGTGGCTAGGAAACAACCACTTCTATGTGTCCTTAGTATCAAATCATATATTTTCTGGGAGCCCTTGTCAAGTCTGACTACTCCAGCTTGTGGATATGGACTTTTGGATTCATCTGACACATCTAAAGGTTGCCCCTGCACCTGAGTGGACATCTGAGTCAAGGGACCTGAAAAAGATGACATCAGATGCAGATACCTTTCCCAAGAGTATGGACCAGACCTCCCTCTCTACCTGGGTCCCTTACATATCCAAGACTGGTTCTTTATATCTTTTTGCAGCTTTAGCTTATTTTTACTTGGTTGTTATGTATTCCCATTGTGCTTCCTTCCTTGATCCCCCTTACTACCTGTTCCTTTTGCTTGTTTGCATTTGCATTACAGAAGTTGCCCACCTATGGGATGTCCAACCACAGGAGAAAAGTAACTTCTCCTATTTCCCCAGTAACTGCATGAGACAGACTCAGTCTGACAAAGGATTTGACCATTACCTTTAGTGCCCCCTATTTCAGGAAGTGATTGGGAAAAACCTATATTTACATAGATAAGGATTTTGGGAACACTGCCCCCCCCCCCCAAGAAGAAAGTTTTTTTTTCCCATACCTTCTTTGGTTTACAAACGAAATCTTTAAAGATTTGTCTTTGACCAAAAGGAGAAAATAATAATAATTTAATATTACTTTATCTAAATCCTGAACAAATCAGATTGTTTAACCTTGCTTTAAAAATGCCTTTTCCTGTGCCAGCAACTCCAGAGACCAGATAAGGCTGAAAGTAGGATTCTCTTATTTTGGGAGACAAACTCCATATGGGAGGAAAATAGACATCCTGAGACAATAAATTCCAAATGGATCCTGCTCTGTCCATTATCTTGTCAATTTGTATTTACAACCAAGGAACTTCTTTCTCATGATATGGATAGTAAACACATGGAGGTCATAAATTTGTGTGATAAAGCCACCCTGAATTGGCATGGTTCTAAAATGTATTCTGATTCTTTTGTTCAGGCAGTCAGAACTTAGTTTCTGGTTCCATGATCATGAACTGCTAACTTTAAGGTAATAAATGATAAATGTATATAATCTAGTCTGTTTGTTTCCTTTAACCAAACTTTTCAGGTTAACAGTTCAAATGCTGAAATCAAAACATGTACCTTGCTTGCTAACCAAATCTTCCAGGCTTACGGTTCCAAGCAAGATTGCTTACCCCTGTATTGAATTTGACAGAGTGGTAGTGGTGCTCATGGTGCTCCTGGTTGTCTGGTTTTTTATCTTCTTCATCATCAGTGTCACTAAGATAAAGCCCCATGTTATCTCCTTCTAAAGACATTCTGCTGGCCTGTCTCAGGAATTCTTTATTTGAGGCAGACAGTTGGACGGCTTGGAGATCCATCTTGGCATCCACCATTTTACCAACCCTGTACCAAAAAGCATTTCATTTTAGCTAGAGCTGAAAGTTAATTGTCTTTGGGAGGATGTCAATGTAATTGATAAAACACTAAATAATACCCTTAGTAAGGCATGCATTAGAAATAAAAAGGGATAATTTTTCAACACATCAAAAACAGGAAAACCTTCTAATTACTAAGAAATATGGGCATATCTGCAAAATATATAATTAGAAATGACCTCTGCAGTGAAACTTATAGGAAAGTGAAAATCCAGTTGCATTTTGTAAGTGGAAAAATGTCTTACTCTGGGATATACAGTGGTTCTAAAGCTCGTGAAACTGCTTAAAAGGTCTCTGAGGAGTATGTATGATAGGTCTTAAAATCATTTGGGTACTACAAAGTCAAAACAATAGTAAAGACAATTATAAAGTTTTATATTATATTATCCCTGATTCTTTAATGTACTATTCATTGCTATATAAGTGCTTCTTTGCTTTCTTATATTTCACCTGGCTGTAAAAATCTAAATCCGTTATTCAAGAACAAAAAGGATGAAATCAAATGGGAAGAATTTGTTTCAGTAACCCTGCAGGAATGGAACTGACACAGGTTATAAAGAACAACAGCAGAAAGTACACTCCACAAATAATGAAGAATTTTACTAGGTGAATATTGTTTCCATCTTCATTTATATCTTTAATGATTTAAGCTCAATACAACTCAGTCTACTGACAATTTCCTTTCCATGAAGAATTATATCAGGAAGCACTGAATTTAAGGTGGAAAGGATATCAGAAGATACTTACATTAACCCACACCTGACCAGGAATCTCTTCTATAAGCTTAGTTTGTCTCTGTGTTACTTTTTTTTTTTTGCTTTTTGGAGGGCATTGGGGTTAAGTGACTTGCCCAAGGTCACATGGCTAGTTTTTGTGTGAAATGTCTGAGGCCAGATTTGAACTCAGGTCCTCCTGACTCCAGGGATGGTGCTCTATTCACTGCGCCACCTAGCTGCCCCTCTCTATGTTACTTTCAACTAATGTTTCTAGTTCTTCTCCCTAGAGTCAAGTAACACAAGGCAAATGAGGACTTCAATGCTACACTTTCCAGTATTCTTGATTTCCTATTATTCCCATGACTTTCTACTATTCCCATCCAATCTGCTAAATAACCTCTGAGCCTAGATCATCTCATCCATCTACCTCTATACTTGTACTTCAGAGTAATACAAAGGAAAGTCCTCAAAATGTATAGACATTAACTATTAAAGGCTCACATTTTTTCTAATTTCAACAAGTGTGGAAGGCCAATCTCTTAAATGGTCCATAAATGGGAAGACTCTGGTCCAGGATTTCTTCCAAGCCAGCTCCCCATGAAAGCTATATTATGTCTTAAGATTGGTTCACCATCTCTTCCTGACTTGCAGGAGTTTAGGACATGATAACCGAGAAGTGACCCAGACATAGATGCATTCAAGGGAACAAAGACATTAAAACATACAAATATGCATAAATGGACAAGGACATTAAACATTTTCTCATGGGAACCTAAGAGATAATTGCTTTCCATTCATTTTATAAACCCTGCCCTCTGACCAATAAATCGGAACTGCTATGACAGAACCCACCTGGCTCATGTCCATCATTCCAAGCTTCTTAGTTTGGCCTGTGCCTATTTTGATGCAGGCATCAATGGCGCCATGAGCAGTGACTTAAGAAAAGTACCTGGTAGAGGAGTGGCCTCCTATAACTCCAGAGAACAAAACTAAAGGTAGGAGGAGAAAGTTAAAGGATTTTCTGTCAAGTTAAAAACTTACAGAGGGTAACTCACAAGGCTAATGAGAGTATGTAATAGGGATTAAAGAAAATACAAACAAGCTCAGCAAGTCTTGGAAAAAAAGCTTTCAGGAGAAAATGGGACAGGTACAAAGTGAAAGTAGAGACCAAGAATGTTATCTAAGATTTTTAAAAAGAATAGTAAGGGGTGGCTAGGTGGTGCAGTGAGTAGAGTGTTGGCCCTGGAGTCAGGAGGACCTGAGTTCGGATCTGACCTCAGACATTTAACACACACAAACAAAAAACTTAGACGTGTGACCTTGGGCAAGTTACTTAAACCCAATTGTCCTCCAAAAAGCAAAAAAGAAAAAAAAGTAAAAGAAGGAGAATTATTTATCACCAATAGTCAATTACAATTTTGTTTTTGTGTCTCTGTGTGAATGAGAGTGAGTGTAAGTAATCTGATACCCTGTAAGGTTTAAAACTGCTGGAATGCTGCTATCCTTTTCCCTCTCCCTTCTTCAGGAGGCAGCGGGAGAGAGAAAGAGAGGGAAAAAGCATTTTATTTTATAGACTATATGATGGTAATATTAAATCATAGAGTATAGAAAAAAGTATCAGGCATAAACTATTTGCATTAAAAAGTGTGAACAGAAGTTTTAAGATTTTTAAAAGTTTGAAAATCTCTTCCTCTTCATTCCACTCTGGCCAAGTAGAGTGAAGAGAAGATGATAAGAAATAATAAGGGAAAGAATTTCTAACAGTTGGCTTTTACACCAGGACAAGTTTAAATTTGAGAAAGAAAAACGTTAAATGAAATTCTTTATGTAGTAGAAACCTAGTAAATCTTTATTGTTTATTAAAGCTCCATGGGGATAAAATTAACATGAAACTGGATATGAACTGTGATTGGTGAAAAACTGCTACTTAAAATAAAAAGCATTTAATACTATATTTAATTCACATATTATTTTTTCTTTCTATAGCAACATTTCTATGATCAGAATAATTAGTCAGTAAAAGATATGAACTCTTCTGTGTTAGCTTTATGGGAAACCTAATGTTATATTTTATCTAGAATTAGAATATATACAAAAATTTATACAAACTACTTATGCTCACTTTAAAATATCCCCATTGTTTAGAGCCTTTCTAATACCAATAGCTTTTAAAAGTACTGTGACCAGCTTCTTAATTATTGCCAATGTAAAGATTCAATTGTACCTTTTTTGACTAAAAACTTTGTGTTATCTAAGAATTCTGAAATAGTTTACTAATCTCATAATACCTCAATACCTTGAGAATTTATGTTACTTATGTTATACCAATTTGGTTTAAATGAATTTCAGTCTTACACGTTTTGTTTTTGTTTAAGGTAAAAAACAGAAGCTATCATTTTAAAACTTTTCAATTAATTTCCTTCATAAAAGTTTAGTGATCATTTATGAATTTTAAAACTCTTTTGAATAAAGGGTATATACTTTTAAAATTTCTTTTTAATCCCTAGTATGATTAAAAAAAAACCAAACCACTAAAACTTTCATTTCCAAGACAATTTATAGCTAAGTTAAAGTAAAGTAGAACAGATTTTGCTATTTTGATTTCATTGTATAGTCATTCCATGGCCTAAGCAAGAGTTAAAGTAGTGTCTGAACTTATAGGTAAAAGATTCAATTTCTGAAGTATCTCTTTCTTTAAAAATGAATATAATCAGAGGATACACAAACTTTGTGAAACTAGATTGTATGTCTACCATTCAGTTGTAAGGTTCTAGTCAGAAACTATTTTGTCTATCAGTTTCCTGGAAATGCAAACTACTACATTAATTCTAATAATGATAAAGTTATTAATATTTACTTTACTTCTGCCCACAAGACACAGATTTCTACTATGATATTATTGCAAGATGATTTTTTCTTTTCCCCTTAATATTGTGTCAGATAGCAAATATTCAGTGTACATGTGCCCACATACTGATACTGCTAAACTTAAACACACACAGTATACAGATCTTTTCAACTTTTTTTTTAAGATTAGAAACTCTCATAAGGTAGAGGCCACGACCTATTTAACTCCTATTACACCCCATTCTTCACTTCCTGGACCTCTTTATTTAAATAATGAGACTATTAATCAAAAAGTTCAAGTTTTTCCAACTCTTTTTTCCCCAAAATATTCATAGAGCTATGTTATCTCACTTTAATTTTTGTCAAAATGCACATACTCTATATGAACAATTCCATGTTACTAGGAACAAGCTAGACAGATTATTAAAAACTGCCTTCAATGTGTTATATATATTATTCCTCCAGCTTCCTTTTACATAGGGGAAGCAGTAAAAATGTAAGTAACCATTATGTTACAGTCTTTTGCTTCAATGGGCATTCTAAAACAATTGAAAACTGATAATGCCCCTACCTACACTAGCAAATTACTGCACTCTTTCTGAGATCACTTTATTTTTTTTGAGTTTCTTTTTAAAAATGCTTTATTAACTTCTAGTTTACATCATTCATTTCCGCAATATTTTGAGTTACAAATTTTCTCCCCGTTTTTTCCCTACCTACCACCCCAAAATAGTGATCCCACTGGATATCCCCTCCTCCCATCTGCTCTCTCCTGTATCTTCCCCCATACCTCCTCTGACTTTCCAGTAGGGCATGGTGGATCTCTATGCCCCAGTGCCTGTATATCTTATTTCCCAGGTACAGGTAAAATAATATTAATAATAGTATATATTATATATATTTTAAACATTTGATTTTAAAACTTTGAATTCCAGATTCATTCCTTTCCTCCCCTGTCACCCACCCTTACTCGGAAGATAAGCAATTCAATATAGGCTGTACATGTGTAGTTATGCAAAATATTTCCATAGTGTATATATTGCAAAAGACTGACTATATTTCCTTCTCTCCTATCCCACCTCTTACTTGTTCTATTCTATACTTTGATTCTGTCCCTTTTCAAAAGTGAGTACTTCCAACTTTCCTCCCCCCAAGCCTGCCCTCCCTTCCATCATCCCCCCTCTCATCCCCTTCCCCCCTACTCTCCTGTAGGGTGAAATACCCTATTTAGTGTGTATGTCATTCCCTCCCCAAGCCAAATTCAATGAGAATAAGGTTGACCCATTCCCTTTTGCCTTCCTATTATTTCCCTCCATTGTAACCATTTTCTAGAGAGAAAACCCACTTGCTGCTTTTTTTTTTTTTGAGGTACCAAAGGTTGTGTTATTCCAGTATCTCAGGGACAACTCAGATTAGTGACTAAAAGCTTTCAGTGCACCAGAAGTGACCTATTTTAAGGCAAAGTCTAATTTTTGCACCTTTGGTCTGAGTTCTGTATGGGTTTTTGTCTCGGCAACAGTAGATTGCTGCTTTTAAAGACTCAGCCACTGAGAAATTCTGCTGCTTTTAAAGCACAGAACTATAGATTCTCCCTTTGGTTTGGGATTCCTACCCCAAAGCTACTGTTGCATTTTGACTGGACTAGAATAGAAGTTAAGGGGTGGCTAGGTGGCGCAGTGAGTAAAGCCGGCCAGAGTCAGGAGGACCCCAGTTCGGTTCCGGCCTCAGACAATCAACACCCACACAAAAATCTAGCCGTGTAACCTTGGGCAAGTTACTTAACCCCAATTACCCTCCAAAAGGTAAAAACAGAACAAAACAAAACAGAATAGAAGTTAAACCTGAGGTCCTTCTCTGCTATTGGGATCTGAGCCACAACACTGCTGCTTGCTCCTGGATGTGCTCTTCATAGATCAGGGCCTGTGGTGCACCTACCGTGTTTCCCCGATAATAAGACACTGTCTTATTAATTTTTTGGGACAGAAAAACACCAGAGGGCTTATTTTCAGGGGAGGGCTTATTTTAATGAACATTGACAGCAATTTTAATAAACAGGTAAATGTGAACAAAAAAATGTACCTTTATTCAATAATGAATTTAATAAAGAACAGGATGATGCGCTCACTGCTGCAGCTCTGATTGGATGCAGCTCGGAGCGCGGCGTGCGTTTCACCGGGGGGGGGGGAACGGTGCATACAGAGGGTACCATAATGTAGCATATAGCACAGGGGATCACCTTCACTACAGTAGCAATCTCAATAGGGCTTATTTTTGGGGGAGGGCTTATTTTAGAGGAATCTTACACAGTAAGGGGAGGGCTTATTTTCAGGATAGGTCTTATTATCGGGGAAACACGGCATGAAGGGTTTTGAATGCCAAACAGAGCATTTTGTATTGATCTTAGAGGTGACAGGGAGGCACTGGAATTTACTGAGTAGTAGGGTGACATGATCAGATTTATACTTTAGAAAAATCACTTTGGTGGGTGAATGGAGGATGGATTGGAGTCTGGGAAATTTTCATTTGTGATTGCTTTAAATATAGGGTCCAGTCTTTCAAAAAAAATTATCATTTTGAGGGAGATCAAGGATTCTTAAATTATTTCTCTGCTGTTTCCCAGGAGAGTTGTGAAATCATATAGATTATGAACATTTTCGATTGTCTCAGTCTAATACTGCTTGCTGTCTCATAGAGTCATTAAATTGTGTTTGACCTATTCTAGTTTTTAAGGAGTCAATTGTTTAGGTAAGCTTCATCATTTTTTTGTTCTATAGCTTATTTTCCTTCTAATTCTTTCTGTCCAAGGTTTCATTTCATTTGCATTTTTGGGCTTCATTTCTTCAAGATATGTATGTAGTCCTTTTGGGAAAATATTTTTTCTTTGAGTCTTCACTTACAGTTGTTATAGAGTTACTCTCTCCTAAGCTGGATTTTTGGCATCTTTTCATCTGTTATAATACTTCATATAGCAGTCTGCATATTTTTTGCTTGTTCATCTTTCTAACCTTAGTTCTTAAATGGGAGTTTTATGCAAAGGCCAGGTTCTGCCTCTTGCTGCATTTTTGGGTTGGGTGATTGGTTTTTTTTATTCTCAGTTTATCTCTACCTCTTGGTGTTAGAATGCATCAGTTCAGAGCAATGAATCTCCAGGGTCCTATATGGTATCTCAGGACAGAGTGCTAGGGATCTGGAGTCCCTGGACTGCTTGCTGCAGCTCCTGGTCTTTGCTACTCTTAGATCAAGGGTGGAGAACCTGTGGCCTAAGGCCACATGTGGCCCTCTAGGTCTTCCAGTGCTCCCCTTTGTACTGAATCCAAACTTCACAGAACAAATTCCCTTAATAAAAGGATTTATTCTGTAAAACTTGGACTCAGTCAAGAGGCCACACCCAAGGACCTAGAAGGTGGTCACTTGTGGCAGGTTCCCTTCCTCTGTCCTAGACCCTTTAAAGGCCCTCACTGTGGGTTTCTGACTACTTTGGGCTTTCTTTATGCTTAGAAATAAAAATCCATGGGGCTACATGTGTCTCTGGTTTGGGTCTGGTGGTTTTGGGAAGCTACTCTCTGTTTTCTCCTGTATTTTCTAGGAGTCCTCTTTTCTATTTGTCTCTGCAATTCTGACTGACTTTTTGTGAAGCTCAGGTGTGGATGAAGTCATTTACTGTTGTTTTTCATTAGATTTCTTGATTGTTATTCTGAACATTATGCTTAAGATTAGCCATCACTTTAATTATTATGGTTATGATTTAAATTACAAATATTAAATCATAAATTATTTTTATCAAGAAAAACCTTTTCTTAACAAAACAGAAAAAGAAGGGATTAATGAACTAGCTATACATTAAAAAAATTAGAAAACCAAGAAATAAACAAACCTAAAGTAAGCACAAAAAAGGAGATATTAAAAATTAGAGGAACTGAAGAGCACTGGCCTTGAAGTCAGGAGGACCTGAGTTCAAATCTGGCCTCAGACACTTAACACAAAAACTAGCCATGTGACCTTGGGCAAGTCACTTAACCCCAATTGCCCTCCAAAAAAAGCAAAAAAAATAAAATTAGAGGAAAATGATAAACTGTTAACTCCCCCAAAATTCCCTTCTTAGAAATGACAACTAAAACAAAAAGCTGGTTCTTTTAAAAGACTAATAAAACTGAACTGATTAGATTCTATTTTATCTAACTGATTATATCAGGTTAGAAAGACAGAAGAAATCAAATCAACATAGTGGCAAATGATCAAGGTGAAATCACAACAAAACTAAAAGAAATAAAGAGAATGATCAGAACCTATTATATACAGTTATATGCTAACAAAACTGAAAACACAAAAGAAATAAAGGAATACTTTCAAAAATATAAAATACCCAAACTAAACAGAAGACCTATTAGAGATCTTAAATAATTCAGAAAACAGAACTAGTTATAGAGGAATTAACCCCTCCCCCAACTCCTAGTCCTAACAGAGTTGTAGGAGAACTCTATCAAACTTCCAAATAACAAATTCATACACAAATTATTTCCCAAAACTGAGAAATAAAAAGGAAATACTCTCCCAGAACAGCCCTAATACTCAAACTAGGAAATGATAAAACAAAAAGAAAACTATAAATATACCACTTTCATTAATGAATATAAACAAAATCTTGTCAAATAGATTATAACAACTTACCGAAGAAATCATTCATTATGACCAAGTGATAAAAGTTTGGTATCCAAGATATATATTAAGAATTAAAAGATATATGTATAATATATATATACACACACGTAATCTATACATGTACACACATATATGTGCATACATGTTTATTACTGGTTGTTGAGTCATTTTAGACATGTCCAACTCTTTATGACCCCATTTAGGGTTTTCTTGACAAAGATACTGGAATAGTTTACTATCTCCTTCTCTAGTTCATTTACAGATAAGGAAACCGAGGCAAGCAGGGTTAAGTGACTTGCCCTGGGTCACAGAGCTAGTAAGTATCTAAGACTGGATTTGAATTCAGGTCTTCCTGACTTCAGGTCCAGTGCTCTAATCCCTCAACCACTTAGCTTCCTTATAAAACACACAAGGACAAACAACAACAAAATGTATGTAAATATGTATGTATAGCCATTTCCTAGTTTATAACAAACAGTTCTCAAAATGTGAATTGTACACAAAAATTGAATTGAACCACATGAAAGAATTCTGCAAAGCACTGATAAAGAGAAAATGCAAATCGAAATAACTCTCACATTTTTACTTCATATCCTCCAAACTGGTAAAGATTGACAAAAGATGGGGATAGTAAATATTAGAGGTGTTGTAGGAAAATAGGCACACGTCTGCTGTCGGTAAAGTTGTGAGTTGGTACAACTATCTTGAAAAGCAATTTGGAATTATGCAAATAATGGGAGAGAAATGCAAATCAACACCGTGATATAGATGTAAAAGGTCTAATATTAATGTTTGGCTGAAGAGAACAAATTGGGTAACAGTATTGTTGTACTCTGTATTGGTACACTGTATTCAGTTCTGGTTGCTACTCATTCATCTAACAAAATTTTAAGTAGCTATTGTGTGCAAAGTATATTTTAAGAGGATCATTAGAAAATTGTTTGATCCAAAGATGATAACAAAGAGGAGGAAGGCTCAAAATCTTATTGTATATAGTTGAAGGAACTAAGAATATTTATTTTTGGGAAGACAAAATTCAGATGTGACATAAAAGTTATTTTAAAATGTTTGAGGAGCTGTCATGAAGAAATGGAGCTAATCTCTTTATATGCGGTTACAAAGGACAAAACAAAGATTATTGAGAGCATTTACAGTGAAGTAGATTTTTGTTCAATATGAACAAAAACTTTTTAATAATTAATGATGTCCCAAAGCAGAGAAGTGCAATTCTTCAGGAAAGGTTAAATGAATAATTTACCTAGTATTTACATAGTAGTGAATTTATGAACATACTAGTAGCATTAATTCAAGTCTAGAAAAAAATAACTAACCCAAATTATGGAGAAAAGTGTTTTGAGTGAAAGTCTAAATAGTTTGACATTTCTGTGTTTCCTCTAAATAATATTGAGGTAGCTATGTGGTAAAGTGGATGGATGTGGTACAAGTGCTGTACTTGATGTCAAAAAGATGAGACACTTATTAGCTGTGTGACCCTGAGCAAATCACTTAACTTCTGCCTTAGTTTCCTTATTGGTAAAATGGGAATAATAATAGCATCTCTATCCCCAAGTTGTTGCAAGGATAAAATGAGATAGTATTTATAAAGAGCTTTGTTAACCTTACAATGTTATATACATGCTACCTATTATTATTCTTACTATTTTTTAATATCTAAATTCCATTTCAATGTTTAATGTTTGGAAAAATACTTTTCTTTGAATTGAACAATTAATGGAAAATGATTAAATTAAATTTCCTGGTTGAAATTGAATGGCTGAAGTCACCTTCAGAATGAATTAGGGAAATTTGGTAGTTAACCATCAAACAACCAAAATAATTTTGTTCTAATACTTAACATGTACATGATATTCTAAGATCCTTAAAGATATATAATGGTACCTAGTCTCAAAGTCTTTGTTTAATGAGATTATATACACACATATGCATACACACACACACACACACACACATATATATATATATACATACACACACATACACACACTCCCATAATAGGTGGTTGTATGTGTATGTATACAAACACACACCCATATATACACATACATATATATTTACATATATGAACATTTGTAGAGGACAGGCATAACTGGTACCTATAGTTTTCTGATGTAGCAAACTGTCATCAGGAATAATGTTTTCCTGAATATATACTTTTATGCTCATGGCTTCCACTGTCAGCTTTATATTACTGGCTCTTAGATTTAACCTCTTGCCCCAGATCTGCATTTCCAATATATCTAAAATAGTAATGAAAATCCTATGGCACCCCCATTTGGCCGCCCTGTAAAATATATTCTAAGCTAGGTTAGGGCATATCAAATGTTTGGTTACAGCTGTTAACCAAAAACAGTATCACAAGTTCATGAGACACGCATTGCATCTGGATTTGTTACAAGAAAAAGGCTTCTATATGTGGGAACTCCACTGGGCAAAGGGGAAGTCATAGGAGAGAGGAAAAGGATTAATCACCTCCCGAAGGGGAGTATTCTTTTCTCTTATGAGCTGCTAAACCACAAAGACAGGATGGTCTGCTTATCTACAAAGGTCTCAGATGCACAAAACAGTTTCTCAGTCTGGTGCAGACTGACTAGAGCCTGTCTTGACTCCTGAGGACACACAGGGAGGCCAGTTTGGGATACAAATAGGAAATTATATTGGTGCAAGGGAATGCTTCATCCTTGGCACATTCAGGGTCTCCTGCACATTCCAGGTCTAGTGTGTCCAGAGAATACGGCAACTCAAGAAGACAAGTTCAGGGGGCCACTTAAAACAGTGCAAGAGAACCTCAGGGTACAAACCACCTACAAATGAGGAAAGTTATAGGTACACAGAGAGTTCAGAGTTTTTTTTTTAATTCAATTTCCCAGATATTTAATTTATAGCTTTAAAAAAATAGCTACAAAGGAAGTGATGTATTTATTATTCAAGTTTCTAGTATACTTTGAACTTTGGTCACAGTTACCTTCTTGGTTATTCAAACTCTAATTCAGTAGCTTTCTTTCACCTACTCACATAATTTTCGCATACTAAAATACTCATTTCCTGGGCAGCCATATTCCTAGGATCAACTTTCCTGAATTATTCCTGCTTTTAAAGCTTTTCCAACTGTCTGCTCTATTCAGCTCCATAATTTGAATTAATTATCAATTAACAAGCATTTATTAAGTACCTAAATGCCAGGTACTTTGCTAAGCAATGGGGATTCAAAGGAAAACAGGCCTTGCTTTCAAGAAGCTTACATTCTAACAGAGGAGGCAACACACATACACAGAGGTGTACCCAAATGATAAAAAAAGGACCAAGAAAGCCCTTGTGAAGAGATAGAGAGGGAATATTTTCTGGGCAGAAACAGGAAACATCACTTAGTACAAAGGCATCAGACAGGAGATAGAATACTGTGTGTGAAGAAAAGCAAGAAGGACAATTTGTCTGGACCCAGAGTGTGTGGAAGTGAAAAATATGTTAAGAAGACTAGAAAGTTAAGGTGAGGCCATGTTGTAAAGTGTTTTAAAGGCCCAACAGAAGATTTTATGTTTAATTCTCAGAGTAATTGCCACCGGCATTTATTGAGTATTGGGGCTATCATGGTTAATATGCTTTAGAAAAACTATTTTGGTGCCTCTATGGGGAATAAAATATATGTGTATGTGTGTATATATACACATATGTATATATATGTTTATACATATGTGTATATAATATACATGTATGCAGATGTACATATATATGCATGGGGAAAGCACTGAGCCACGAGACCTATCAGGAAACTAATATAAAAGTTTAGGTGAGAAGTGATTGAGTACTCAAGTAGGATGATGGTCATGTGAGTGGAAAAGAGAACATAGGTAAGATGTGTCAAGGTGGAAAGGATAAGATTGGTTAATTCATTATCCTCTCTCTCCACACTTTATGAACTCTGATTTCTCTAAAAGTTCTACACTTCACTCTTACTCTCTGTTATGAGAATTTTTTATTTTAACTTTTAATAATTTTTATTATTGGGGGTAAGGGTAGATCAAAGCTGTTTCTTCCAGTTAGAAGTTTATTGAGCTGGCTGAAACCTGTCCCATGGGATATGAACATTTACTTAAGGCCTCAAATATTCCTCAAATAAAAAGCTGAAATGGGAGTCAAGGTTTCCCCAAATAATTTGATTTGCCTTATTTGAGGAAGGATCCCAACTAGCTTTAACTCTGTAGTTTACTTTGAGATATATAAATCTTCCCTGTCAATCAGCCCATTATAAAGCCTCTAAAAGTAGTTTAATCTGTTAACTTGATTTAATTTATATATAGAATCTATTTAACCAGGTCTATTTCCTTAGGAGATATATGAGATTATGATTCTGTTTAAGTTTGTTCAACTTTTATGGCTTAAAAGGATATATGAGATTCCTGTATGTCAAAAATTATTTCTTTGTCTCTCTGATGCAATAATCTTTTAAAGGTTTGTAAGAAACTCCAACCTTTGTTCAGGATCATTTTTCTACCTCCTGAACTTGTGCTTAAGCATAACATCACCTAGGTTTTTAAACTTTAACCTTTGCTTTGTGGTAGATTTATTTGGCAGCAGTAACTTACCACATGAATTCAATGAGGTGATATTTCTCTCATAACACCTTCTACTCCAGGGGAAAGGAACTTAATTAGTTAAATTTTCAGTACTTGTATTTTCAGATAAAATTAACACATGGCATCAGTATACTTTAAATTACTCTGATTTCAGGTAGACAAAGATTTATTCCTAAATCCATATATGATTCAGGGGCAGGGGAAGGCTTGGTTTTTTGGGTATACCCAGAAACTACTTACTTAAGGAAGACCTCCTCCATAGTTGTAACAGAGGCCCCATAGCTAGAAATTCCTAGCTTTTCCTGATTCGTTTCTAGTTCAGTAAACAGTTCTTCAAACCTAGAAGAAGAAGGCAAAGAGAAAGAAAAAGTGCCATTCTGGTTCATTCTAGCTGCATTTCAAGTATTTTGTCACAGTCTCTAGTTTCTTAATTTCCCCCCCCATGGGATAGACAAAAATTAATTTTTATTATAATTATTATTATATTATAATACTCTTGAAGTTTGTATATCCATTCTAAGCTAGAAAGGTAATGGAATAATAGGGGAAGGGGATAATAAACAACTCTGGTGGAACCTTACATTAACCAATTACCTAAGCTAGTAATATTTCTTTCTGAATAAGCTGGATAATGGCTATACCTGGTTAAGGGCAATTGTGTAATAAGTAAAGAGATATCACTACTATCTTATCCAGGAGAGACAAATGGACTTTTCATCAAAGGAAAAGTAAGGCATTGTTGTAGAGGGAGAGAATACTTATAGAAAGAAAGAGACTCTAGTATCTGGGGACCAGGAAAGATTTGCTTTCTAAAAGAGCCTGGTTAGATAGTTGGGATCTAGTCCTCATGAAAAGTTATTCAAGAGGGAATTAAGAGAATAAAAACCTTATGAACATTGACAGAAAGCCATGACCAGAAATAACTGGCACTACAGTAGCTAAGATAATTGTATCCAGCATGTAGAGATCTTTAGCAAAATAGATGAATTTGGAATCTACATATAATCTATATGTCTGTAAATACCTTTCTGTCTATCCTTATAAATCCTTATGGCTAGAATAAAACAGTTAGAAGTTAGTACTCTTATGTGTGTGTGTGGGGGAGGCTTTGGTAGATGAAAGGAAGCCTATATTCCTAGGATCTTAACATTTAGATTTGGAAAGGATTTTAGAGCTCTTCTAATCTGATTTCATTTTACAACTGACCTGACTTAAGTTACAGAGAGGTTAGTCTGTATGAAGCAGTAGCCACAGGAAGGATTATCAAAACCTCAAGTTAGGGAAACAAAGGTAGAAAATACACAAGGATTTAAGAGCAGTACTGTTATTAACAAATTTATGTGTGCTTGGGTATATGGTCTAAGGAAATGTTACAATCAGATAATTTAGTTAGATCACATAGGAAATAAAATTCATTTAGCAAAGAAACAGTTCTGGTACTAGACCTCAAATATTCCCCCTTACAGAATGAATGTGAGCCAACATATATACAAATATTTCTCAAGTTTAGTAATGAGCTGTATATCTCAAATAAAACTGAGGAAAACTTCAATATTTCAAAATTGAACTTTCTCAGAGAACCTATCTCTAGAATCTTTTGCCAAAATCAGTCATAAATATACTTGGGTGACATGAAGGCTTCTAGTATTCCATACCAATAATGCCTATTTCTAAGGTGGTGACTAGACTTCTGAGAAGATGGCAGAATGACAATTGCCACTCTGGACCACTAAAACTACAACAGCTATATGAGAAACAAATAATACTACTAACAGCAAAAACTTAAAAAATTATTAAAAAGTTCTGCAATATCAGAAAATATCAAATAATAAAAATAGAGGAACCAGCTACCAAAGAAGTAAAAAACTCCAAAGGACAAATTAAAGCAGATAATTTATAATTTAGTGGCAGCTAGGTGGCACAATGGATAGAGTACCAGGTCTAGAGTCAGGAGGACTTATCTTTCTGAGTTCAAATCTGGCCTCAGACACTTATTAGCTGCATGACCCTGGGCAAGCCACTTAACCCTATTTGCCTCAGTTTCTCATTTGTAAAATGATCTTGAGAAGGAAATGGCAAACCACTCTAATATCTTTGCCAAGGAAACTCCAAAAGAGGTCATGGAAAATAAGACACAAGTAAAAATGACTGAAATAAAGGAATATTATGACATTTATCCAATTAACATATTAAATAACATATAGCAATAGTGATGCTAAGTTACAAAAATAATTAAACATTATATTAAGTAATCTAAGAATCTGAAGGCTTTAGACTTTTAGGGAAAAGGAAAAAGAATAAAAATAGCATTTCTTTTTTTAGAAAATTAGAATTAGTAACAATGAGACTACAGAGTTACAGATTTAACAACAAAGCGTACTTGTAATATCTACTAGAAGAGTGCTTAAAATAACTTAGGGAAATTTATTTTCTCATCCTGCCCTAAGGTAGTTAAAAAAATTCAAGTTCACAATAGAAATAAAAGTGGAGAAAAGAAATAATTTCATTAAAAAAAGAGAAAAACATAGGATGACAAAATATCAGTACATTTAACAACAATAAAATTAAGTATCAGTTGGTTAAATTCTCCTATTTAAGAAATCCCCACTACATAACAACTTGAAAATTGAAACCCAATACATGATACATTGAAAGAAAAATGTTACAACTAGAAAGCAGTAATTACTTTCTGATTTGTGATGTTATATCCAGTTACATGCTTCTATTTTTTTTTGTGGAAGATATGTGACCTGCTGTTATGTAGAAGCAGTTTTCAAAGTATGAATTTTCAACATTTAAATTTTCTGTCAGGAAATTTAAGGAATGTGCCCATTCTTGTCACAAAGTAAAGGCAGAAATGGGGGCAGCTGGGCTGCAAAGCGGATAGAATGCTGGGCCTGGAGTCAGAAAGACTTAATCTTTGTGAGTTCAAACCTGGCATTGGGCACTAGCTGTGACCCTGGGAAAGTCACTTGACCCTTTTTGCCTCAGTTTCCTCCTCTGTAAAACAAGGTAGAGAAGGAAATGGTAAATCATTGATCTTTGACTTTTCACTGCTACTGATTTCTGCCAAGAAAACCCCAAATGGGGTAATGAAGAGTCAGATGCCCAGGTTCCTAGTGTGAAGAATACAGGAGAAGTAACTAAATAATTAAAATATGAATATCATCAGCTCAACACTCTTCAGACTCATACCTTACAGCATTCTCTTTAGGTAGGATAAATGATAACTCGGCTCCAACATTACTCTCCATTCTGGCATTTGGCACAAAACGAAAAATCAGTTGGGAAATCTTCTTTATGTTACATTGAGGTTCCTTTACCATGATCAAGTGGTATCCCGCACCTGAAATAATTAAAAACTCGAATGAAAGTATTACTTTTTCTATTATCCTTGAGAGACCACATGTAATGTGGCTACAATTGTGAAGAGATTTTTCCTACAGCTTCTAACTGCTACTTTTAAATTTTGTCTCCTCAGACAGTGAATGTTAAACACAGGACGTAACCTAGAAAGAGTATTTTCATGAGTGGATAATCAAACAGGTGAGGAAAACTATTGGTATGAGACCCTACAATTGCTAAATGTTGGAGTAAAAGTCAAAGACATTTGTAAGGAAGATAATTTGGGGGGGGGGGTTTGAGCAAATCTTTCTAATGGTATTTTTTCTCAGGGAATAATATCTATCTAGTGCCCAGGACTAGGTGTAGAGGTAGCAGAAAATGGAATTTTTGGGAAGAAAGGTTTCTGTAGTATAGCTTCCATTCTGCTTCCCTCCCCTCCCATTAAATTTAAACTGTTTTATTAAAGATCAGCAATGACCTTCTTGATAAATCCAAAAGGTTTTTCATAATCTTCATTCTCCTTCACCTTTGATTAGGTATTGTTGAACACCCCACTCTTGGGAATTCTCTCTTTATTCCCCTAATCTCTTTCTACCTTTTCTAGAACTCCATCTTTTTTTCTTTCTTTCTCTTATGTCATAATAATAAGTATTTATTCAGGCTAAGTTCTCAGCCCTTTGCTATTTTTCTCTCTGTATTTCACTCCTTAGGGGAATTCACATTATTCTCATGACTTCATATAAAAGTTTATGCTAGGGGCGGCTAGGTGGCGCAGTGAATTGAGCACCGGCCCTGGAGTCAGGAGGACCTGAGTTCAAATCCGGCCTCATACACTTAACACAAAAACTAGCCATGTGACCTTGGGCAAGTCACTTAACCCCAACTGCCCTCCAAAAAACAAAAAAAAATGTATGCTAATAAGGTCCTAAATCTAAAACAGAATTAAATAGAGATTAATATTAGTAAAAGATTGGTGAGAAGGTCCCTGACTTTTATGTATGTGTTGTATCTTGCTTTTAATTGGGAATAACTGTTTCTAATTCATAGATTTTAAAATTTGTTATTTTTAATAGCAATAATTTAATAATAACTTTCTTTTTTATATTAAAGCATAAGGAAAGTCTTGGCACTCAGACCATGGGATACATAATCCATAATATAGGTACCATTGTTGACCTGGTAGCAATTATACATATTGAAGAAGGAGAAAACAGCCTTTAAAAAAGCAACCTTACAAGCCAAAATTTATAGAGTGAAGGCGTCATCTAAAATCTTTATATTTAATCTTCCAATAGTTTTTGCTCTTCTACCCCCCAAATTTAGGGGCTTGTGCCTAGTCCCTAGCCACTAACTGGGTTACCGTTTGCTCTTTTCTCTTCCTTCTCTAAGCTACCCTGGTAGCTTATCCTGGTTACCAATGGTATTGGTTATCCCAGTAGCCAATCTTAATATTCCTTAAAGAACATTTATGTCTCTTCTACTTAAAAACACACACTTGCCTTCTGAATCAAATCAAATCAAATCCCATCTAGTCTCAGATTTCTATTACTTTATTTCTGTTATCCTTATTTTCCACTATCCCCCCTTAGGAACTTTATTCCAGCTTGGTTTCCTTACTGACTCACAGACCATGACCACTCTCACCTCCATTCACTTCTTTAACATTGCTTTTGCTTCATGAAATGCCCACTCCTCTCCCTCTAACAACCCAAACACCATTTATTCTACAGTGCATAGTTCAAGTCTCATTTCTAATACAAAACCTTTCTCCACTACTCCAGTTCACAAAGATCTTCTTTCTAAAAATCTTACAAAACAATATAAACATTTAACTATACAATATATTGCAACTGTTTTATGTGTCTTGCCTCTCCAACTCAATTGTGAGCTCAAGAGCAATGACTTCATAAATAGGACATGTACTTCCTTTCCCCACCAGTTCCAAAAAAGAATTCTGGGCACATTTCAGGAACTAAAATGAAAGTGATCTATAAACCACGTCCTTTCATTAAGGTTAGTATTTGAATTGGTCTACCCAAGGAAAACAAAGGGCTGAGATATTGGAGATGGTAGTGCATTCTATACATTAGGTGGAAATGAGCATGATCTGTGGACTAGTGATCTGATTTGCCTGACTACAGTAGAGGGTGCATATATTGGAAAATAGTGGTAAATAAGTTTGGAGAGTTAACATGGAGTCAGATAACAGAAGATGAAGGAATTAGGCAGAGGAATTTAAATATGATACAATAGGAAATAGGAAACCATTTTAGTTTCTGGTTTAGTTTTACTGGGGAAATTCATTATGAAAATTATAACTCAGAAAGATTAGTCTGACAGCAGTATGTTGGTAGGATCAAAGGAGGGAAAACTAGAGAGACCATATTTATGTTTGAGGAATAGTGAAGAGCCACAGCACTGCAGGTCTCCCTTGGCCATAATGGCAATGCGGTCACCCAGCAGGTCAGCCTCGTCCATATGGTGGGTGGTCAACAGGATGGTACGGCTACTTTTCTGCTGCTGAAGAAGATTCCAGGTAGCCCTTCTTGAGATCAAATCCATGCCAGATGTAGGTTCATCTAGCATCACAACCTACAGGCCAGAGAGAGAACTTAGTGACACTGATATCATATGTGGAATCTCTTATTATTCACAGAGCCCAGCTTGGATTTGCTTTGTATCCTCTTTTCAAGTTAAGGTAAAAGAAAGTGTTTGAGTCATTTGTCTGACTTAGGTAAGTTCAGGCTAAATCAGAGCTAGTCCTTCCAAGCCTTATTACCATATTAACCCATAACCTAATATCAGACCATTATTATTTTTCTTCACTGATCTTTGGAAATTCTTTTTAGAGGACTACGTATGTTTATATCTCCCTTAAGTTTTTAACGTTTCTAATCAGACAACAGTAAGGATCATTTTGACCAGATTTAGTACCTTAGAGTCTCCTACGAGTGCAATACTGATGGAAAGTTTGCGCTTCATCCCTCCACTTAGTGAATTTGTAAATGAATTTCGCTTTTCTTCCAGGTTAAAAACATTCAACATGTGATCAATTTCACCTTTTAACTTCTTTTTAGAAAATCCTTTCAGCTAAAACACCAAGAGAGAAGATTTAAGTAGTCTTCTAAATTTGAATAAAGAAACTTAGGAATTAGAGCTATCAGGGAAGAACCTTAGAGATAATTTTCTCTCATATTACAGATGAGGAAATCGAGGTCCATAAAAATGAAGTCACTTGCCCCATGCTCAATAAGTGACAGATCCAAACGTTCTTCCCATTCAATGACACTGCTACAATTTAGAGCAGCTTTAGTTTTAGAGGTTCCCTTCCCACCAGTCTTACTTTGTTTTAAAAGGATTAAGGCAGTGCCCTGCACTTTTAACCCCTCTGGGCCTCAGTTATTGATCTGTAAAGGGTTTGGGCTAGATGACTTCTAAGTTCCTTTCCAGCTGTAAATCTATGAGAATACTATTTTGGGACATTCTAAGGGTGCTTTCTTAGATCTATCACACCCAAGCATGTGAACAGAAGAAAAACATTTCTCGTTGGATTACCTTAGCAAAGAAGTAAAGATGTTCTTCTACTGTCAAGTAATCAAACAAGAGGTCGTGCTGGGGGCATAAACCCAGGTTCTTTCGGATCTGAACCATATCCCTTGTGATTTCAAAGCCATTAATATACGCCTGTCCACTTGTAGGAGGAAACAGACCTGAGGACCAACCAAAAGATATCTCAGAAATCTATCTGCAGTAACAACTTCTGTTTCAAGGTTCTCATAAGAAATCAGACTAAATGGATCCCCTCAATTTTAACTAATTTTATTCAATAAAGAATTATTTAATGATACTATATGTAAGAAAATTATTTGGGTTCTGGAGATAATAAAAAATTATATAGCTCCTACTTTCAGGGAGATTATATTCTATTGGGGGAATTGTCATGAATGAAGATCAATAAAATATATGGACAAAGGAGAGATCCAGAGAAAACACATTAGGGAAATGTCTGTGAGGAAAAGACTTTCAGCTGGGGTATTAGAGAAGTATCATCTAGATACTTCCAGGGTATCTACCGTGTTTCCCCAATAATAAGACCTATCCCTAAAATAAGCCCTCCCCTTACTGTGTAAGATTCCTCTTATTTTAGAGGAATAAAATAAGCCCTCCCCCCAAAATAAGCCCTATTGAGATTGCTACTGTAGTGAAGGTGATCCCCTGCGCTACATGCTACATTATGGTACCCTCTGTAAGCACCGTCCCCCCCCCCCGGGTGAAATGCACGCCGCGCTCCAAGCTGCATCCAATCAGAGCTGCAGCAGTGAGCGCATCATCCTGTTCTTCCCCAGTGATTTGCTTATTGAATAAAGGTACATTTTTTTGTTCACATTTACCTGTTTATTAAAATTGCTGTCAATGTTCATTAAAATAAGCCCTCCCCTGAAAATAAGCCCTCTGGTGTTTTTCTGTCCAAAAAAAAATAATAAGACAGTGTCTTATTATAGGGGAAACACGGTAGATGGGGTATCATCTAGAAGGTAGCACTTGAACTGAGCACAGATAAAAGAGAATGGTTTTGAAATTCAAAGATCTGTAAAGTATGCTTGTGCAAATGCATGAAGGTAGTAAAAACATATCCCATCAGTCTTGGTACTTCACCTTTTTTTTTTAAAAATGGTTTTATACACACACACACACACACATATATATATATATATATATATACATATATATTTGTTGCCTTGGACCACACCCTTTCACCCAAGCTAGCTGGAGGACTGGATGGGCCAAATGCTGATAAAGAGGCCAGTGTTCTACTCCCATTCCCCCTATCTCTCAGATGCTTCACTCTGGCTATAATAGGCTCAAATGGGGCCAGAACTGTGTATACTGAGGAAAGGGAGCCATAGAGGACACACTTGGCTTGAAAAGGGTGTGGAGGTAGGAGAAGATAACAAGACCTTTGGTATGGAAATGAGAGCTGAATTGTTCAACTCAAAGTCTCCAGACAGCCAAAAGAAAGGTAGAGGTTACAGATCCATCTGTCTAGACCCTTCTCTGGACCCCAGTAGCTACCTCCAGAACAAGACCATTCAGGGTCTCAATGGAAGGGGAAGTAAAGGAGACAGAGAGGACTGTTCATTCCCCACACCCAGGTAGGGCAATTTGAACTCTCCCTCCTTAGCAGCCTGCCCAGCCCTCCAATAGAGGGGTTAAAGCACGTGGGTCACTGGAGTATGGGAAATGAACACTCTTACCCCACAGTATTGTTTCTCTGGAGCCTGGTAGAGTCCCAGGCCTTTGAGTCCCCTCTCAGGGTAAAGCTGAGAGCAGAAACTTTTCATGACTGACTCCTTTTCACTTCTTTTATCTCTTATACCTTTGATTGGAGGGCCATGAACTCTAAATTCCACATTTAAGGAGGTAGTTCAGCTCAGAACATCTCATTTCTCACTTGGCTGCACTCCTTTGGTACTTCTCTGACTTTTCCACCATGCCCCTGTGTCTGGTACCTTTTCTAACTCCCACCCTAGCTTTTCAGCTTCCTTTTCTGTGTTGTCTTCCCCCATTAGATGGTAAGCTCCTTGATGGCAGAGGCCATCTTTCTTTTTTCTTATTTGTATCCTCAGTGCCTAGCACATTGCCTAGCACTAGTAGGCACCTAATAAATGTTTACTGACTACTGAGCAGATTGAGCTTAGGGAACAGCTAGAAGCTCAGTTTGGCTGTAAAGTATAACACATAAAGAGGAACAATATGAAATAAAGCCAGAAAAATGAATTGGAACGATTATAAAGGACTTTAAGGACAGGCTGAAAAGCCTGGATCTTATCCTAGGGCAATAAGACTTCATTGAAAGTGTCTGAACCTAGCAGAATGACTAATTCCAACCTGATATCTTAAAGCCATTATTTTGACAGCTGCATGAAGGACACTATGATGAATAGAAAGACTGCAGTAGTTCAAGTGAGAAGTAATTAAGATGTGAACTATGTTGGCGGTCATTTGAATGAAGAGAAGGAGACATATATGAGAAATGCTGCAAAGGTGGAATGACAAGACTTGGTGATGGAATGGTGCTAGGGAGGGAATAATTTAAGATGAGTCCAAGTATTCAAACCTAGGTGACTGGAAAGATGGTTGCACCACCACAAGAAAGACACAGATTAGAAGGGTGATGGAAGAAATTTACGAGTACAGTTGCAGATATGATGAATTTGAGGTGTGGGCATGATGCTCAGGGAATGAAGTCCAGTGGCAGTTGGGAGACATGGGATTGCAGCCCAAAAGAGATAATATTAATGTGCAAATTTATTAAGGTGGTTTTTAAACCCTTGGGAGCAGATTAGGTCACTAAGGAAGAGAGTATAGAAAGAAAAGGGAAGAGGGGTCTGGACTGAGCCTTGTAGGATGTGCATGCATGCTTAGAAGGATAATGAACTAGCAAAAGAGATAGAAAAGGAATTGAGAGCAGTATCATGACAGGTAAGATAATAAAGTTTATCCAGAAGCAGAGGGTGGAAAACAGCATTGAAAGGTGAAGAAAGAGAAAGGAAGATGAAGATTGAAAGGAATTTTTGAATTAAGAGATCATTAGTGACTTCTGTTGAAGTAAATTCAATAGAGTCATAGTGCAAGGGGATGAGAAGTGAAGTGGTGAAGAAAAGGAGACTATGAGTAAAGGCAATTCTTCTTAGGAGTTTAGAAACAAGAAAAAGAGATATTCAATATGGAGCTGGCTGGGTCAAGTAAAATTTTTTTAAGGCTAGGGGTTACCAGAGAACATTTGTAGAAAGCTAGGATAGAGCCAGCAGATATAGATAGTATGAAGAAGAGATGAGATATTGAACAAGAATTAGTAGGAAAACAGGACAAGTTTGGCAGATACTAGATTTAGACCAGCACTTTACACCAAATACAACAGTAAGCTCAAAATGAATAAACACGCCAAACATAAAAGTTCTTATCATTCTGGAAAACAATCTGTAATTATTCAAGAAAAGTTAACAAACTGCTCATTTTCTTTTAGCCCAGTGCCATATTTGTACCCCAAGGAAATCAAAGACAAAAAGACAGGGTCTTTATATATAAAAATATTGATAATAATACTTTTTGTGTTAGCAAAATGTTGAAAACAAAATAGGTGCTATTGGCTGGGAAATCATGAACCAACTGAGGGATATGGATATAAAGGAATATTACTGTATTGTGAGAAATGATGAATGTCTCTTGCTGGAGATGTAGAGCATGATGGGTATTGAATATTGCACATGCTATACCATGGAGCTGCTATGCTAGTATTTCTTAAATGTTTTTCTTTGTGAAGATGATACAAATGCAAGTTTTAAATGATGTCGAAGACATAGGGTGGCTGAGATGTTATAAAATTGCTGTTACATGCAACTGGGAAATAAGATATACAAGCAGAAATCCATCTTGCCCTACAATAAAGTAAGAGGTAAGGGGAGAAATGGGGGGATATATGAGAGGGAAGCCTGGGGGAAAGAGTAATCAGTATGCTTGCCATCTTGGGGTGAGGGATAGGGAGAGATGGGGACAAAATTTTGAAATTTTGTGAAAATGAATAAAATAAAATAATAAAAAAATAAATAAATAAATTCTGAAAAATAAGAAACTTCCCTTTTCAATCACATGCTGTAGTACCACTATTTTTCTGGTGAAGAAATGGATGTGATTTAAAACAGTGCATTAGGGGCAGCCAGGTGGCTCAGTGAGTAAGAGCACTGGCCCCAGTGTCGGGATGACCTGAGGGTCAAATCCGGATTCAGATACTTGGCACCACAGTAACCTTGAGCAAGTTACTTAACCCCAATTGCTTTAAAAAAAAATAAAACAGTGCATTGGTCACAGGGGGTTAATAACTCTTGAACTGATACTTCTTCCCACTGAGCTATGATACACTGCTTAGATATAAGTGTATATATAAATGTATAATCTAGTGTGTGTACAACTTAATTTGGAACTATTCTGGGGATAAATGTAAAGACTACATTCTGTTCCTGCTTTGCCATTATGAATAATAAAGAATGATGTTTGGTTTGGCAAACACTCCTGCCATTTTTCAGCATTTCACTAATAAAGTATTAACATATTTGTTAAACTAGCATGTGATTGCTTAATAACAATTTAGTTTTTTTTTCCCCACAGGAGTATAGGAGTTGCTCAAAAGGTTCCCTGTGAATGATACAAGTCACCACTGAGGTATAATGATTTATCTACTATCCATCCGTCCATCCGTCTGTCTGTCCGTCTGTCTATCTCTAATCTATCTATAGCCAATAGATCAACTAGATAGATTTATCTGTACACATAGAGACAGAGACAGATGAAAATAAACTGCACTTTAGGGAGTGAATCCAGTCCTATAATTATTGTTAGGAAAAACAATTTTTTTTATCAAATGCTTTATTAACTTATAGTTTACATCATTCATTTCCAGAAGATATTGAATTACAAGTTTTCTCCATATTTTTCCCCTACCCACCACCCCAAAATAGTTATTCCACTGGATATCCCCTCCTCCCATCTGCTCTCTCTCCTGTATCTTCTCCCATACCCCCTCCAACTTTTCAGTAGGGCATGGTGGATTTCTATGCCCCAGTGCCTGTATATCTTATTTCCCAGTTACATGTAAAATAATATTAATAATAGTGTGTATATATATATTTAAACATTTGATTTTAAAACTTTGAATTCCAGATTGATCCCATTCCTCCCTTGTCACTCACCCTTACTGGGAAGATAAGCAATTCAGTATAGGTTGGATATGTGTAGCTATGCAAAACATTTCCATAGTGGATATGTTGTAAAAGATTGACTATATTTCCCTCCCTCCTATCCCACCTCCCACTTGTTCTATTCTCTACTTTGATCTTTTCCCTTTTCAAAAGTGGGTGCTTCCAACTTCCCTCCCTTCCAGCGTGCCCTCCCTTCCATCATCCCCCTTCTGATCCCCCCCCACTCTTCTGTAGGGTGAAATACCCTATTATTTAGTGTGTATGTCATTCCCTCCCTAAGCCAAATTCAATGAGAATAAGGTTGACCCATTCCCTTTTGCCTTCCTGTTCTTCCCCTCCATTGTGACCATTTTCCCATGCCTCTTCTATATGAGATAGTTTACCCCATTCTGTCTCTCCCCATCTCCTCTCATTATATTCCTCTCTCACCTCTTAATTTCACCAAATTGGTCCTGTGCCCTCTATCTATGTATACCTGTACACATATATACACACACTCACATATGTATTCATACACCCATATACCATCCTATATAGACATATATATGTATGTATGTGTGTATATATGTATATGTATATATGTACATTGCTATTCCCTTCAACTATTCTCATACTGAGAAAAGTTTCATAAGTTATAATTATTGTTTTTCCATGTAGGGAAGTAAATAGTTCAACTCTGATAAGTTCCTTATGATTTCTTTTCCCTTTTACCTTCTCATGCTTCTCTTGCTTCTTATATCTGAGTGTCAAATTTTCTATTCAACTCTGGTTTTTTCATCAAGAATGCTTGAAAGTCCTCTATTCCACTGAATGATCATATTTTCCCCCTGTAACATTTAGTTTTGCAGGGTAGGTGATTCTTGGTTTTAATCCCAGCTCGTTTGACCTGCAGAATATCATATTCCAAGCCCTTCTATCCCTCAGTGTAGAAGCTGCCAGATCCTGTGTTATCCTGATTGTGTTTCCACAATATTCAAATTGTTTCTTCCTGGCTGCCTGTAATATTTTCTCCTTGATCTGGGAACTCTTGCACCTGGCTATAATATTCCTAGGAGTTTTCTTTTTAGGATCTTTTTCAGGAGGTGATTGGTGGATTCTTTCAAACTCTATTTTGCCCTTTGGTTCTAAAACATCAGGGCAATTTTCCTTGAGAAATTCTTGAAGGATGATTTCTAGGTTCCTTTTTTGATCATGTCTTTCAGGTAGTCCAATAATTTTTAAATTATCTCTCCTGGATCTATTTTCCAAGTCAGTTGTTTTCCCAATGAGATATTTCACCTTGTCTTCTATTTTTTTCATTTGTTTGGATCTGTTTAATAGTATCTTGATTTCTCATGAAGTCATTAGCTTCCATTTGCTCCTATCTAATTCTGAAGGCTTGATTCTGTTTTGTGAGCTTTTGAGATTCTTTTTCCATCTGGCAAATTCAGCTTTTTAAGGCACTCTTCTCCTTATTGGTTTTTTGAGTCTCTTTTTTCCATCTGAGTTAGTCTATTTTTTAAGGTGTTATTTTCTTTAGTCAGGTTGTTGACTCTCATTTCATAATTTTCTTGCATTGTTCTCAATTCTCTTCTCAATTTTTTCTCCACTTCTTTTTTTTGCTTTTCGAAATACTTCTTAAGATCCTCTATGGCCTGTAACCAGCTCATATTTTTCTTGGAAGCTTTTGGTGAGCTCTGACTTCACTGTTTTCCTCCTGTTCCATGCTTTCATCTTTTTTGTCCCTAAAATAGGAGTGTAAAGTTGGGTTGCTCTGCTTGCTTTGCTTCCATTGTTTGATCATGTTGCCCCTCAATTACTTGACTTTTGGGCTGTTTGCCACAGTAGGACTCTGCTACCAGACAGGGGAGGTTTGTACCAAATGCTGTGGTTTTCTCAGATGCCAAAGGTATTAGTTGGGTGCCCTCTCTGAAGCCTCAATACTCTCTGGCAAACTGGTTGCATACCCCAGGACTCCACCCTAGACTGCAATCCAGATCCAAGCAGGTTAAATCAAGAATGATTACCCCTTATACTGGCTGCTTGGTCCCCCACCATCTGTAGGCCAGGAGCTGAAGCTGCCATGTGGCAGCAGCTACATGGCTGCGGCACCTCAGAGGCTTCTTGCCCTGGGGGCAAAGAACGACTGCACTCCTAAACTACTGGATCCCAAAGTCCACACTGCACTGACCTCTCACTTTGACCTTAGTATCTATGGGTTGGTAATTCTGGAAACCTCTACAGCTGCTGGTGATCTGAAGTCCACATTGAAGATGGCAAAGTCATCCATTGCATCCAGGGCAACCTCCAGCTATCTTGACTTTTGTCCTGCCACTAGACTCCAAAGACTCATGAAGAGAAAGAGAGGCTAACCATTTTGTGCAACTCTGCTTCACTTAAGTCTAATTCACATGCAAGTAAAGACATCACCCATGATATAATTAGTCCTCTTCAAAAACAAAGGATGAATAATAAAAACTGTACAGTAAAAAAATGATCAATATAAGGAATTCAGAGAAATAATGGAAGATTTGTAAGAAATGAAGCAGAACAAAGTGTGCAGAACAAAACAAAAGAACAATATATCCAATGATACAATAAGACAAATGAAAAGATCACCAAAAGAAAATTGAACTCTTAGTAATGGAAAAACCAGTAAAGGTCCTAGAGAAAAACTAATGAAACATACTCTATTTCTTACAGCAGAGAGGTAGGGGACAACTACTATAGACTATTATATACATTATCAGACAAGGTTTTTTTGTACCAGATGCTTTTGCTTAATTGTTTTTTGTCATAATATAGGGTTCATACTAGAGTATAGGTGGGTGAGTGTGGAATGACTTCAAAGTAAAGGACAAAAATATAAATAAAATAGATTTTGTAATAAGTTACAACTACCAAGAAGCTAAGAGGTCCACCTCATTCTTCATAATGCCACATTTAAAGCTGGTTATCCCTGCTGAATTCACAATCTAGAGATATTCTGGGACAACAGACCTCATTTAGTTGGCCCATTCTTCTAATAGCAATTCTACACAGAACAGGAAATTTCCTAGAATATTTCCTAGAGTTTAAGATGATAGATACAGCAGGAGATAGAAATTATCAGCTACAAAAGAGCACTACCCATATGGCCATTGATTGAGATAAAGTGATGGGTTCAAGATACCTAGGGAGCTGCCTCCTACAAGGTGGAGGCACCATTCCTGTCCAGAAAGTTAAGCTAGTTTTATTTCTACAATCATCATGGCAGGGCTTTAATAATCATTCAGTTAATCAACAACCATCTTATGAATGTACTAGGCTCTTGGCTAGGTGTTCATGCTAGGGATCTTACTTCTACTGCATACTTCTCACCTGATGGAAATGATTTATTAGAGGGAAGATGGTATGATTCTGTCATTGATGTGTTTGTACAGATCTATGAACACCATGGAATTCTGTCATCATCATATTTAGAATCAAAATGAGTGAGCTTTACTAGTTTGCACTGTGGCTCTAAAGAGTTGGAGATATTCACAAACTGCTTGGGTTGCAAGGGGCAGTGGGTAATGAACAGTCCTCTCTCCTTTGTATTAGGTTAATTAGGTTTTTCTATAGCTCAGCTATCATCAAGGAAGAATTGAACAAAAAAAGAAAGTTGACTTTCAGTGGGTAATGTTGTAATAGCAATAAACTTAGCTTTAGTAATAAAAGTGAAGGCCCTGAAAACATGAAGGGCTGTGGAGAGCTAATGCTCAGCTTTTCAGCTGACTGGAGTGCAAACATACCTGTAAGCATGGACAAAGTGGTGGTCTTTCCTGCTCCATTATGTCCTAGAAGAACAGTAATCTGGCCCTCATATATGTTCAGAGTTAGGTCTTTTACTGCCTCTTTGATATTATTTCCCACAACAAACACCTGTAGAAGAAGCATTGAAAAATAACTTTGCACCCATTTTCCTCACTTTGAAGAACTTAATGACAAGATTAAGTATTCAAATCAACTATCCCTAGAAAGTATTTTATCATGTATCACTAAGACCAAAGAGGAAATAAATTCTAAGGGAGTAGATTTTATTACATCACAGAGTAAAATAGGATAAAGCTTATCTGCAAAGGAAACTGATTTAGAGTTTATCAGTAAATCTTAAAGTTATAAAGAGAAAACAGCACAGTCATTGCTTCTAGCAAATAATGATGCAAAGTCTTAAGAGAACAGTCTCAGTGTCTACATGGGTACATGCAGGCAGCAGCAATACTATTCTCATATTCTATACACAAACACATGTTGAAATATTTCTACCTTTAAAGCACTAGGTTAACACATCTTGGTGAATATAAAGAAGATGAAGTCTCTGCACTCAGATACTTGGGAGATAAGACATATGAATATGAAAAAAGAATTTATAATACCAGGCAGTCTATCTAAGTACTAAGTGAATGTCATAGAAAAGAAGAACTACAGTCTTAAGGGGAAGGAGAGATGATGCTTGGATGGAAAAAGTGACATTTTAGCTGGGTCTTGGAGGAGAGTTAGAATTTTGGTAGACAGGAAAGAGAGGTAACATTAGAGGCAGACAGAACAGTGAGCAATGGTATACAGCTGAGAAAGTATTACATATGTTTGAGGTATACTGAATATACACATACACCACATACACAGACAGCTGTAGCTGAGATCTCATGTAGAGAAGAAGACATGGATAAGGCAGGAAATATGAGTCACAGTGCACACTGCCTTCAATATCATGCTAAGCTGCTTGCACTTTTTCTTTTAGGCTACCAATAGATGCTGCATGTGAGAGTAAAATGATGATAGAAATGTTTTTAGTAAGATGAGTATAGCAGAAGTGTGTTGCAAATTTAATAGTGATAAATGATAAAAGATTGTGAAAAAATTTGAAGGATGAAGCATAAATTGTTAATTAAAAATTTAAAAATGTCCAAACTAATAATCAGAGAGAGAAGTTTAAGGAGCCCATTAAATTAGCAAAGAAAGTTTAAATGATAAAATTTAATTTAGGTGAGACTATAAACAGGTACCACATTTGATGGAACTAATAATTAGTTAAATCTTCTTTCTGATCAAATTGACAATATATGATGAATGACATAAGAGATCCTTGATTTCATTCAATATTCAAAGACAAATAGTTCTATGATCTTATTGACATATTCTTTATTTTTCTTCTCTGAAATTATGTATTTTTTTAATGAGCAAAAATCTGCCTTTTTACCTCCCCCCCACTCCTCTATACTGAGAACAAAAAAAATCCTTGTTACAAGTATGTATAATAAAGAAAAACAAATTTCTACATTTCTCATGTCCAAAAAAAGGTCTCATTTTGCAGTATGAATCCTTAACCTTTCTATCAAGAAGTGGGTAGTGTGTGTTTCAACATTAGTCCTCCATAAGAGTGGTTGGTCATTACCCTAATCATAGCTCCTAATTATTTCAAAGTTTTTATCTTTATATAATATTGCTGCCTTTGTAAAACTGTTCTCCTTTATTCTGCATCAGTTCATGTAAATATTCCCAGGTTTCTCTGAAAACAGCCCCTTCATCACTTCTTACAACATAAAAGTTTCTACATAGCTTTGGTCTTTTCATCAGGAATCCCTGGAAGCCCTTTATTTCATTAAAAGTTAATTTTCATTTATAGGATTTTAATCAGTTTTGCTGGGTAAGTTATTCAACCATTATCTTTTGGAATATACTCCATGCTCTCTACTCCTTTATAGTGGTGGTTGCTAAATCATTTGCAGTCACAACTGTGGCTCCTCTGAAGTTGAATTCATTCTTTCTGGTAGCTTCTAGTAGTTTTTTTTTCCTGACCTGGAAACTTTGGATTTTAGATATAATGTTCATGGGAATTTTCACTTTGAGGTTTTGGGAGGTAACTGATAAATTCTTTCTATTTTCACTTGGTTCTCTAGTTCTATAAGAACTGGACAGAGGGGCAGCCAGGTAGCACAGAGAGTAAGAGCACTGGCTCCAGTGTCAGGATGACCTGGGGATCAAATCTGGGCTCAGACACTCAGCACCACACCCAGAAATAACCTGGCCGTGTAACCTTGAGCAAGTTACTTAACCCCAATTGCTTAGGGGCAGCCAGGCGGCTCAGTGAGTAAGAGCACTGGCCCCAGTGTTGGGATGACCTGGGGATCGAATCCTGGCTCAGACACTTAGCACACACCCAGAAACACCTGGCCGTGTAACCTTGAGCAAGTTAGTTAACCCCGATTGCTTAAAAAAAAAAGAACCGGACAGTTTTCTTTTAAGATCTACGATGTCTAGTGGTGCCACATCACACACAGCTCCATCAATAATGTATTATTGTGCTTCCCTTTTACATCCCTTCAACACGGACCCTGCCACTCTTGGATACCAGACTTTTATTAAAGAAATCTCACATAAACATTTCCCATTTAATTGTTCGGGTGGATCTAACTGCATTTCTTTCTGTTTATGTAAATCATTTTAAAATTTATATAAGCAAACATTTAATATAATTAAATTAAATACAATTTCCTTCAGGGGAAAATATGGATATTCAAGGAAATAGAGGACTTTCAAGCATTCTAGCTGAAAAGACCAGAGCTGAATAGAAAATGTGACTTTCAAATACAAGACTCAAGAGAAATAAAGATAAACAGGAAAGAGAAATCATAAAGGACTTATTAACGTTGAAATGTTTACATTCCTATATGGAAAGATGATATTTGTAACACATGAGACCTTTCTCAGTATTAGGGTAGTTGGAGGAAATAGATAGGTATGTAGGCAAATAGATAGATAGATGGCACAGGTTAAGTTGAATATGAAGGGATGATATCTGAAAAATAAAATTAAGGGGTGAGAGATATATTGGGAGAAGGAGAAAGGGAGAGGTGGAATGGGGGTAAATTATCTCACATAAAAGGGGCAAGAAAAAGGAGGGGTAGTAGGGGGAGGTGAGAGGGAATGAATGAATCTTACACTTATCAGATTTGGCTTAAGGAGGGAATAACATACACACTCAATTGGGTATCTTACCCTACAGGAAAGTACCAGGGTAGGGGATAAGGGGTGGGGAATGATAGAAGGGAAGGCATATTGGGGGAGGGGGTTGTCAGAAGCAAAAACTTTTTTTGTTTTTGCTTTTTAGAGGGGGTAAGGCAGGGTAATTGGAGTTAAGTGACTTGCCCAAGGTCACACAGCTAGTAAGTGTTAAGTGTCTGATGCCAAATTTGAACTCCACTCCTCGTGACTCCAGGGCCAGTGCTCTATTCCCTGAGCCACCAAGCTAACCCTGCAAACGCTTTTGAAAAGGGACAGGGTCAAAGGAGAAAATAGAATAAGTGGGGAGCAGGATGTTTTGCATAACTACACATGTATTACCTATATTAAATTGCTTGCCTTCTCAATGAGGGTGGGTGGGAAGGGAAGAAGGAAGAGAATTTGTAACTCAAAGTTTTAAAAACAAATGTAAACAATTGTTTTTACATATAACTGGGAAATAAGATATACAGGCAATGGGGTAGAGAAATTTATCTTGCCCTACAAGAAAATAAGGGGGAAGGGAATAAGAGAGGAGGTGTGATAGAAGAGAGGGAAGACTGGGGGAATGCATACCATCTTAGGGTGGGAAAATTTGGAACTCAAAATCTTGTGGAAATGAGTGTTAAAAACTAAAAATTAATTAATTAATTTTTAAAAAGGATACAAATACAAAAAAAAGAAAATAAATAATGATCAGAAAAGAAAAACTGGAATCTGCAATGGCAAGCTTTACCAAAGAAACAAAAGAGAGAACAATAGATTGGGAATCCAAATACACGGAAGTCAAGGACGACATTAAAAGAAAATATGCTGATTCTGCAAGCAAAACAAATGAAATATATGTGAGAGCTCTCTAAAACTGTAAAACATTAAGCAAATAAAAGATCATAGAAAAGAACTAAATGTCATATTTCAAGAGAAGGTCTGAGTCAAAGTGATCTCTTTCCTATTGTTCAAGGAAGGAAAATATTGACTATCTTAATCCTTTGATGGCTTTACTTCTTGACAAAATTAAATGATAATGTTTACACACTTCTTACTGCATTTCTCCAGGAGCAAAGCTGATTATGTTAACAATATTCTCACTCTGAGATGTTAGGTCTATCTGAAACTATGAAATTTTGTGTGTGTGTGTGTGTGTGTGTGATTCTTTCATATTGAAGTCTAATTCGCTTCTCCTGATGTTGGAGTCTGGAAGTACAACAGAAATAGAGATGAAGTTGTACTTTTAAATTATTTGACTGTGGCCAAACAGAGGTTTCATAATATGAGATTCTGGAAAGCATCCAGTTCTTTTGGCTGTTGATGCATTCATATGTTATCGTGATTGGAGAAATTAAATAGAGAAGTCTTGTTTTTTCCAGTAAGGATGAAGAAGCAACTAGTTTACAATGATTCAAATTAAGAGTTTACTCAATTCCCATGGAACAACATAGTTATAGCATAATGTAAGCTTCCCGAGTGACTATTTCAATTTTGGTTTTGTTCCAGATGGATATGTGATCTCAATATAAAACATCATTTTAAAAAAGAGGAGAATAAAAGGAACCTCATACAATTATGGTGAGAAATTTTTTTTATTAAAACAGAATAAAGATAACAGATGTTAAAAGAGACAATTTCAATTATGTAAAGTAAGAAAGCACTTGTACAAACAAAATCAATGGAGCTATAATTAGAAGTGAAGAACTTAAATGGGAAAAAATCTTTGTAGGAAATATCTCTGAGAAAGGTTTGATATTCAAAATAAAAAGGGAATGGACAAAAATAAAATAAGAATGAAAGCCAGTAATCAAAGATTATGACCAGGTAGTTTTCAAAAGAAAAGTGTAAACTATGAAGAAAGACTCCAAATCAGTAATAACGGGATTGCAAATCAAAAAAACACACATACATCAGACTGGCAAAGATGACAGAGTCAAACATGTAAAATGCTGAACGGGCTATGAAGTGGTTCAAATGTTCTGGAAAACCATATGGAATCCTATGAAAAAACTATATATTCTTTGACTAGTGGTATAAATAGTAGGCATATATCCCAAAGAAGTCAAAGACAGAGGGAAAGGTTGAATTCCTACAGAAATGATTCATAACAGCATTTTCCATAGTAGCAAAGAATCGAAAAGAAAGTACCTATTATTTGGATCAAACTGTAGTATATTAATGTGCTGGAATATGTACCTTAAGAAATGACAGAAACAAAGTGTTCCAAAAAACTTAGGAAAACTAATACAAGAAAAAGTAAGCAGAACTAGGAGACTAACTTCAACAATGACTATAATAACAGAGGAAAACAACATCGAAAGACTTTAGAATTCATGTCAATTCATTGCCTTATCATGATTTTAGGGAACTGATGGCAAAGTATGCTCCATGCCTCTAAAGAGAAGTCAGTCAGTCAATAAACATTTATTAAGGGTCTACTATGTGCCAGGCATTATGTTAAATACTGGGGATGAAATGAAAGGTAAAAGACACTCCTTTCTCTTAAGGAGCTCACAATTTAAGAAGGAAGACAACAGGGAAATAACTATGTATGAACAAGGTATGTATACAATAAATTGGAAGAGATATGGTGGAATTGAAGTGCCCCCCCAATACATTTTCAGACATAGTCAATGTATTGATCTGTTTTACTTAGCTATTCTTATTTGTTACAAATGTGGATTCTATTGCAATGCTGAATGTATGTGTGGAAGAAGTAGATGTCAGTGGGGAAATGACAGTGATGGAAAAAAAGAGCATAAATAAAATATTATAAAAAAGAAATCTTACATATTTAAAAAATCCAGTTTTTTCCCTCCAAGATAGAAGGGTTTTTAATCTGGGGTCTATTCATTTGCTTGTTTAAAAAAAAAATTTCAATAACAATCTCAATGTAATTGTTTTAATCCTATGTATTTTGTTTTTTGCTTTAAAAAAATTTACTATTAGAAGGGGTCTATAGGTTTCACAGAACCTCTGCTATAGAATCTAGATGAAGTAACATTTAAGTTAATTTTCTCTTATGTTCTTATTATGTCTACAGTCAATCAAATAATATATGTTTATTGTCTGTCTATTGTGTAGAGTGTCTACTACTAGGTAGACTGGGGGAAATTCCAAAAGATAAGACAGTTGATGCCCTCAAGAAGCTTATAGTCTAGTAATGGTTTGCAATTTTACAAAAGGTCATTACAATGTTATAAAATAATGTGCTCTATGATATCTAAATGGAAAAGTCATTACTAATGCCGGGTGGGGAAAGTTCAGAGAAAGATTCTGAGGGAGAATATTTTTGAGCTATCTTTTTAAAAAATGAGGAAGGAGTTCAATAAGCAAAGGAGGATAGGGTGAGGAAGAGCTCATTCACAGCATATAGAACCTGAGAAAAAGCAGAGAAATGGGAGCACAATGTATGCTTGGAGGACCTAGGGTTGTCTAGTTTGGCAGGATTAAAGCCTGACTGGGAGGGATTAATGTATTCAGGGTGGGGACTTCAGTTTTAAAGATGGGTTCAAGCAAGAGAGGATTCAGAAATCTATTAAACAACATGTTTCATAGTGAATAAACAAAAATAGGATAAAGTAGGGGTGGCCAGGTAGCACAGCGGGTAAGAGCACCGGCTCCAGTGTCGGGATGACCTGGGATCGAATCCTAGGCTCCGATACTTAGCACCCACCCAGAAACACCTGGCCATGTAACCTTGAGCAAGTTACTTAGCCCCAATTGCTTAGGGGTGGCCAGGTGGCTCAGCGAGTAAGAGCACCGGCTCCAGTGTCGGGATGACCTGGGGATCAAATCCGGGCTCAGATACTTAGCACCACACCCAGAAGTAACTGGCCGTGTAACCTTGAGCAAGTTACTTAACCCCAACTGCTTTAAAAAAAAATAGGACAAAGTTTTGTATACTACTCAGAACCTTAACACCTATATTTCATGAACATTTTCTTCAAGAATAGTTGGGAGACTTGGGAGAATTAGAAACAATGGGAACACAATAACCCAGTGTTCAATAAAATGGAAAATATAAATTACTTGGTAAATAACTCCTTATTTGATAAAAAAAAAAACTTTTGGGAAAACTGGAAAGCAATTTGGTGGAAATTAGGCTTAGACCAACATCTTTCCATATTCAATGATATTTTACAAATGGATACATTTCACTATCTTAATATTAAAAATCACACTATAAAAATAACTAGACGTGAAGCAGATCATATACATTTTACAACTAACTTTGGTTACATGAACTGAAAAGCTTCCACACAAACAAAATTAATACATCTAGGAAGAGCAGTTGAATGGGAAAAAAATCTTCAAATTTTTCTGATAAATGTTTGATATCTAAACTGTATAAATAACTAATTATCAGATATCTATCTATCTATCTATCTATCTATCTATCTATCTATCTATCTATCTATCTATCTATCTATCTATCTATCCATCTATCAATCTAAAGCCATTCCCTAATAAAGAATTGGTCACAGGAAAGAATTGTGAACTATTAATAACAATATGAAAGAATTCTCCACATCATTCATAATAGAGATGCAAATCAAATCCTACAAAATGGTAAAGGTGATAAAAATGATCAATAATCAATGCTCAAGTAGTTGTGAGAAGATATGTACACTAATGCTTTGTTGGTAGAACTGTGAATCAGTACAACTGTTTCAGAAAATAATTTGGAATTGTACCTTTAAAGTAACTAAAAATGTACATTTTCTTTGACCTGGAAATTTCATTCTTAGGCTTATACCCCAAAGAGGTTGCTGATAAAAAGAATGTCCCAGTATAAAAAATATTTATGGTATCACTTTTTTTTATAGCAAAGAACTGGAAACAAAGTACATGCACATCAAATGAAGAATCGTAGTACATGAATTCAATGGAATATTATTGTGTTGTAAGAAATGGTAAGTACAGAGAAGCATAGAAAGATCAATATGAATTGATGAAGAATGAAATAATCAGACCCCCAAAAAAACAATATATACAATATCTAAAATAATGCAAATGGAAGAAACAGTCACAAAAATGATAAAAGTGAATGTTGCAAAATCATATATTTTATGATCCTTAGAGAACAGAATCACAAAATTTGGATTCAAGCACCCTAGGCCATGATGTATTATAACAAAAAATAGCACTTAAGAACACAAAAAAAAATCAGACCAGCACTGAACCAGTCCATATGCATATGGATAATATTCTTGTTAGAAGCAACATAATCTTGAATGTATTGAGAAATAGTTTTATAGACTATCTCAGGGAGGGAAAGATATCAAGAGAATGGGAGAAACATAGAATAGTAACACTCAAAAAAAGAGATTTAAAATTAAAAAAAATCTGCTTGTATATTTACTTTCTCTTTATAAAATGTTTATGAGAATTTTCTAAACTGAGGCTCTCCTTGATGAAATATGAGAAATGAAAAGGTAAGTTCTGCAAATATTTTCTGTAGTAGACTATATAATTCCAGTCACACAGAAGATTCCACTTCATTTATTATTTATTATTCACTGATTTTGAAAAAAAAAAAAAGCATTACAAAAGCTTCTTAATACAAACTGCAACCTTAAAAGCTCTTTCAGGCATGTAAAATCCCTTAATAAATGAAACCAAGAAGCGAATTATCGATAAACTATTTGATAAATGACTTCGAGCAAGGTATACAACATTATGTTCATAAAAAATATGCCCAAAGACATATCCTCCATTGCCACAGAGGGTTGTCAAAGTGGAAGAGGGACTCCATATATATAGTAAAATCCTCTATACATTCTAGAGCAGATTGTATATCTAAACATTACAAGACTTTCTCAATGAGATTTTTAATAGTTTGATTTGTCTAATAATATGTATAAGAATGACAAAACATATAAAAGTATCTATTGTTCAAACTTTGAGAAGTAGCTGGATAACTAGTCTATTAGTTAGCCTATTAGTGCTTATATCTGAAACAGTACTGCAGATGGATAGTGAGTTGAGCCCAGAATTGGACAGGAGAAAGAGACTGAGCTTGCATTTGGTTTTAATAATAATCTCAAATTTCAGAACTATTTACCTTTTTAGACTCTCCCAGTGTTTGAGATATTGCTTAATACATAGAAGGCAGAATGATTTTTCTTTTTGGAGGGGGGAAGGTAGGGCAATTGGGGTTAAGTGACTTGCCCAAGGTCACACAGCTAGTTTTTGTGTTAAGTGTCTGAGGCTGGATTTGAACTCAGGTCCTCCTGAATCCAGAGCCGGTGCTCTATTCACTGTGCCACCTAGTTGCCCCGCAAAATGTATTTTTAATTGAGCTCTTGCCTTCAGGGGCAAACAGTAAATGGTAAACTAGTACTGGAACCGTAATATCCTAAATTCTTTGTCCAGGGAAGCATATACAACATTGCTTTTACAATAGCTACAATACTTTCATACAATACTAGCTGGAAAAGATACCTAGACAATTTAAATACCTTGGATAGATGTTTGATCTGTACTCCAGCTACCAATCCTACAGGTTCAGCCTCCATATATTCACTACGTGGGGTGTTGTCAGATTCTATATGTTTCCTAAAATGAGGTTTTGGGTATCCATACCAGTAGGAGCGCTAAGATAATAAAAACTGTATTACCAAGAGAGGTAGTCAACAAACAATAGAATTGGAGAATTATAATAGCTGAAAATAACATGGCTCTGCTTGCTTTGTTGATTAAAATGAATAAAGCATCAGTTAGCTCCTAGTTACTGAATTTCTGTAACAAAATGAGTTTAGACTTATCTCCAAAACTCAATGTCAAAACTTCATTAAAAGGCAAACTTTTAAAAGGTGTCAAAATGAAGCGTCTTTAAAATTAGAGTCATGGCAAAAAGGAGAAAAAAGCAACAGTACTGCCGTTGTATTGTTGAGTATGACCATGCCTCTATGTAACTCAAAACAAGTAGTATTTCATGTAGGTCAAAAACCACACATTCTTTCAGCTTCATCAATATTCTTAATGCTGAAGTTTATGTAATATATTCTTATTTACCTCTTTAGAAAGTTGATGGAATTATTTTAAGGGGTTTATTTTCCTATCAGGGTATTTCTGAAAGTGTTAATGGAACACACTATTCTTTATCTCTGGAACTCTCTTTTAAAGAAAAAGGACTTTATAATCACAATCTTTTTTATTTATCATATATTACTAGAAGGGGGATAATTACTCATAGGGTGGTTTACATGCTATGATCATAGATAATATTTAATAAATTTTTTTTTATCACATCTGACTATGACAGTATGGTCTTCTGATCATCTGATTCAACTGCAGACATGTTTAAACTGAATTCATTTGTGGATTAATCTAGGATAGAATCCAGGAGAGGAAAAAATGTCTGATTACAATTAAGCTCTGTAGGATTTAGTTTTCAGATCAGGTCAACTATAGGTAGGGACAGGGATTCTGATGATCACTCTTTTACCAACCAGCAAAAAAAACAAGGCTATTAATAATCTAAGGAATAGCTTCAGAACTCACCTTCAAGAAAAAGTACCATGATTGAGGCATACCATACTCCCCTGGAAAGACATTTTCCATATACCAAGCTACTAATGCATAGCACAAAGAGTCACACAGCATCATTCCCAGAACATGCCCAAAACTTAAGTCATCCTCAATGCTCACTGTATCCATGAGGCTATCCCAACGAACTCCATCTCCTGAAATATACAATAGGAGGCAGTTATTATGTAGACTAGGCTAAGCGTAATCAGTTACCCTGAAGCTTCCTGATCAATGAAAAAAAAATGTATAGCCCCACCCCCAGATTAATCTCCTTAATGGAACATCAATAAGTAGTAATTTGTTTTGAAATTTAAATTTCAAAATAGCAACGAATTTCAGGACTGGACTCACTATTAAACACTAGAATCTGCCCTGATTTTATAGTGAATGGTAATGATTTACTCTGTGGAAATGGCCTCAACTAAGAGAAATGAATATGTCACAAGCTTAAGTTGTATCAGCTTTAATAAAGCCTCATTACCTAACAGATAAATTAGGTGGCAACCATCTATATTACTTATATGCAACAATGTTCCTTTGGCTATCACCATATTATCAAACTATACAAAAATGAATCATGGTTAAACAAATGTTAGTTGTAGTCACCTTGCTTTTCATCAGCAGACCATGGTAAAGCCAACACATGGTCAGACCAAAAACTACATTTCAACAAGCCTTGAAGTGAAAATTCAGGTTCTAGGTCAATAAATAAGGTCACAAGTTGATTTACAGGGTTTTGTTAGGTTAGGAATTGAAACTCAAGGAAAAGAAGTTGGAACACAAGGATTTTGTAATACAGTTAACTAAAAGTGCACACTGGGACAAATTCATCATCTCTAGCATCCAGTTTTTTTTTTTTAAACATTCCCTACATTGCTTTCAGTTTCTCCATCTACTAGAATACTGAAGAACCATGGTACAGGCTGTACATTTAGGGAAAACTAAGAGGAGAAATCATAGTTCAAAACATATTCAAAAAACATATGTGTGTTCTGGAAGGAGACACACAAAGTTTTAAAATGTGTTAGATGATGATGTGTGGTCTTGCTGCTGGAATATAAAAATCTGAGGTTTTAATCTAGGGTACTATTTTTTTTATCCTGCAAAGAGCTTTTAAACTTTAAAACACTATAGAAATGTGCACAATTATTATCAGATTGGGAGTGGCATACAGTGTAAACATAGTCAACAGAGGTATATTTTGAGCTTTAGGATAGTGAAGGGGGTCATAACTTGGGGCCATGATGCAACTTCCAGATGGGCAGGGTAGTTGTTAAGGTTGTGAGGAGAATTCTGGCTGCCTATAGAGACAGTTTCTCTTTTGAGGTTCCAAATTCAATGGCCCCTATCTTTGAGTCAAGGAGAAAGTACATGCATCTTGTCAGAATAAGAACCTTAAGTCCCAGAATCAAGGATGCAGCTGAAGTTCCTGTGAGAGGAAGAGGGAAGGGAAGGGAGTTTTGGGTTTCTCTGGGGGGAAAAAATCAAGGTACTGGTACTTGTGGTTGGTCAATATACTGATAAAAGTTCCTAATTCTTTCAAATTTATTTGCCTTTACAAATAGTCATCATTGTTTAAGTTGTTCTCCTGGTTCTATTCACTTCACGTTAAACTGAGACCTGGGAAAGAACTTGGCTTAAAAAGGCCAAAGTCTCCCACTGCATCTGGGGCTATCTTCAGTTGTCCTAATCTGTGGTTGCCACTGGACCCAGATGGCTCTGGAGAAGTGAGGCTGGTGACTTTGCATAGCACCAGCCTCATTTAAATCCAATTCCAAATCCAAATCCAATACTTGCAAGTCAGGTCAATACATCACCTTATTGATGTCATTGGTCCTTTTCAAGACAAAGGGCAAACAACAACAATCAGTTCATATAGGTCTTCCCAGGTTTCTCTGTAACACCCTCCATCATTTCAGCACATTTATACACTAGAACTTGTTCATGTGTTCTCCAATTTACATGTATCCCCCTAGTTTCCCCTTCCTTGTTAACTCCAAAAGATCTATATTTTGATATATTCTTAGAGTCTGCTTTGCTTAAGACTAATTCATCCCTTAATCTACTCTCCTTCTATTTCCTCTTCCCTCTTCTCCCCTTTCCCTATTTCCCTGTAGTGTTTCTGTACCCAGCTGTGTGTATGTATGTATTCTTTTAACCAGTTAAGAATGAGATTCAAAAGTGTCAACCATTCCCCAATTGTTCTCATTTGCACAGATACCTGCTTGTACACTATGACTGAGATAATATTCCCTAACCTTCCTTTCCCTCCTTCCTTTATCCCCAGTGTATTCTTCTTCCCCTCTATTTCTGTTCTGTATTGAGATCATCAAGACATAACTCCCAGGACTTGTGTAATGTGACACCATCCATGACTCTGATGATGACTGGGTTCAGATAGGACACATATATCAATTCACCATATTTTAATGTTAGCAGTTTATCCTTGTATAGCCCTTTATGTTCATTCAGGTTTACTTTTTTATGCTTCTTTTTACTCCCATGTGTGAACTCAAATATTTCTGCAGAGCTGTGCTCTTTTCATTAGGAAGGTTTTGAAGTTCTCTATTTCATTAAAGATCTATTTCTTCCCCTGTAGTATTGTACTCAAGTTTTGCTGAGTAAGTTATTCTTGGCTGTAAGCCTTTGTCCTTTGCCTTCTGGAATAATGTATTCTAAGTTCTCTGTTCCCTAATAGTGGTAGCTGCTAAATCATGTGTGATCCAGAGACTCCTTTGTACCTGAATTCTTTCTCTCTGGTTGTTTGCAGTATTTTTTCTTTGACTTTGAAAACTTTGGATTTGGTTATGATGTTTTAATTTGGGACTTTCTTTCATAAGGTTGTTCTATTTTTACTCTGACCTCTGTTTCTAAGAGATCTGAGCAGGTTTTTTTTTTTTAAAGATTTCTTAAAATATGAGGTTTAAACTCTATTTTTGTTGTTATGGCATTTAGAAAGTACAGTGATCCTTAATGTTTTTCTCCTTGATCTGTTATTTTTTTTTTTTTTACTGAACTCTCTATTTATTCAGCAATAAATTAAAGCAAAACATTCAAGAAACTAAAGGACAGCATTCACAAGAATATAACATAACAACTTATTACTAAGGTGGCCACATGGTCTTAAACAAAACATATCATTCAGTAAGTCACAATCTTGATCTGTTATTTTTGATACACGATACCTTAATTTTCTTTTACATTTTCATGATTTTAACTTTGTTTAAATATTTCTTGTGGCCTCACAAAATCATTAGCTTCTGTTTGGTTCATTCTAATTTTCTGATTTTTCTTTCTTTCATAGCTCTCATTTCCTTTCCAAAATTTCTTCCTCAAGAACTCTCATTTATGAAAACATTTAACTCTTTAGCTCAATTGTTTTATCTCTGAATTTTTGCCCAAGTTGTGTTTTTCTCCGAGTCATTGCTTCTCTCCTCCTGGGTTTGCATATCAAACATTCCTGCCACTGTAACTCTTTATGGTAGGATTATTTTTCTTCTCATTCTTCTAGTCTACTTCCTGACTTTGGACTTGATGTCAGGCCAAGATTGTGCACTTCCTAAAGGAAGGTATGGGCTTGTCCTCTTTCTACTTTCTTAGAATTGAGTGTTATTCCAGGATCTCAAGGACAAGTTAAAGACCTGCAAGTTTCAGTATTTACAAAGTGGTCTGTTCCAGGGAAAAGTAAGATTCTGCCCCCTACTTCCCACCTCCTGAACTCCCTATATAAGCAGTGCAAGTTTTTGTCCTGCCTTAGGGTTTGAACAACAGAATGCTGCTGGATTTATCCCCTATAACTTAACAGAAAGCTCTACTGGTTCAGAGTGACAATTATAAGCTCCACTTTGGTCAGGGATTCCTGCCCTGAAAATTTTTTTGCAAGTTGGGCTAGGTACTAGAACTGCGACCTCACTGTGCTCCTTGGGGCCAAGCCACAAAGCTACTGCTTGCTTCTGAAAGTCCTCATTTCTTGAACAGGGCCATGGTTTTCCTACCCAGGAATGCCACTTTTATTCGTGGGTCCCTTCTCAGTCTGCCTTGAATCTGTGACCCATAGCTGGAGTCAATAAAGACAATAAAGCTACCAGGTGGCCCTGTCTCCATTGTAGTTCCTCTGTGTGGGCTCCAGTATGGATCTCATTCTGGTGCCTCTTCCTGGGTGCTACAGTGTTTGACACATGGCTCCTGACTTGACCCCATCACCAGTGTCTCTAGGCCTCTCTAGTGTTCTCTCTGTGATGAGATGGGTGGATGACTCACTAATGACTCACTGTGGGGTTCTTTTTTCCTGGATTTTCCCATCAAAATTCAGTCTGGTGCATTTTAGAGATGTTACATGGAGGGCTTATGTGGAGGGAAGCTTGCCTATATTGCTTCCTACAACTTGAGCTGTCTTGGCTCCACTCTTCCCTTCTTTTAAGTTTCCTTTCTTCTCTTTGATACATCAATCAATTAGTCAACATTTAAACACTCCATAAGCTCCAGATCCTTGCTGTTGTCATTTACTGGACTTCATGTCCCATGTTCTCTTCTCTACAGAAATTTAGTTATTGGCTCATAGTCTTTTCTCCACTATAGTATCCCCAGCCCTCATCCTTGGTGACTTCATTGTTCATAATGTTTTCCTTTCAAAGTTTCTGGCCTCCCATTTCATCAAGTTCCTTAACCGCTTGTAAGGGAATGTAAATTTTTAAGATCTTCCCTGCCCCTAGGCTGTGGTGGGAGGCTTGTTTTTCAGGAGATACTTTGTGATTGGGCAGTGGGTCAAGAATATTGTTACATTCTCTGACCCAGAAGAAGGCTATATAAACCCTTGATGTGAGGTTTTGCTTTGGGGCTCACTTTGAGAAGTGTTGTGTGATTTGACCAAATGAGACTCTGGGCAGCCATGGAGCCCCCTGGCTTTGAAAATCCAGATGTTGATGCTTCCCTCTCTGGTAACTGGGATTAGATATGGATGAATGTAATGGTTGGACAGTTTCGAAGCCTGTCTGTTGAAATGTTCTTGTAACTTATGCTTGTAACCTCTGTATATTCTGAAGTTCGGGGTGCTGACCTTTTTCCCCTGAACTAGGTAAATGAGATATGTTTGATTGATTAAAGTAAGCTTGTTAACCCAGTTTGAGTTGCTTTCCTTTAGCAAAGCAGATCCAAGAACCTGTGTTGGCAGCCACCCTGGGGATGCTGGGGTGCTTGCCGCTATACCACTTGACTCCCATTTCCTTTCTACTTCATACCTTGGGGGGGGGGGAAGGGCCAAATCTTAGTTCATCATCTAAAATTGTTCTATATCCATAATTTTAAACTCTGAAATTCCTTGCTCAGATCACAACTTGCTATTTTTCCATCTTTGCCCTTTGCCTCACTCTTTCTGTACTAGTTCATCATGGCTTCACTAGTTCATCATCTCTGACTTCACTTAACTTCCAGAATATATATTCCTTGAGGACAGATACTCTTTTGCTCTATTCTATGTATTCCCAGTAATTACCGTAGTGTTTTACATGCATTAAGTACTTAATGGATGTTGAACTGAAATGTTTGTTAGATTCAGTCTTGACCACTTGATCCACTTAGATACTGATATCCACTCTTGAATCCCTTGTCCCCTTGTCCTTTCAATTGTATGTGTCTGCCAATTTTCAACTCTGGATCACTTCCATGGATTACTATCTTTGACTGGGTCTGATAAATTCATTATTATAAGGTTTGTGTCTGTAGGCATGGTGCCAGTGCTTTCTTTTTGAATTATTTCCCTAAAAAAGCTATGTATGACTCTGTAATATGTTGAGGAGACAGATTGAGGATTGGACGAATGTGTGTGGGGGGAGTTATCTGCGGAGAGAAGAAAAAGGAAATGGTAGCCATGAACTACAATCCACTGATCATTTGGTTCCTGCCATAAAGAGAAATAACAACGTTCTCTATACTATTTCCCAGTAACTGATCCATCACCTGACATAAGTGACTTGATGAAGCTCTGCTCCTACTATGCTATGCCGACAGAGAAGTTAACATGAACTTTAAACAAGCACACCTTGGGATTCCTGCAATGATGAGGCCATGGCACCTTTTAGAAGATAGATGACCAGAGTGTAGCAATCTAACTTAATATTCTTGATTTATCTTGTGATCCTGTTTTCACTAAATACACTTTACTTATGATTTCATGTGCCAAACCTGGTTTGTGTCCTGAAGATTCTGCATTAGAAATTTAATGGACTTAATTTCCCATCACTGAAAAGAATCTTTCTGACAGACCACAACAGTATATTGTGGCCTCAATATCAAAGGAGTTAACACCATAGTTCAAAAGAATTCTAAAATTTAGTTTAACTGAAAATTATCTGGGTATCTTAATAGGCTTCAAGCTCAATATGAGTCAACAGTGTGATAAGACAGCCAAGAAAGCTAATGTAAATCCTATGCTGCCTTAGAAGAGTCATGGTGTACAGGATTAGGGCAGGTGCTAGTAATAATATACTCTGCCCTAGACAGAGTACATATGATGGAATGGAGTGGAATATTGTGTTCAGATTTTGGCACATTTAAGGAAGAACTGAGTTTGTGAACTGAGAGGTGTCTAGAGAAGGGCAATCAAAGTCTTGAGAGGCTTGGAGTTCATATGTAGATAGGCTAAAGAAAATGGAAATTTTAGACTGGAGAAGAGAAGGGGTGGTGGTGCTTATGATAATTATCTTTAAATATTTGAAAGTTGTCATCAAATGGAAAAGGAATCAACTAGTAAGTGGCCCCAGATAGCAGGTCTAGGAACAAGAGATGAAATTAGCAAAGAAGTACATCGAAGTTTTAAGGTATGGACAAATTTCCTGATAATTAGAGTTGTCCAAAAGCAAAATGAGCTGCCTTAAGAGAGAATGACCTTCACAAGCAAAAGTGGGATGATAATTTTGGGGGTAAATTTTAGAAAGGAAGCTTATTCAGGTATGTAATGGATCAGATGATCTCTGAGATCTATTCTACCTGAGATTCTGTAACTCCATAGTTGAAGGAATATACTGGGTAGAAGTTTGAATATATGATGGAAAAAATAATCTCCAGAACCTGCAAAGTAGGAAGAAGTCCTAGAATCGTTAATTTCTCATTGCTTTGTAGAAATCCTTTCATTTATCCTGTGACTGACCTTATTATAGATGGATAGGTCTTATCAGTGGCTGTTCTAAATGACATTTTCTCTCTACATGCCCTCAGATTCAATTCTACCTCTATCTAGCTATCTACCTCTATCTACCTCTAAAGGCAGGTGACCTTGCCTCCTACCTTATTGAGAGGATTGAGGCCATCAGTCATGAACTCCTATATCTCCTTTACTCTGTACCCAAAAACATTTTTGTAACTTCACATGTCCTATCTTCCTTGAATCCTTTGCCATACCAAGGGATATCATTCAGGAGCCTGCCCTAATGATTGTCTCATTCTCAATTTCTCCATAATGGGCTCCTTCCCTGCTGTCTTCAAATATGCTCAAGTGTCCACCCTACCTTTAAAAATATCTTCACTGACCCCAGAACCTCCTTAACCTATCCTATATCTCTCTTCCCTGTCACAGGTAAACTTCTAGAAAATAATTTGTATTCATTCTTTCTTCTTTTTCTATCATGTACTTCTCAGTCCTTTGTAGTCTGGTTTCTGATCACACTATTCTACTGAAAATCTTATCTCAATTTTTAACACTACTACTGAAATCAACAATCATTTTTCTTTCCTCATCTTTAGTCTATCTATAGCATTAATGTCACCCCATTTCTTCCTGGGTACTTTCTTTTTTTGTCTTCAATGATACTGCTTTCTCATGGTATTTCACCTCACTTATTTATACCTTCTTGGTTTCCATTGGTTCAGTCTTTTTCCATCTGTAAGTGTGGGTGTCCCCAGAGGTTCAGCTCTGAGCCCTCTTCCCTTTTCTCAACACTTGATCTCCACTACTCCTACTTATATCTACTCTCCTGGGTTCAAATATCATTTATGCCCCCAAATCTACATATCAAACCCTAACATCTTCCCTGGCCCATATCTCTAACTTGATATCAACCACATCTTAAAATCAATCTATCTATAAATTAACTCATTATCTTCCTCTTTAATCTCCCCCTATAGCTTACTGCTCCTTCCAATTTACCTCTTTCAAACAAGTCATGTTGGTTCTACATTCACATCTGTCATTATCATCTCTCCATTCACACAGACTTTATCCTAGTTCAAGTTTTTATTACCATTTACCTGGACCACTGTAATAGCATGATAGTTGGTCTCTTAGCTCCCATTAACTTCCCTTTTCAATTCATGTGAATTGAACTACAATGAACTAGCAAAACAATCTTCCTAAGACATATCTAACCATGCCATTCAACTGCTCAAAAACTGTCAGTGGCTCCCTACTGATAAAATACAAATTCTACAACCTGACTTTTAAAGCCCTGTCTCTAATCTAATTCTAGCACATTATTCTTTTTAATACTGTTTAAGCCAAATCATACTACTAGCTGTTCCCCTACCTCAAAATGTCACCTTCTGCCTTTTTGTATTCACACAAGCAATCCCTCAAAATAGGAATGCACTCTATCCTTATCTCTGCCCATAAGAATTCTTATCTTCCTTTATGCTTCAGTTCAGAAGCCAATTCTTCTGTAATGTGTTCTCTGATATCCCCAGCTAAAAGTGTTCCCTCCTTCTATGGCACTCTGTCTAGTACTTCCTTTCTCCTTTCATTCCTTACCTTATTTGTTCATATATCATAACTCTTTCATGGAATCTAAACTTCCTGAAAGCAGGTTTTCCCCCTTCTTTTTATTGCTAGCACCAACACACTATCTTGCACATGATCTTTGTCTTTTAAATTTAATCTGTTGAACTGAATTTTGATGTAATATTCAAACATGTTTAATAATGTTTACTTAAGAAATTTCCTGTGTGTCCTTAGGAATATAAAGAAATTGAAAGAGATTTCAACATTTGTAAACCAAGTCCTTACAGTTATGTAGAAGGACATAGCACATGATCACAAGCTTTTGGAAATTTTCAGTTTCCTTTGTTATCTGATTATGAATACATGAATATGCTGGAGGCATAAGGGATAAATTACATAAAGGTCTTTGTAAATCTTTAAAGTGCTAAATGTGAGCAATTATTCATAATGTTTTATTATCATAAACTTCTAAGGAACACAGCAAGAACTTGATAACAGCTTTTTCATCCATAGATATTCCTTCAAATAGTGTAGGGTCACATAGTCTCATTCGTGCTTTTTCCTTTCCAATTTTAGCTCATCTTCATGTCAAAAAGCTCCTTGGAGTATGTCTCCAACACACTATAGGCTTTCTTCTCTGTTTTTTTTTTTTAACATTTATTGGGTATCGGTGTAGCAACTTGGGCTATTAATTCTGAATCTTGATAAATCACTGGCCCACCTTCTTTTCTAATGCCTCTTCTTTGGGTAACATGAAAGAATTCTACTTGTAAACACCTACCTGCAGCATCTTTGGGTCTCTTGCAATATTAATTCTTTGGATATTGTGGCATTGCATAAACTGCATCCATATAAACAGAGAACTGACTCAAATTTATAAGGACACAAGTCATTTCTCAATTCATAAATGGTCCAAGGATATGAACAGGAAGTTTTCAGAGGAGGGAATTAAAGATATCTATAATCATATGAAAAAATGTGCTAAATCACTATTGTTTGGAGAAATGCAAATCAAAACAACTCTGAGGTACCACATCTCACTGGTCAGTATGGCTAACATGACAAAACAGGAAAATGATAAATGCTGGAGAAGATGTAGGAAAACTGGAACACTAAATAATTGCTGGTAGAGTTGTGAACTGATCCAACCATTCTGGAGAGCAATTTGGAATTATTCCCAAAGGGTTATAAAAATGTGCATACCCTTTGACCCAGCAATATCACTTCTAGGGCTGTATCCCAAAGAGATCACACAAGTGGAGGGGTACCTGTATGTACAAAAATATTTTCAGCACTTCTTTTTGTGGTGACAAAGGATTAGAAATCAAGGGGATGTCCTTCAATTAGGGAATAGCTAAACATGTTGTGGTAATATAATGGAATGGAATACTATTGTGCTATAAGAAATGAGGAGAAGACAGACTTTATAATAACCTGGAGAGACCTATATAAACCAATACTGAGTGACGGGAGCAGAACCAGGAGAACACTGTACAAAATTAGAGACACATTGTATCTGTGATGACTGACTTTGACAGACTGGGCTCTTCTCAGTAATACAAGGTTATAAGACAATTCCAAAGACACATTCACGATGAAAAAGGCTATCCAATCCAGAGAAAGAATTATGGAGTCTGAATGCAGACTGAAGCAAACTACTTGCTCTTCCTTTTGTTTTGTTTTGCTTCTTCTTTCTTATTGTTCATTCCATTGGTTATAATTCTTTACAACTTGACTAATGTTTAATGTGTAGGGATGTGTAGAACCTATATTAGATTGCATGCCACCATGGGAGCGGAGGGAAGGAGGAGAGTGAAGGGGAGAAAATTTGGAACTCAAAAACTTGTGGAACTGAATGTTGTAAACTAAGTAAATTAAAAAAAAATTGATCTTCAAATACAAGCCTCAAGAGAGACATAAAAAAGGTAAACAGGGAAAAAATACACAAACACACATACAAACACACACAGACACAAACTTGTTGTTCAATATGAATTGCATCCATATAGCACCTCTGAGAGAATAAGTTTTTAAAAAGCTAGACTTGTTTCCCAAGGTGTCCCTGAAAGTGGTCTTACATATCTCAAATTCAATCCAGACTGTTCTCTTCCTTATATTCAATTCTAGGACCTTCTCTGACCCTATTCAGCATCTATCTATATATATATATATATATATACATATGTACTAATTAAGTAACACAGTGGATTGGCAATGCATTCTATGCCTGGACAATAGTCATTTTATATCCAAATTGTTTTTTTTTCTTTTATGTTTTAGCCAGCAGATTTCACTGATTAATGTGACTACAGAACTGCTGAAAGAGGCCTACAGCTTAATGAAATTAGCAAAACATCATCCACAAATAGAGTACTCTGAGAAGGGATCCTCAAGCTTCATTACATTGCCAAAGGTTCTTTTTAACCACTTTTATTTATTGGTTAGCAGGCATTCTTTTAAATTCTTGAACACGTCCAAGAGGAATAAGAGAATGGAAGTAGTATACATTTGTTCCAGGAAAGAATATTCCCTACTAGGTCTGATTAGGTTAAATTTTCATGAAATTTAATGAGAATATCAGACTAGAAGACTTAAGATTCATTTTAGCTGCAAATGTGATTTCTGAATGACACTCCCGCCTTGTACAACAGTACTCAACAAATATTTATTAAATGAAAATGATACTTACTGTCCTACTTAAACAAATGACATGGCAAGGTCAGAAAGGAGCTAAAATCAACTCTAGAGCTGTAGAAGATTTTGATTGTGGTCAGAGAATGTGATAAAACTCCACAAAGGAAAAAAGTATTCAATGAGCTTTGGAATATGGTTTTCTTTTTCTTTTTTCATCCCCCTTTCCTCAGCTCTTTTACCAAAATTAAGTATTTCTAGGAACAGAATTCAGGGCATAGAACTTTGTTTTTGCTATAATATGATGATTTCTTTTATTCTCAAGTTTTTGCTGCTTCTCACATGTGGTGATTTCTTAAATTTAGCAGCTCATTTATAGCAAAAATGTAAAAATCATTCAAAACAAAATTAGAAAATTTGTATATTCTTTCTGAATACTATACTAAGCATAATTAATACTATGGTAAAAGCAAGTCACACAAAAACATGTGTATGCTCCTAAACTAACCAACTGCCTCTACATCTGTAAAAGACAGTAAACACTAAATTTCCAGAGAACAGCCAAGATGGTAGAGTAGGATGTAGTACAATCTAGCTTCCTGCCTTCCTGTCCAACAATTACTAACATCTAAGAAGAGTGCCAGTGATTGGGAAATCTAAGGAGAAATTACAGTGGATCAATTTTCTAGAATGAGATCACAAATCTGACCTATAGGCAAGTGACTAGGGGAGGAACTATGGAGCAGAGGTGGCCTAGCATTAGCTCAGAAGCAGAACAGAGATTCAGTGATATCCCTTTGATCCAGAGAGGGCTTCTTTAGCTTCCCTCTTCCCCTCCAAACACCTTCCTACCTCCCACAAATAGGAATAATCAGGCAGCACTGTTGCTTTGAACTGAAAGAACCTCCCATCTAGTTGACAGGGCCTGGAGTGAGCCAGTCTATTGGATATCCCTCCTGGGCAAGTGTACAGCTATATTGCTTAAGTCCTGTCAAGGGCCAGTCTCTGACCTGGTCCATACATGGGAAGACTCCGGTTCAAGATTTCTCCTAAGTCAGTTACCCGTGAAGGCTATATTATGTTTTAATATTGGCTCACCATCTCTTTCTGACTTGCAGGAGCTTAGGACTCAATAACCGAGCTGTGACCCAGACTTAGATGCATGCAAGGGAACAAGGATAATAAAACATATGGAATTACGTAAGACAACAAGGACATCAAAACATACAGATATGCTAAATGTACAAGGACAGTAAATATTTTTGCATGTATTCCTAAGAGATAATTGCTTTGCATTCATTATGTAAAACCTGCCCGCTGATCAATAAATAGGAAACTGCCATAACAGATTCTCGCCTTACTTGCGTCCACCATTCCACACTTCTTGGTTCGGCCTGTGCCCATTTTGATGCAGGCATCAAAGTCCAAACCAGATGACCCAAGAGGTCAGTGATCAGACCATGCCTTTCCTAAGATCACAAATAATACAATGAAACTTTATAGCTTTCTGGACTAAAGTACATCTGTGATCTTTGAAGAACACAGCAAGAAATACCCTGAGAATATAATGCCTAAAGAAAGGCATATGTATCTTCAAGGAAGTAACCCATTCCTCTTTGGAGATATCACTTTTTAGTTCACGGATCACAGTAGTGACTCTCAGCCACAAGTGGCCCAAACAGGATCTGAAGAGCATTGTAATGAAAAAATTATTGTTGGAGAAGATGCAGCAAATGTTGTCCTATATTTGCAGGATTTTCCCATCTTTTTGTATATGCAGTGAGTAAAAAACCATTCTACCTCAAAAGAAAAAAAATTTTAAGTCAAGATTTTATTGAAGTGGAAAATGGAGTAGCTCATCAGCTGAGTCCAACAGCCTACCTTTGTCATGGTCTTGGGTGTGTATGGGACAACAGAACATCAAATAAGATAGAATCTCTTGAGTTAAAGTCCAGATATGATCAATAATTATTGGTTTGTAGGCTTTACAATGGCCCATAAATTTGCCAGGTTCCTATCAAATGTGAGCCTGATTCCATTTTTCTTATTAGAAGGTCTAACATATCTATTACCATTTATTCCTGTAGGCCAGTTACACACACACACACACACACACACACACACACACACATACACACATATCATTCCTACAAAACATTCATTGCTAACATAACTCCAAAAATCTCCTAAAGATTTACAAGAAAATCCCCAAAAGAGGTGTCACTGGGTTTGTTTAATGTAATAGAAGATGGTCTATCTCAGGCAGAACTTATTAAACTTCTAAGAGACAAGAGTGGAATTGAAAGTTGCACCATGAGAGAGGTGTCATGGCTATGTTGATTTAATTAGCAATACATCAACAAAGAAAGATCAAATAAATGGCTGGGTTATGGAAATTTAACTTATTTATCAAGATGGAAGGGTTCAAAATTACAGAAAGGTTATCTTTAAGGAATCCATACTTCTTAATTATTGCACATCATGCAATGAAGACAGTACAATACATCCCTAGGCTTTTGACAGTAAAGCTATCGCTATCATAGTGTGATTACGATGTAAGGAAGGCATGTTTTCTCTAGAAGCTTCTTTGTACAATCAAAACTCTTTTTATCAGCTGGTTGGTCTCTGGAGTATAAGCTTCTGGGATGTAGGGCTGAGTATCCATCTATCTTTTAGCAGGTTTGTGAAGCCAATAATACCCCAAAGTCCATATAATCAATAGTCTTAAAGACTATAGTCTCGTGGTCACCCTGATTTTATCTGGTCATCTGACAGTTGAGATGCCTAAAATTCTGCATTTCTTATTCCTATAATCAGAGTACTGATAATTCCAGTTATTTCATCTGCATGTTATCACTAACACAGATCTTCTTGTGTATATGTTGCTTTAAAGCCACTACTTTGGCAGGCCAAATAATACTTTAAAACGTACATATTTCCTTTCCAGAGCTTTGGGCTCAGTTGGGTTTTTGTCTTTTCATATAGCATTTGTGGAGTGACACTGAGATAAAGAACACTGGTGTTGCAGGTATCACTTCTCCAGAGGGGGAGGCAACAATAACAGGCTTTGGACTGGCTGTTGGTCAGGGTCTTATAGGCTGCTCTTCAGGACCTTGTTGACACTTTCATTGGATCTCTAGTCCTCAGACCATTTGAATTTCACAAGACTGAACCCAGTCTGGGGGTCAGCAAACTACAGCCCATGGGCCGCAACCCATTTTTGTATGGCCCAGTTAGCTAAGTAAGAGTAGTTTTTCACATTTTTATATACAAGTTTGTTTATAAATGTAAAAAACATTCTTAGTTAGCTCCTGGATCATATAAAAACAGGTAGCAGCAGGATCCAGCCCTTGGGCCACAGTGTGATGATCTATGGGCCTTAGTCTAATACTCTTTCACTTAATAGCAGGAAAGAACAAAGGCAAAGAAGCAAATAACAAAGGACCACACTTAAAGGACACATGTCAGCCTAATGAGTGGGAGTTTTCAGTAGGCAGTCAATGACACCATGCTGGTATGACCTTTCTCTTAATAAGAACACTGAGCTCGCAGCCTTATGGCTTTTAGGCAGGAGGGCCCTCTTCCACTCAGAGCAGATCCTGATCACCACTGATAAGGGAAGAAAAGTTTCAAATTATTTGGTTAATGCCTTTTGTTAAGCATTCTCAGTTCTGGCTCAGCAGCTAACCAAAAGGGTCCAATGGTAAGGGTACCAGAAAGGTAAGAGCATCAGTGTACACTCTAAGCCTTCATGTCTTTCTATAAGCAGATTCCTGAGCCTCCTTCAAGTATTTAGGCAGCAGATGTGCTCTGAGGATATGGATACTAATGGCCAGCTCTTCTTTATACATTGAAGACAGAAACTAGATTAAACAGCAACAATTTCTACTAACAACTAAGGAGAAAATATAATACTAAACAAAACATACAAAACTGACAAGTTACTAAGCAAAGTCAATCCTAATATATCTATTCTAGTTACAAAGGGTTAGCACAACTTCCTGGGGCTAACTAGCTCTATTTCCATCAGCTTAGCACTAGACCTGGACTTGCCCTGATGGCCTGAAACATTTCCCGACAGCACAAAAAGCTAACTTTTTATTTTGCCTTTTGAAAAATGACACCCTTTTTTCATCCCTCCCATATCCTGTCAAAATACTTTGTTGGCTTTGAGATTTCCACCCATTTGCTGAAGTGTGAAGAACTGAAACCAGCCTGATCTAATTAAACATGTGACCCATGACCCTTACTTGCAGAAAAACAGCTCTGGGTTCATACTGGTTTTAATCATTTTATAGGGCTAGAAAAATATGAACAAAGATTAAATATTAACAATTTAAAAAATTAACAAAATTCATCTGGAATTACTAAAAGTCAAGAATTTCAAAAGAATTAATCTAAAAAATCTAAAACTATATTATAAAGCAGCCATCATCAAAACTATTTGGCTCTGCTAAGAAATGGAGTGGTGGACCAACAGACACAATAGTAAATGACTACAATAATCTACTGTTTGATAAACCCAAAGACTCCAGTTTTGGGGATAAGAATTCGTTATTTGGCAAAAACTGCTCGGAAAATTGGAAAATGGTATGAGGCCTATATAGACCAATATCTAACACTGTATACCAAGATAAAGTCATAGACACAAAGGGTGATACCATAAGCAAATCAGGAGGGCAAGGAATAGGAAGGAAAGCAGGATGTATAGAGAACAGAAGAATTTATGACCAAATGGGACATAAAGAACATTAAGAATTGCAAAATGGATAATTTTGATTATATTAAATTAAAAAGTTTTTGCACAGACAAAACCAATGCAATCAAGATTAGAAGGAAAAGTAGAAAGCTGGGAAACAACTTTTAGAGCAAGTGTTTGATAAAGGCCTAATTTCTCAAATATATAGAGAACTAAGTCAAATTTATAAGAATACAAGTCATTCCCCAATTGATAATGGTCAAAGAATATGACCAGGAAGTTTACAGAAGAAGAAATTAAAGTTATCTATAGTCATATGAAAAAAATGCTCTATATCACTATTGATTAGAGAAATGCAAACCAAAACAACTCTGAGGTACCACCTCACACCTATCAGATTATCTAATATGAAAGAAAAGAAAAATGATAAATGTTGGGGATGATGAGGGAAAATTGAGATATTAAAGCACTGTTGGTAGAGCTGTGAGTAATCCAACCATTCTGGAGAGAAATTTGGAACTATGATCAAAGGGCTATAAAACTATGTGTGTGTGTGTGTGTGTGTACATATATATGTATATACCAGTCATGCCATTACTAGGTCTGTATCCCAAGGAGATCATAAAAAAGGGAAAAGGACTACATGTACAGAAATATTTATAGCATTTTTTTTGTGGTAGCAAAGAACTGGAAATTCAAGGGCTGTCCTTCAAATGGGGAATGGTTGAACAAGTTGTAGTATAGGAATGTAATGCAATACCATTCTGCTATAAGAAATGATGAGCAGAAGGATTTTAGAAATAGCTGGAAAGACTTACATGAACTGATGCTGAGTGAAGTGGGTAGAACCAAAGGAAGTAACAGCAACATTGTGTGATGATCAACTATGATAGACTTAACTCTTCTCAGCAATATAATCATCCAAGATAATTCCAAAAGACTCATGATGGAAAATGCTATCCACATCCAGAGAAAGAACTATGGCATCTGAATATAGATTGAAGTATACTCTAACAATAAAAATTGGGCAGTTACCCAAGAAAGAACATACAGTGGTAACTGTACCTATTCCTGAAGACATCATTGGAATAGATACATTGAGAGGTATGACTCCAAATTTACATGAGGGGAGATACATATTTGTAGTAAGGAAGACAGAAATACAGTTTTAGTAGAAAAAAATAAAAATGAACCCAATCACTTTACCCAATATTCTGAAATAATTACTTTAAAGCAGTATTATGTGCCAGATGGGCAAGATTAAATTACCTGTACTATAAAGGAATATGTTGAGGCAAGAGTGTTAGTTCCTGCAGCTTCTAGATGGAATAATCTCGTCTGGATGATACTTAAGTCAGTTGGGATGTGGAGAATGACAGTGGATTATAGACTTGAATAAGGTGATTCTCCACTTGTATGTTTGTATACTGTCACCTTAATAGAAAGGATCCAGAAATATGATTGGACTTGGTACGCAGCTGTTGATTTAGCCAACACTTTCTTTACTATCCCAATAGATTTCAAACAATGGAACCAGTTTGCTTTCACTTGGCAGGGCAGATAATATATTTTCACCCACTTACCTCAAGGATATCTGCATAGCCCTACTATTTGTCATAGTATTGTGGCTGAATGTATAGCTTACCTACTACATAGATGATACAGTGAAAAGATATAAAAGAAATGGAGAAGAGTTTGACCCTTTTAATTGAGCATCTGAAAAACAAAGGGTGGATCAGCTCAAAATGTAAAATTTTGGGGTATACAATGGAATAAGGGGCTATGAGAGATTTTTACACTAGCTTGACAAAAGATTAAGGATTTTCCTACCCCTATCAATAATAAGGAGGCCCAAAAGTTTATAGGATTATTTGGATATTGGAGGCACCACATTCCACATCTGGGACAGATTTTGAAACCCTTATACAAAGTTACTTGGAAGAAATATGAATTTTATTGGGGACTTGAGCAGAGTAAAGCTTTTGAAGAAGCCAAGGCTCCTATATAGTTGGCCCTAGATTTATGGCCTATGCAAAATGTCCAGTGGAATTACAAGTGACTGTACAGGATGATTATGCAAACTGGAGTTTATGGCAAAAACAACAAAGTTGAAATGTACCCTTGGGATTTTGGGCTAGGAAACTCCCTTCATCTAGAGTTCAATATACACCTTTTGAGAGGCGGTTGTTAGCTACATATTGGGCTTTGGTAGAGACTGAACAACTGACTCTAGGTCATGAAGTGATGGCCTGGAATCCCAAATATGACCTGGGTAATGAGTACCCCAGCTACTCTCACAGAACTGGACATGCACAAGAGGTTAGCATAATCAAATGGGAATGGCATATGCAAAATAGAGTTTAAAAAGGCAAAAGTGTAGCTTCTGTTCTATATGAATCTATAGCAAACATAGACACCGAGGATGTAATGATACATCCCCTGAACCAAAGCAACAGTTGGTACAGTCCTTGGTAAAATGGAATGATGGATATGATGGTTTAAGTGAAGAACAAAAGAGACATGCATAGTTTACTGATGGGACGGCAAAATATTTGGGCCACAAAAGATATTGGAAAGTCATAGCCTATAAATACTAGGCAGACTTTGGAAAGTACCGGGAGAGGTGGAAATAGTATGGTGAACTTATGGCAGCACATCAAACCATTAAAACAGAACAAGGACAATGGTGTCATATATTCACTGATTCAAGGGCAATAGCTAATGGATTAGCTACATGGATGCCCATGTGGAAAAATCAAAATTGGAAAATTCATGGTTAACAAGTCTGGGGCAAAGAATCATGGGAAAATATATGGGACATGTTTTTGGCTACTGATTTTTCAGTTTTTCATGTAGATGTTCACGTGACCCTCACCATGCCAGAATGTGATTACAATGCACATGTTGATTGACTAGCAAAGATTGCTACTCAACATATTTGATCTGTTACTAGTAAAACAGGGTCCATCAAATGGCCAGCTATTTAGGGGTCCAGATCACACATTAGTGGGCACAAGATTGAGATATTAATATCTTACATTCATTGTTAAAACAAGTAGTAGAGGAATGTTATATGTGTCAACTGGAAAAGGAACAAACTGTTCATGTAGTAACTGGAGGAATAGCAAGGCGAAAGGTCCTAGCCTAAATTTGGCAAATAGATTATATTGGTCCCCTACCCCAAGATAAAGGATGCAAATTTATATGAACTTGTGTTGACACATATTCAGGTGTACTAGTGGCTTGTCCTTATAAGAATGAGACCCAGAAAACACCTGTAAAACTCTAGATCTCATAAGTCTATACTATGGAACCCCAATGAAGATTTGAAGTGACAACGGGTCACATTTCAAAGGAAATGAAATGAAGAGGTATTGTATATTAAACAATATAAAATGGATATATCATATTCCATATTATCCACAAGCATCTGGGTTAATTAAAAGAATGAAAGATTATTGAAAGAACAGTTAAGGAAGTTAATTTCTAAGAATTCGTATCAACATTGAAAGGATAATTTGTTCATGTCTTTACATAATTTAAATAATAGACCATTGGGAGGAAGTACGCCTCTAGCCAGAATGATGACCCCAAATCTGCAAATTAGAAAACAACAAACACATATAATTCCAAATATTGAATACTGGATTGTGAGGCCAGATATCCCGGCATTGTATCCAGGAATACCTGATTATGCAAGTATGATTTGCATTGTTTAGAAGACTTTTGACAGGATAGAAAAGAAATAAGAAAAATCTCCACTGGAATATGTATGAGAATCCTTAAAAATCATTTTGGATGAATTTTACCTAAATCAGGATTAGCAGCTCGAGGAATACATGTATTAGCTGGAGTAATAAGATTCTATTATTGTGACATTCCAAAATTTAGGTGAAGAATCCCTATGTTTTGCAAAAATTACAGAATAGTTCAAATGATTATTATTTCTTGTGAAACATTATTATTCCTTGTAAAATAATACTCCTTGTAAAACTGGCCCTTCTTCAGAAATAACTATTAGAGGGGCGGCCAGGTGGCTCAGCGAGTAAGAGCACCGGCTCCAGTGTTGGGACGACCTGGAGATCGAATCCCGGGCTCAGACACTCAGCACCACACCCAGAAATAACTGGCCGTGTAACCTTGAGCAAGTTACTTAACCCTGATTGCTTAAAAAAAAAATAATAACTATTAGAGGAACTGAAGGGTTTGGTTCTACTGAGAGAATAAAATTGGAAGCTAAAGTATGGGTAAAATGGAAGCGAAACAATGTTCCAAATGCTGCAAAAATTATAGCACATGGGAAGGATAATACTCTAACTATTGTTTATTCCTGAGATGATGATTACCAGATTGTACCCTTAACTCATATATTCTACTGTGAGTGAGGCTATGATAGTAGGTTTATGAATGCCGGAAGCATGGCTGACCCTATATCTACCCTATTTCTGGTTATTGTCCCCTTGTTTCATCTTCACTTTTTGTCTGTTCATCTTGTTTGCTAGTTTTGTTTTCTGCAGGTTTGGTACCCGCCACCTGTAGATGCCTGATTACTTAAGCTGGATGTCATCCCCTGTCCACCACTGTCACGTGTCACCCCTGGACCTGACATCAACCACACTCCAGATGCCATCTAAAGAACTGACTTTTTGGGACAGGGAGAGTGCTATGTTCAATTTCAGCAGGAAGAAGCCATAGAAGAAGATACCTTTGCCACTTACCCCAAGATTTGGGGTGTTATTCATTCAAGGGGGAATGATGGGGTATTTGTTCTCAAGCTTCACCCTAAGATATTGTTTCCTATGTTTATTGTATGTTATCCCTGTTATATTGCTGTAATGTTCTGTTGACACTAGTTACCCTTAAACTCCCACTGACCTATGTAAGGGACATGAAATATCTTGGTGCCAAATGTAATGGTAATGGTAATTTGAAGATCTTCCCTGCCCCTTAATAGGCCAAATGCAATCACATGGAGCCCATAGGGGAGGAGCTTGCTGAAAGGTTGGAGGAGGATGGAGGAGGGGAGAGCCAGAACAGAACTGAGAGCAAGCAGCATGGAGGCAGAGAAGCTAGCATGAGTGAGAAAGGGGCATTTTTGCTTAAGGGATCTTATTTTGTTTTGAAGACCTGACAGAGGGAAGGCTTGGGAATGTCTGTGCTTGCTACACTGGTTATTTGTACAAACTTCTTGGTTGCTATGATGGATTTGGTTTTCTGGTGCTGGGATTTGGCTTCCTGGTGTTTGAATAAATGTTTTGGTTTTGTCTTAACTGTGGAGAGTCTGTTACACTTTGTAATTCACAACTACACCAGCATATTCACAACCACTGTGGGCGCTATGAATATCACATTAGTGTTATACTCCCATAGTCTCAATTACTATCTCTCTACAGAAGACTCTTAAGACCTGTATTCTAGCCTATGTCTGTCATTTGAGCTCAGTTCTACATCACCAACTGCCTATTGGACATTTCAAACTGTACATCCCATTATCATTTCAAACACAACATCTCCAAAAGACATTGACTTCCTCTACAAACTCAACCCTTAATTCAAACTGCTCTATCACTGTTGAAAACATCATCATTCTTGTTATATAGGTTCTTAACCTTGATGTAACCCTCAATTTATTCTCACTCATCCCACTTATTCAATAAGATGCCAAGTTCTGTCCATTCTACCTCCACAGTATCTATTATATCCAGCCTGCTTTCTCCACTTTGAGAGATACTATTCTAGCTCAGGTCCTTGATATCTGTTATCTGGATTACTGCAATAGCTTTCTAACTGGTCTCCTTGACTTAAGTCTCTCCCGACTCCAATATAGGTACCAAAGTAATTTTCCTAAATCATTAGATCTAGTCATGTCAATCCCCCCACCCCTACACTCAACAAAATCCAATGGTTCTTTATTGCTTCAGGCATCAAATGTAAACTTCTCTATTTGACATGTAAAGCTCTTCATAAGGTGACCCTTTTCTGCTTTTCTAGTCTTATTATATTTTACCTCCTCCTGACAATCTATAGTAGCCTACTTGTTTTTCTTCTTTCCTGATTCCTCTAGGTACCTCTCTTCAAACCACTGTATTCATTTTGTATATATTCTGAATATATTTTTTATGCATGCATGTTGTCTCCCCCATTAAAATGTTAAGTTTCTTGAGGTTAGGGATTATTTCAATTTTTTTTTATCTACAGTTCCTAGCACATAGTCAGTGACTAACAAATGCTCATTGATTAAGATTAGTGGACAGTGAAAAGTTACAAATCTAGGAGATGAAGTATCATTTTTGAGTAATAGCAAATAAATTAGCTTGACTCATCCATATTTAAATTGTAGTTAAAGTTTCACTGAACTAAATCTCACATATTCACAGACTGTCAGTACCTTAAAGACTATTTTGTTCAACTCCCTCCAACCTTTCCTTTTTTTTAAACAGTGGAAGAAACTGAGACCCAGTATGAGGTCAGGGGTCTATACCCCAACTATTTTGATTCTCAGGCCAGTGTTGTCAAAATGAGCAGGTTGGACTAGATGACCTCTGTATTCCCTTCAAGCTCTAGATTTATGGTCCTATGAATAGCTTGAATAATACTACAATCTGAAGTAATTCCAACTCTTTACTAGATTTTAGTTAAGCAACTGCATATATGAACAAATACTACACACATATTTACTGTCATACATGTTTGTCTTACTTATGTACAATTTTCACATATCAGTAATGATTTCCTCTTACTTGCCTATAAGTGTTTCCATTATTTTGATATCTTCCACTTTCTAAGATCCACAAAATGATCCCTTAATGTTTTCAAGATCATGTCATCTCACTGTAAAATGTTCTAAATGAGATGCATAATAACTCAAGAGAGTTTGTTCTATCTAGTCACATAGGAAAGACAAAGGGGATGAAAAATGTCTATCATCTACACTCATAAGCAGTTGGATGAACAACCTACAAAGTTGGTCCACCAGTGAATATACTTTGGATAAACACTGAAGATAGATAATGTACTGGGACAAGAAACAATACAAGAATAAATCCTCTTCTATGTGATAATCTTTCAAATATTTCAAGACAGCTATCATGTTCTCTATAAGTCTTCCATTCTCTAGTCTATTTTCTATTCTAGGCAAGTTATTGCCAGCTTCTTCAATTATGCTTATTTAAAAGAACCTCCAAAAAGAGACTATGGTCACTCTCCTCTCTAATCCATTTTGCAATTAAATGCTATACATAGGAATCAATCAATCAATCAATACCTATTTATTAATGACTACTATGTGTGAAGCGCATGCTGTGTGCTGGGGATATAAATACAAGGAATGAAATAATCCTTTCCCTCAAGAAGCTAACATTATAACAAGGGAAACAAATTTATGTGTATGTATATGTATATACATATTATATACATATAATACAAAGAAAATAAATACAAGCAAATATATGGTTAAATACAAGGTAGTTTTGGAGGGAAGACAGAAACTAGCAGATTGGCAGATCGGGAAAGGCTTCAATTAAGAAGTGCTGCTTTGAGTTGCATACTGAATAAAGAAAGGCGTCCTACAAGGCAGAGTTGGGGAGGAAGTAAGGATGGCCAGTGGAGATGGGAGATGGGATGTTGTATGTAAGAAACAGAAAGAAGGTCATGTTGGCTGGACTGCAGAATTTCTGAGAGAAAGTAATACATGATGAGGTTGAAGACATAAATCAGAACCAGGCCTTGAAGGGCTTTAAAAGCTAAATAAAGGAGTTTTGATATTTTATTCTAGTAAGGAAACAAGGAGATCCTACCGTTTACTGAACAGCAGAATTATATAGTCAGATCTGTGCTTACAGAAAATCATTTTGGCAGCAGTATGAAGGATTTTAAGAGATTTGAGGTGAAAAGACTTAGGAGGCTATTTTAGTTCTCTAGGTAAAAGGTGATTAGGGACTGAACTAAGGTGTTATCCGTGTGAGTAGGGAGATGGTGTCAGATGTGATAACTATGGATTTAGAGACTGAAAGATATGGTAACTGATTGGATGTGTGGAGTGAGAGAGGATAAGAATACTAAGATTAAAACTCTGGAGAACTAGACAAATGGTAGTAGAAGAGAGTGTACATGCCAAATGAGATGTCTCAGGGATATTCAGCTTGAAATGTCCAAAAGGCAACTGGAGATGTGAGACTAAAGATCAGGGGAGAGATTAGGGCTGAATGTATAGATTTGTGAACTATTGGCATAGAGATGATAATTAAATTTGTGGAAGTCGACAAGGTCATCAACAGATAAACAATCTCCCAAATATATTTGTTTCATCATTTCACTCTCCTATTTAGGAATACACTATGGTTTCCTACTGCCCATTGGATAAAGTCTAAACTTGTATGCCCAGTATTCAAATCCTTCATAAAATGGCCATATGAATATAATTTTACTTACTTTTGTGGTCTAACATAAACACTCAACTCTCAGCTGAGGCAGGTCTATTTGGTCATGGACTTATTTCACTCCTAGTTTTGCTTATTTTCCTTGCCTATACTCTATACTCCTTTTGTTCTCTTTCTCCTGAAAACTCAGTACAGATACTGCCTTCCCCAGGAAGCACTTAATTCAATTTAATTAAAAAATATATTTTGCAAGACACCATGCTAGGTTGTGTAGATAAGAAGACAAAAATGAAGCAGTTCCTGCCCTCAAGAAGATTGTATTTTAAGAGTAAGACAGTAAAAATATAAATAAATACAACATAAACTAAGGAGATAAAAAAGTACAAATACTTTGGAAGGCTTAGGGAGATAGCATTAATGCAAAGTCTTCAATGAAGATAAGGATTCTGAAAAGAAAAATTGAGGAGAAAACTCATTCCAGCCATAGTGGATAGCTTGCGAGAATCAGGTAGGGGATGGAAAGGAAACTTTAGAAAGTGCTAATAGCGGCTGTTATATAGTGTGAGGGAAGGAAAGAGATGTGAAATAAAGATGAAACCATATTCCAGATGACATTAAATGACAGATTAAGAAGCTTGTGTTTTATACCAGGGTTAAGAGGTAGTCACACAAAGTTTAGGAGTAGGGTCAGAGGTATGCCTCAGAAAAGATTATCTTAGAAGCTCTTTGGAAGATGGGTTGAACAGGAAGGAAAATGGATACAGGATGATCAACTGGACAGCTATTATAAGAGCTGGACAAGAGGTAATAAAAGTCCCTTTTAGGGTGGTGGCCAGTGAGGAGAAGAAAGGGATGTGAGAGACATCTCTAAGATAGAATAAGACTTGAATATATCGAGTTCATAATGACTTTTCCCTTCTCTGAACATCTATACTATCTTACATTCCATAAGTCTTTCTTATATTCAGCCTCAATCTTAGACTGAAAAGGAGCTTGTTTCTTATACTTCTTTTGTATTCCCAGAGGATCTTGCACAGTTGCTCAGCAGCTAAGAGGCATTTAATAGGCATTTTGTGAGTATCTGAAAGTATAAGCAATAATTCACCAACTCCTTACTCAAGAGTAAATTTTAAAAGAAAATGGATTAATCACTTAGTAGATTACTTTAGAAAAAGAAAATATCACTCTTTGTCATGAAACTCTTAACCGTACAAATCACAGTCTCCTTGGAAAGGATATAAGAAACAAAAATCTAATTATCATTAAGCTTTTACTTTTATACTAACTTAGAACTATCCCAAATTCCCTCCAAATAACAAGAAACACGATAAAACCAGTACATTTACAGTACTATTTAAAATTCTAGGATGATGGTGTCACTTCTTTAGTTCTTTTAAAGGACTAAATTAGTAGAGATGGTACTTAAAAATGAAAATGCTCACCTTTAACTTCAAACTTGACTAGTAGATTGATCCCCAATGTCATGGCAATATTCGAGAGTAGACAGGCAGACAGTTTTTGGTTAAGACTCATCTGGTTGTATCGAGAATTAATGAACAAGTATGGAAGGTAGGTGATGAAGTAGATGCATCCTCCTGTAGCAACAGCCATATTAGCTGAAAATTTTGAGGGGGGAAATAGAGATAATTTAAACAATATGCAATAAAAGAAATCAAACCTTTTGTAAAATGACAAGTAACAAAATTACCTCTGATTAAGGGATCATTTTTGTATCATTTAATCATATGTGTCTTTGTTTATGATAGTTTCCCTGATGATTTCTAAGAATTTAAATCCAATATAGCACTCAAAACTCACCTCTTGGAGAAAAACTACAATTCACCCCACCTTTACCTATTTGAATATTATGCATTCTCTTAGAAATAACATAATACTTTATACTACTTTAGCATCTTTAAAAAAATGCTCTCTCAGATTGCTTCCTAAGTGCATATATCAAATTGTCCCCCAATTAGACTATGAGCTCCATAAAGTCTTATATATAGTACACACATTACTTAATACATCCTTTGCTATGTGATAATTCTGTTTCTACCCTGACATTTTTCTTGCTTACCAAATGTCTTTCAAGTTTTATTAATGCCATTTCTACACCAGTCAAGACACACAATAACACTCCACATACACCATGATCTGTTCAGTCATGGTTATGTATTTTACTTCCAACTTTTTTGCTAACACAAAAGACAGTGTTGCAATTCTTTTGGTATATACCTTGTAATGGGATATTTGGTTCAAATATCCTCTATTTTATTAAATGTTCATTTGCCCTCAAAGGATTATAATCACATTTGCTGGGTAGGATATTATTATTGGTTGTAATCCTAGCTCCTTTGTCTTCTATAATATCATATTCCAAGCCCTGCATTCCTTCAATGTGAAAACTGCTAAATCTTGCATGATTCTAACTGTGGCACTATGACATCTGAATGTTTCTTTCTGGATGTTTGCAATATTTTCTCCAGGAGCTGGAAATTTGTTATTTGGCTATAATATTCCTGGAAGTTTTTATTCTGAGATCTCTTTCAACTTCCATTTTACCCTCTGGTTCTAGTATACTAGGGCAGTTTCCTGGATAATTTCTTGAAAAATGATACCTAGGCTCTTTTTTTGATCACGGCTTTCAGGTAGTCCAATAATTTTTAAATTATCTCCTTGATCTATTTTCTAGCACAGTTGTTTCTCTAATGACATTTCACATTTATATTTTTTCATTCTTCTGACTTTGTTTTATTGTTTCTTGACATCTCATAGGTGTTAGCTCCCACTCATTCAATTCTAATTTTTAAGGAATTATTTTCTTCAAGGAATTTTTGTACTACCATCCATTCTTTCACCAAGCTCAAATGATAAGTGCTCCAATAAATATCCCTAAGGACAGGGAACGGAACTGTGGTTTATTGGTAAAGGGAACTCCTTAATGAGAAAATTCCCTCCACCAAAGCAGATCAGTACCTTCTCAGCAATTTACTTATAGTTTTAAGAGAGTTATTTAGAGCACTGAGAACTTGAGTGACTTGCCCAGGGTCCCAGAGTCAGGACTTGAACCCAAGTTTTCATAGTTCTGAAACTAGTTCTCTGCTCAGTGCCCCAAGTTTCCTTTAATTTCTTCAGCTAGAAACATTCCAATGCTTTCAATTTCTGTCTTGGAATACTTGTCATATTCTACACTGTATTATAATTATCTGTTAATGTCTTATTTCTCCATAAATTTCTAAGCATCCTCAGGGAGAAGACCCCATCTTATGTATCTCTATATTATTCCACAGTACCTAACAAGCACTTAAAAATGTTGCTCAATATTTTCTGATGAAACCTCCATACTTTTGATGCTACCTGACAAAAACTTAGTACCTTCCTTCTGCTATCATATACCTAATCTAATTTTAGTTGGTATTTTAAAAGATAAAAGGAATAGTAGAATTCAGAGTCAGAATATTGCACAGTCTTTTCATCCCTCAATATTCTCTCAGGCCATTTACCCCTGCTCTGGCTTCAAAATCCTCTCTTCCCTGTCTCAATCCCATAGATAATCACTTCAACATTACACTCCCCTTTCCTCTTGAGTCTCTTGCTTCCTCATCCTTGATAGTTTAGGTTTTGCCCCATCTCAGTCAGAAACCATCCATGTCCTCCACTCCTACTCATGTCTCTGAATAGAAATGAAGGAAGTCATTGAAGTCATTCATGTTAACATGCTGAGTAAGACCACTACACATTTTGCTATTTACCTCAAATGGGTTCTCACTGAAGTAGTATGGCAGTTATTTTAATCCTTCTATTTGATTCTCTCTCCTACTCCTCAAAAAGGTCATTTTATATCTCCTTTTCTTTTCTGAATTCTCCCATACCTCCTCCTAACACCTAACCCTCTTAGCTAAGGACCACACTTCATCTTTATTGAAAAATTTAAAGACCACTTTCTGTAAGCTCCATCTTTTCTACATCTTCAAACTCCTTGACATTATTTACCATTCTCCTTTATTTTAAGCTCTCATGAAGAGATGACTCTTTTTGCTAAAGTCAACCCTTCTTTGTACCCATCTCCTTGCTTTCATCTTTTTCTGGCAAACAGCTAGCAGTCATCACCATAATCACCGCCCTGCCCCCCCCATCTCAAGCTCTAATTTTCAATTTCTCCTTATCTACTTGTTTCAACCTTATTGCCTATATACATGTCCAAGGCTCCTTAGTCTTTAAAATACCTCTGTTTGATCCCACCATTCCTTCAAGTTATGGTCCTTTTTTTTTTCCTCCTTCTCTTTGAAAACAGACTCCTAGAGAAATCTATTCTTATTGCTCCCAGCTTCTCTCTTCTCACTTCTTAATCCTTTGTAATCCAGCTTCTGACCTCATTAATTTAACCAAAAGTGCTCCCCCCATAGCTACTAATGAGTATTTAGTTGACATATCTTAAAGCTTTTTTTTCTCAATCACCATCCTTTTTGACTTTTTTTGTAGCATCTGACACTGTAGACAACCCTCTCCTTCTAGATACTCTTTTTCTCTCTGTGTTTTCAGAACAATGCTATCTCTCTTGGCACTTCTACATATTTGACTGCTTCTTCTCTGGATCACCATTCATATTCCATCCCAAAGATAGACCCAAAGACTCTGACCTACATTCCTTTTTGTCCACTATCCCTCCCTAACTGACCTCCTAAGGTCCTATGGGTTTAATTATTATCACTATACATATAATACCCAGATTTATATATCCAATACTAGTCTCTCTTCTGAGTTCCAGTCTTGCATCAATGACCTATCAGATATTTTGAAACAGATATCTCATACCTAACATCAAAAACATTTTTCATTATCTTTAACCCTAAAACTACTTCTCTTCCAGACACCTGATGCTGTCAATGACATCACCAACCTTCTAGTCATCCAGATTAGTACTTTTGAAGTCATCTTCTATGCCTCATTTTCTCTCAACTCTTCATATTTAAACAGTTGTCAAGTCTTACCAATTATATTTTCATGTATGTTTCCAACCCACCCCTATCTCAACACTTACATAGCTACTACTCTAATTCGGAATTTCATCATTTCTCACCCAGATAATTACTTTGTTTTTCAATTGGTCTTTCTGAATTATGTCTCTCCCCACTCCAATCCAACTTCCATATAGTTGCCAAAGAGAACTTCTTAAAGTACAGGTCTGATCCTTGTTACTTCCTTACTCAATGAACTTTAATGGCCTTGCATCTCTAAGATCAAATATAAGCTCCTCTTTTTGGCATTTAAAGCCCTTCTCAATTTGGCTCCTACATACTCCCCCCCCGCCCCAATTACTTTGTATGTACTTTGGAAATATTTTGCATATAGTTTTACTTGCACACACACACGCATTCCCTAGTTTCATTTTTCTTAAACACCTTTATTTATTTTTAGCTTTCAACATTCATTTCCATAAGATTTTGAGTTACAATTTTTTTCTCCCCATCTTTCCCTTACCCCCACCCCAAAATAGCAAGCCTACTGAATACTCCTTCCCCCAGTCTGTTCTCTTATATCCTCCCCCATCACCTCCTTAACTTTCTAGTAGGGTTTCTATACCCCAGTATCTATTATCTTATTTCACAGTTGCATGTAAAAAACAAATTTTTAAACATTTGTTTTTAAAACTTTGAGTTCCAGATTTTTTCCCATCTTCCCTCCTCACCCACCCCCAATGGGAAGATAAGTAATTCAATATAGGTTTTACATGTGTAGTTACCCAAATCATTTCCATAGTAGTTATATTGTGAAAGACCAACTATATTTCCCTCCCTCCTATCCCACCCCCCACTCATTCTATTTTCTCCTTTGACCGTATGCCTTTTCAAAAATGTTTGCTTCTAACTACCCTCTCCCCCAATCTGCCCTCCCTTCTATCATCCCCCCTCTTGTCCCCTAGCTCCTTTTTCCTGTAGGGTAAGATACCCAATTGAGTATGTATGTTTCCTCTCCTTAAGCCAAATTCAATGAGAATCAGGTTGTCCCATTCCCCTTCACCTTACTGCTCTTCCTTTCCATTGTAACAGTTTTCTCTTGCCTCTTTTATATAATTTACCCTAATATATCTCTCCCTTTCTCCTTCTCCCAATAAACTCGTCTTTCAACTCTTAATTTTATTATTTAGATATCCTCCCTTCATATTTAATTTATCCTATGCCCTCTGTCTATGTATACATGAACACACACATGCCCATACTCACATACATATTTATATACACATACACCCTCCCATATGTATATATATACATATATATGTATGTATACACACACACATATTCCCTTGAACTACTCTCATACTGAGAAAAGTCTTATGAGTTACAATTATCATTTTTCCATGTAGGAATAATTCAGCAGTTCAACTTTAATAAGTGCCTTATGATTTCTTTTTCCTGTTTACCTCCCCATGCTTCTCTTGCTTCTTGTATCTGAAAGTCAAATTTTCTGATCAGTTCTGGAGTTTTCATCAAGAATGCTTGAAAATCCTCTATTTCAGGGCAGCCAGGTAGCACAGTGAGTAAGAGCACCGGCTCTAGTGTTGGGATGACCTGGGGATCGAATCTGGGCTCAGACACTTAGCACCCACACAGAAACACCTGGCCATTTAACCTTGAGCAAATTACTTAACCCCAATTGCTTAGGGGTGGCCAGGTGGCTCAGCGAGTAAGCGCACAGGCTCCAGTGTTGAGATGACCTGCGGATCAAATCCGGGCTCAGATACTCAGCACCACACCCAGAAATAACTGGCCGTGTAACCTTGAGCAAGTTACTTAACCTTGATTGCTTAAAAAAAAAAAAAGAAAATCCTCTATTTCATTGAATGACCATATTTTTCCCTGTAGCATTATAGTCAGTTTTACTGGACAGGTAATTCTTGGTTTTAGCCCTAACTCCTTTGACCTCCGGAATATCATATTCCAAGCCCTTAGATCCCTTAATGTAGAAGCTGATAGATTTTGTGTTATCCTGATTGTGTTTCCACAATACTCAAATTGTTTCTTCCTGATTGTCTACAGTATTTTCTCCTTGACCTGGGAACTCTGGAATTTGTCTATAATAGTCGTAGGAGTTTTCTTTTTGGGATCTTTTTCAAGAGGCAATTGGTGAATTCTTTAAATGTCTATTTTGCCCTCAGGTTCTAGAATATCACGGCAATTTTGCTTGATAATTTCTTGAAAGATGGTATCTAGGCTCTTTTTTTGATGGCTTTCAGGCAGTCCGATAATTTTTAAATTATCTCTCCTGGATCTACTTTCCAGGTCAGTCGTTTTTCTTTCTTTTTTTTTCCCCTTTTTCTTTTTTTGCTTTTTGGAGGGCAATTGGGGTTAAGTGACTTTTCCAAGGTCACACGGCTAGTTATATATTTTTTTTGTTAAGTGTCTGAAGCTGGATTTGAACTCAGGTCCTCCTGACTCCAGGGCCAGTGCTCTAATCACTGTGGCACTTAGTCATCCAAGGTCAGAGGTTTCTCCAGTTTTTCACAATGCCTTCTATTTTTTCATTTGTTTGGATCTGTTTTATAGTATATTGATTTCTCATAAAATCATTAGCTTCCAGTTTCTCCAATCTAATTTTGAAGGAGTTATTCTCTTTAGTGAGTTTTTTGAAATTCTTTTTCCATCTGGCAAATTCTGCTTTAAATTTTAAGGCATTCTTCTCCTCACTGGCTTTTTGGGCCTCTTTTGCCATTTGAGTTAGTCTATTTTTTTAAGGTGTTATTTTCTTCAGTGTATTTTTTGGTCTCCTTTAGCAGACTGTTGACTTGCTTTTCATGATTTTCTTGCATCATTCTCATTTCTCTTCCCAATTTTTCCTCCACTTCTCTTACCTGATTTTCAAAATCCTTCTTCAGCTCCTCCATGTCCTTTAACCAGTTCATATTTTTCTTGGAGGCTTTTGTTGCAAGAGTTCTGACTTGGCTGTCTTCCTCCCGCTCCATGCCTTCATGCTTTTTGTCCCCAAAAAGGATTCTATGGTCTGTTTGTGCTTCCTTTTCTTGCTCATATTGCCAGCCAATTACTTGGCTTTTGAGCTCTTTGCTACAGTAGAATTCTGCTTCCAGAATGGAGAGAGCTGTGTCCCAAATTGCTGGGATTTCGCAGCTGCTGTAGCTATTAGATGGGCACCCTCTCTACAGCCTTCACAAGCTCTGGCTCACTGGTCATACATCCTAGGACTACCATCCAAGACTGTGATCCAGATCCAAGGATGTTAAAGAAAAAGTGATTACCCTGTGAATGGTTGCTTGGTCCCCCTACAATCTGCAGGCCAGCAGCTCTGGAAGAAGCCACATGGCAGTGACTGCATGGCCACTGTGCCTCTGCTGCTTCTCGCCCTAGGGGCAGGGGCTAGACTGTGCTCTTCAGTCCCCCCCTATTCCAACAGAATTCCGCACTGACTTTTTACTTTGTCTTTGGAGTTTATGGGTTCAGAAGTCTGGAAACTGCCAAAGCTACTAATGATTCACTCTCCTGGAGTCTGCTCAGGCTGCTGTTGGTTGGGGCTGGCCTGGGGCTAAAACCCAGCTCATGGGGGAAGGGGTTGCCTGCACTCGGCTCCCAGTTTGGTGCAATAGACCCTTCCTGTCCGCCTGCCAGGCTTCCTTCAGTGGGAGATTTGTTTCTCTCTGTCACTTTATGGATTCTGCAGCTCTAAAGTTTGTTTAGAGTCATTTTTTGCCTTTTTTGGAGGGCAATTGGGGTTAAGAGACTTGCCCAAGGTCACATGGCTAGTTTTTTTGTTAAGTGTCTGAGGCCACATTTGAACTCAGGTCCTCCTGACCCCAGGGCTGATGCTCTATTCACTATGCCACCTAGCCACCCCCAGAGTAATTTTTTACATGTATTGGAAATGATTGGAGTGGGATCCCATGCCACGTTTGTGCTTCTACTCCACCATCTAGGCTCTACCCCCCCCCAGTTTCATTTTAATTAAGCAATTAAAAATTGTTTAATTTTTATATTTGGATTTCCAGAATCTAGCACACAGTAGGTGTTAATAAATGCATACTAGTTAATTGACTGTATATGTGCAATCAGTTTTTTTTCTCTACAGAAATCTCTTTAAGATGAGGTTCCTAGAAATATATTGTGTCAAAGTACAGACTGCTTTATAAGAATTCAATAGCAAATGACATAATGTTTTGTGCAAAGATAATCAATGGATAACATTCTTTAAGAAATTACATTGCAATAGACTAAAATAGTTTGGAGACATCTTTATCCATAAAAACTGGGTTAAAAGTAGTAATCAATTGAGAAATATTTCCTAAGCAGCAACTATGTAGCCAATCCTATTTTAGACACTGGAAGGGAATGAAGTGTACAAAAACTAATGGATCTAAAGCAAGATAAAATAAGAATGAAAAGAGTCTGGGCTAGCTATGACCCCTAATCCTCTCCAATCTGGCTAGTCACTTCACAGCAGTGAAGGCTAATGGGGAACAACCAAATAAATCCTCAGTGTATGTGCAAGAAAAGACTGATGATTTGTCAGTTAAGAATGTTCTAATCTCACCTTTATTGAAGAATGTACTGATCATGAAGCTGAAGAACAAGGAAGAAATGGCAAAACACACCAGAAAGATAAACACCAAAGATGGCTCACTGTTGCGAAGTATTGGTTGGTTAAAAATCTACCAAAAAATATTTAAAAATCATTAAGTCTGTTATTACACAAAAACAAGGAAAAGATGGGAAGAGAATAGAAAATGTTTAAAATTCCTGCATGATTAATGCAATTAATCCAAAACTCTTCATGGAAGTAAGGCATAATGGATATAGAGCAAACCTCAGAATCAGAAGGACCTGATTCAAGTTCCACCTCTTATACACAATGGCTAGATGACCTTGGATAAATTATTTAACATCTAGTGCCCCAGGAAACTTTAAGATTAAAAGGTGTAAAATAAGTCTCTGCCTTGGCAGAAGGAGTTACCTCTCTAGGAATTCCCAACACCAAGGAAACACCAGGTCTAAACCAAAACAAAAAAGTAGTGCCTGGAGGCCAGTGGGATGTGAAGTAAACTGGTCTACTCACTTTTCTTTTCTTTTTTTTTTTTTTGCTTTTTGGAGGGCAATTGGGGT
>NW_027185764.1:25381156-25436138 GCF_028583685.1 Petaurus breviceps papuanus
GTCCTCCTGACTCCAGGGCCGGTGCTCTATTCACTGTGCCACCTAGCAGCCCCGGACTACTCACTTTTCAAGGAACAGCAAAACTGTCCTTCTAAATTCAAGGTATTATTTCCAAGAACACTCACATACAGTTTTAATTAGACTCAATATTTCTAAAACAATTACTGTTAATTAATTTCATTCATACATTTAGAGCTCAAAGCACTCTCAGAGGTCACCTATACTAATTCTCTTATTTTACAGATAAAGAAACTGAGGCCGCAAGTAATTTGCTCAGTCACACAGGTAAATAAGTGGTAGAGCTGGGATGAACCCTTCTCTTACCAAATCTCTCCCTTTCTCCTGAACCTCTCTGCTTTCTTCTCTTAGTCCTCCCAATATCAAACATCCCTTACAATAGAATTTCTGTATGACAGAACAAACTAAATACTTGCCTTAATGAAGAAAAACATTGTCATCAAAGTAACAGTAATCAGAAAAGAAAAGATGAATGTGACGAAATAGGAACCCCAGAACAGCCAGTTGCTGAGTCCCATCATTTGAAGGTATTCCTAGGAGGGAGTTTTGGGGGAAGGAAGAAGAAAGCAACATAAACCAAATGGCACAAAATCAAATACTATTTGTGTGTCAGAGTAAATGGTTAAATAAATCTGTGAAGGACTTTGATGTAGGTCTTTTATATCCAAACCCCTGAAAGTATGTGAGGAACTTTTATAGGTATCATTTATGATGGCTTTGGAAGCTAGTTTTATCCCTATTATTGGCCAGTGGAAATCCCTAAATCAGGCCACAAAAAAATAAGAAATGGAGAGTATATAGAATATTTAACAATGAAATTGGTGAATCAAAGAATTCAAATCAAAGAACTCAATAGGTAATGGACTCTAGAGATCAGTTAGTCCAACACCTGCTCAAAGCACGAATTTTATATTAACAACATCCCCACCAAGGAGTTACCTAGTCTTTGCTAGATGACATCTAGAGACAGGTAACTAATTACTCACTGAGATAAACTAATAACTTTATCAGCAAAGTTTTCCTTAAAATAAGCCAAAATTTGCCTTTCTGTAACTGCCGTCCACAGGCATTCTTTAGAAGTTCAGGAGAACAGTATGAAAGCACAGTGGCTCTGGTGTTTGAAGAATTGGGTTCAAATGTTGCCTCTGATACTTACTGTGTGATTTTGGGTAAATCACAACCTCTTTGGGCTTTAGTTTTCTTATTTGTAAAATTAGGGGATTAGACTACACGGGAATCTGGGTTTCCTTTAATTTCTACATCTATGAATCTATAATGTTTCAAGCTATAACAAAACAGGATCAGTTTCAGTTTAGTACACTGTGATAATCTGTAAAGCCAGTATGTAATTTTTGCTTTTAGGCTGGCTAATAATAATGAATATGTGATATAATACAGTGTTGTACTATTATGTTGTGTGGATATTATAATCTATTTTTTGGGGTCAGAGTAAAAGAAGAGGTCTCTATTTCTTCAGTTTCCACAGGTGATAGGTAGAAAGGAAAAGGATAATCATCCAGTAAAATCAATGGAAAAAAGTAAATTACACACTGGTCCTGGAGGGAGGAATTAAAACACTCACTTCCCACTCTCACTTCAGAGACTTTTTCTCTTTTGAAGTCCTCCTGATCACCAATCCAAATTATGTTAGCTGTAGTATGCCTACTTCCAGGTAATTTTTTTTTTCCTTTCTCGAGGAATTCAATACCTTGCTCACCATCATTCTCTCCTCCCCAAATTTGCCCTTATCCTAGGGAACTTTAATATCCCCTTAGATCAGGGGTTCAACAAACCTCAAGGAGTCCATAGATAGATTTCAGGGGATCAGTGAGCGTGGATGAAAAAGATTACATTTTAATTTTAATTAACTTCTGGTTTCCCTTGAAATCATATACATTTTCTTTTATGCATTTAAAAATACCACTTGAGAAGTATATCTGTAAGCTTCAATATTTATCTCTATTGCCATATCCATGACACAAAAATGATTAAAAACTTCAATGCTCCCTCAAATTCCTTGACTTCCCAATTCCTCAGTCCCCTTAAATCTTTTGACTTATGCTTCACTCTATCTTGGCTACATAGAGAGATGATCACATACTAGATCTCAGCATTACACATAAACACTTTATTTCTCTACTTAGAAACTGACACAGGAGATTCATAGGTGTTACACGTTGCACATGTATTCTGAGATTTTTATGTATTGACCACTTACGTTGATCTTTTTTTCTCTAAAAAAATGCCTTTTGTTATATGGGATCGCTCTTTGAGAGGGAAGGAGGGATACTTAGAAAACTACGGTGACATAAAAAGCAGAAATGAATAAAAACACATAAAAAAGAGACTCTGATATTCTCTTATCTATCATACCCTACCATCATACTCCTTACCATCTCTTAGTATTCACAGGCCTGTATTCCTGCTCTTACTTCACTTTCCATCATCTCCACTGTCACCCCAAGAGTTAATTATTTCTTTGCTGTGCTTTGTTCTTGAATATCCTGCCCTTTTTTCTTATGTCTATTCCTCTCTTGCCAAAGTCAGCTCTGGATGGCTTCTCCAATTTGCCTTCTCTGCTCCTACTCATGTGATGCTAAACAAACCGTTCTCATCACCATTATGACTGGTCTTTATGGCAGTAAGGCATTCATGTTATGCCTCCGTAATCAATCTCTTATTACTCTCCACAGAAGCTATTAAAAAAAAACAACTATCTTCCCTTCTCAAGCATCCAACATTTCCACTCCCTTTCTCCCACTCTATTGAGCACCTTGTCTCTTACTTTGCTAGAAAAACAAACAAACAACCTGAAACTGAGGACCAGCAAAATAAAAATTTTAAAGAGCATAAGATTAAGTTATGATTAGGAAGGTGTGTGAGCACTAAGGAGAGGGTCTAACAAGGAAGGCACAGCAAAACAACCTTTTAACCCAGAGATTGAACTGGACCCTGCATTTGTGTACTAGGGAAAGAAGTACTTGCAAATCTGGTAAGTATGGGCTTGATGCTACTCAGCAAGTAGGAATAGGGGCCAATTGGCAGCTCTACTGCTCTGATAACAGAGCTGGGTCACAGAAGACGGCAACCTTGGCTGCTTAGTAGGACAAGGGAGTGGTCATAGCCCTGAGGTTGAGGCTTGGGAAAAGAGAAGCAACAAAAGAAAGCAGTAGGTATGTGGTTCTGACCCCCAGAACTAGGTTTAGGATTTAGTCTCTTGCTTTTACTGAGGTTGGTAGTTGAGCAACCAGAGCAGGGAACTAAGACCAAGGGGCAACTAGTAGTTCTGTCACTGAACCTTCTTCCAGGAGGTGAACAGAAGCTGAGGCCTGCAGAAGTCCACTGGAGCTCCAAGTGGGGTTGACTATAATTGGTTTGCCCATATACAAACCAAGGTCAGGAGTTTGTAAAGTTCATACCAGGAGGGCAACCATCAGATTCTGTCCCAGAACAGATCACTTTGGGCACACTGCAAATTGGTAGGTACCCAGTCTCAGCTACTCCTGAGATTCTCGAAGGACAAAGCACTAAAAAGCAACAACATGACCCAAGAAAATACAAACCAGGAACAAACAGGGCCCAGAAATCCCTCCACAAGTTCACAGAGCCTGATGCTGACACAAAGTCAATTTGGGAAGTAAGGCTGAAAGAATGAATAAACAAAAAGAATCCCATGATACAGAGTTATTATAGTGTTCAGAATACAAAACACTAACCTAGAAAAAGAGAATGACTCTAAATGTCTATGAGTAAAGCCTCACAGAAAAACACAGCCTGGCCACAAGATCAACTAGAAAAAATGAAACGAGTTTAAAGATATTACCAGCAAACAGCCTTTCTTTACACCTTTAATTTATTTCTCTTGTTTTACTGTTTTTGCTAGCATTTCTAAAAACTAATAAATAAACTTTACTTTAAACCTGAATTTATTAAGAAAGTTTTTAGTTCAGTGGTTCCGAAACTTCTTGGTCTCAGAACCCCTTTACATTCTAAAATTTACTGAGGATCCTAAAGAGACTTTATTTAGGTAGGTTATATCTGTCATTATTCACTATATTAAAAATTAAAACATCTTAACATTATTAGTAGCTGGGCAAGTCACTTAACTTTGTTTGCCTTAGCTTCCTCATCCACAAAATAAGCTGGAGAAGGAAATGGAAAACCAATCTAGTGTCTTTCCAAAGAAAACCCCAAACAATGTCATGAAGAATCAGACACAACTAAAATGTTGGCACAACAACAAAGTATCATTATGAAATTTAGCATAGATGAGTTCTATAGTTTGCCCATTTGGGGGGAAATGTTTTAAAAAACTGTGGTATGTAAATTCAGTCGAATACTAGTGTTCTGTAGTAAACAATAAATTTGGTACAGCAAGCAAGGAAAGACTTACATGAACTAAAGCAAAGTGAAGTTAAGCAGAGTCTAGAAAACATATGCATAATTGCTACCAAAAAAATGGAGAGGACCAATACCATGAAACATTAAAATTAATGTTATAAAATTACCAAAAGTAAACATGGTCAAAAGAAGACATAAGAAAATGGATTTCCCAGTACTCCTCTGCAGAAGTGGAAGGTCCAAGGGTATGAAACATTGAAAGTATTTTAGATTTTTTTGAGGTGTCAATTTGTGTTTGCTGATTATTTTTTCTTCACCTTCTTTTGGGTTTTGTTTTTATTTTAAAAAATATACTTTTCTATATGGTATAGTTCCCTAGGAAAATTGAGGGGACATGCTTAAGGGGAAATTTAAGTGACATAAAAACAAAAGATATCAATAAAAAATTTTTAAAGTTACAAAATGAAGAAATATCTGAAAATGAAAAATCCTAGGAACCTCAGTCAAAATCAAGAACTCTCAGATCAAAGAGAAAGTACTATAAACGCCTAGAAAGGAAGAGTTCATGTACCAAGGAGTCATACTCAGGATTTCACAACAATTAAAAGATCAGAGAATATGGAATACAGCATTCCAAAACATAACAGATAAAGTCTTATAACCATGAATAACTCACCTAGTGAATCTACAAAAAATCTTACAGGGGGTAAAATGGACCTTTAATGAAACAGAGGACTCTCAAACTTTCCTCATGAAAAGATGAGACCTAAGTAGAAACTTTGAAATACAAACACAAAAGTCAAAAGAAACAGAAAGTGGTAAAGATAAGCAAGTAATTGGAAGGGACTAAACAATGTTTAAGGATTTACATTAAAATTAAAGTAGGCGGTATTATGTGTCCTTGCAAAACTATGATGTCATCAGGAGTTAAAGAGAAAGTTTAATAAGATAAATGGTCTGTAAATTATTTTGTTATGCCTTATTTTGATTATCTTAAAAGATGAAATAAAGGGGAAGAAAGGAATGCAATATGGCTTAAAGGGGAAGTAAGGATGAAAGAGCATATCTCACATAGCTGGGGTATGCAAGTAGAAGATAATATACAAAGAATATCAGGTGGGTAGAAAAGGTTGAGACACTTAAACCTTACTTTCTTCTGAAGCAGCCAAAAGAGGTTAGATCATTTAAATCAACATGGAAACAGGGATGGAGGGAGAAAAGAAGAAGGAATAAGAGGGAGGCCAAATTAAGGGAGGAATGAGTCAAAAGTGAAACACACTTCAAGCCTAAAGGGATAATCATGAGGAGGTATATAAAAGAAAAGAAATGAATGGATAAGAACCTGTAATCAGGGTCTGAAGTAGGGAGAGAGAATTGGAATAACAGAGGAGATGATTGCATCAAGACCCTTGATGCTAAGCATACTTAATTTCTCTTGTCACCCTTTTCTTCTTTGTAAAGAGGGGCCAAGAAGAAAAGAGAGGAAAAGTATTAGAGAAAAGCATGAATATAAATATACAAATGCAAGTGTGAATATGGTGAACTCACTCATAAAATATAAGAAGACAGCAGAATGAATTAGAAAGCAGAATCCACCAATATGTTGTTAACGTGAAACACACTTGAGACACAAAGATTCTTGGAGATTTAAAACAAAATGGTTAGAGCAACACCTATAATGCTCCAGGAAAAAAAAATCAGGGGTAACAATGATAACCTTAGACAAAGCAATAGCAAATACATTTGATTAAATGAGATAAACAGAGAAACTACATTATAGTGAAAGTCAGCCATAGACCATAAATTAGTATCAATAATTAATACAGATGCTTTGAATAGCATAGCATCTAACTAAAGGAAAAATTAAATGTGTTAAAGGGAAGAATAGACAATAAACCTATAGTACTGAGGGACTTCTTTGTATCCCTTTAGGACCTAAACAAATATAATAAAAATTATATAGAAATGAAATTAAGAACCTAAGTAAAATTACTGAAAAATTAATATTAGATTATTTTTTATCTTTTGGCACCTTTACAAAATGTAGCATATTAAAACATAAAAAATACAGAAAAAGAAATATTAAATACATCTTCTGATTCCAAGGGAATAAAAATTATGTTCTATAAAAGGCCAATGAAGAAAAAATTAAATATTAAACAGAGGAGGTTTAAGTCAATATTGGTAGAGTAGAAATTAGCAATTCACAATTCTTCCAGACAGATCTTTAAAATGTACCAGAACAAATCTTAATGGATATATCCAGAAAAAATCAGAGTGAGTCCTTTGTCTGGCCCAGTTATTTTCCACAGGGAAAAATACAGGTCTATAGACAAAGGGGACAGAGTTGGGACAGGAACATCTGTCATGCAGAGCACCCGACTGTCTAGGGAACATGTGCACATCACTACAAAAGGATGTCACAGATTTATGCTGGGGTTTTACACACTGCAAACAGTAGTTATTGCTCACTACCCAGTCCTGGGTCACAAATCCAGGGTGGAGTGAAAAGAGGACCTGTGTACAGTATAGGGAGGCCCTGGGCAATATACCAAGAAAGGAATTTCAGGAGCCAGGAACAGTAGCAGTGGTATGGCTCAGACCTGAGGTGCAAAAGCAGGATATTACTTCCAGTATCTAGTGGAGCATGTAGAAGAATAACCAAGGTAGGAAAGAAACCCAGAGCAAAGTGAAGCCTCTAGTTCTGCCACTTTGAATCAACATTTATGGCTGATAAAGACTGTGTCTATCAGCATTCTACTCTTGCACAGACTCAAAGCCAGGTCAGAAACTTGCAGAACTAAGACCAAGTAGACAGCATTCAAACTTTGTTTTGGATTAGACCCCTTTGGGAACACTGAAAGCCTACAAGTCTCCAGACTCTCCTCGAGATACTAGATAGACTGACAAAACAGTTAATATCCCAAGAGAATGGTAAAAGGTCCAGCCCAGACATCCACTCCAGAAGTATGACTGAGCCTAGTTCTAACATGCCTGAGGTCAGGTGGTAGGCTGGAAGTATGGGCAAACAAAAAATGAACCACACCATAATGGTGTCAGGGAAGCTCAAGACACAAATCAAGAAGAAAATGACTCTAAAATATGTACAAGCAAAGTCTCAAAAACAAAAAGAAAAACACCCAAGAAACACAGGACACAAACTCGACAAGAATTCCTGGAAGAGATGAAGCAAGAGTTTAAAAAATTTTGAAATATATTTTAAGTGGAATGAGAATATGAGGAAAAAATGGAAAATAAATGAGTTATGGAATAAAGAATCAGAAAGAGAATTAATAGTTTGGCATAGGAGGTACAAAACCTTGCTCAAGCAACAAATGCCTTGAAAATTCAGACAGACTAGTAGAAGCTAATGAGAGAATGAGACAATAAGAAATATTAAAACAAAGCTGAAAGGCTGAAAAGTGAAAGAAAATGTAAAGTATCTTATAGCAAAAACAAGTTACCTGGAAAACAGATAAAAGAGAAAACATTTAAGAATCAATAGACTACTAGAAGCCTTCCCAATAAGATCAGGGTGAAGCAAGAATGCCCATTATCACCACTATTATTCAATATAGTACTAAAAATATTAGCTATAGCAGTAAAAGAAGAAAAAGCAATGAGGAAATAAAACTATCACTCTTTGTAGATAATATGATGGTATGCTTAGAGAACCCTAGATATCAACTAAAAAAAACCCTTTGAAATAATTAACTTTAGCAATGTTGCAGGATATAAGGCAAACCCACATAAATCATCAGCATTTCTTTATATGACCAATAAGCCCAGAAGCAAGAAAGAAAGCGTAATTCCCCTTAAAAAACTAAACAATATAAAAAACTTGGGAGTCTACCTGACAAGACCAACCTAGGAACTATATGAACACAATTATAAAAAATGTTTCACACAAATAAAGACAGATATAAATAATTAGAAAAATACCAACTGCTAATGGGTAAACCAAGTCAATATAATAAAAATGACAATTCTCCCTAATTTACTTATTCCTAATAAAACTACCAAAAAATCATTTGATAGAGTTAAAAAAATTACAACAAAATTCATCTGGAAGAGTAAGAGTTCAAGAATATCAAGGGAATTAATGGGGGAAAAAGCAGTAATCACTAAAACTATCTCATATTGTCTAAGAAACAGAGTGCTGTATAAGTAGAATGTTATGACCAGGTGGGATTTATATAAAAAATGTAGGGCTGGTTCAATATTAGGAAAACTATCAGTATAATTGATCATATCAATAACAAAACCAACAGAAATTATATGATTATCTGAATAGATACAGAAAAAGGCTTTGAAAAAATAAAATACCATTCCTATTAAAACACTAGAGAACATAGGAATAAAGGGAGCTTTCTTTAAAATAATGAGTAAAAATTATCTAAAACCATCAGCAAGCATTATCCGTAATGGGGATAACCTAGAAGCCTTCCCAATAAAATCAGGAGTAAAGCAAGGATGGCCATTATCACCTCTATTGTTCAGTATTGTACTAGAAATTTTAGCTATAGCAATAAGAGAAAAAAAAAGAAACTAAAGGAATTAGAATAGGCAATGAGGAAACAAAACTATTGCTCTTTGCAGATAATATGATGGTATACTTAGAGAAACCTAGAGAATCAACTAAAAAACTACTTGAAATAATGCACAATTTTAACAAAACTGCAGGATACAAAACAAATCCACATCAGCATTCCTATATATATTGCCAACAAAGACCAACAGCAAGAGATAGAAAGAAAATTTCCATTTAAAATAATTATAGACAATATAAAATACTTGGAGTCTACTTGCCAAGATGAACCCAGGAACTATATGAACACAATTATGAAACACTTTTCACATAAAGTCAGATCTAAATAAGTGGAGAAATATTAATTTCTCTTGAATAAACCTAGCCAACATAATAAAATGATAATCTTTCTCTAATTAATTTACTTATTAAGTGCCACACCAATAAAACTACAAAAAACTATTTTATAGAGCTAGAAAAATATTAACAAAATATATCTGGTGAACAAAAGGGCAAGAATATCAAGCCAATCAATGGAAAAAAAATGTGGAGGAAAGTGGCCTACTGATACCAAATCTCAAATTGCATTACAAAGTGGTAATCACCAAAGCAATTTGGTACTGGCTAAGAAATAGCTATAGAACAATGGAATAGATTACACAATACACAATAGTAAATGACCACAGTAACCTAGTGTTTGATAAATGAAAAGATCCAAGCTTTTGGAATAATTCACTATTTGACAAAAATTGCTGGGAAAACTGGAAAGCACTTTGGCAGAAACTAGGTACAGATCAACATTTCACCCTGAATACCAAGATAAGTCAAAATAGGTATATGATTTAAACTTAAAGAGTGATATCATAAGCAAGTGAGGGGAGCATGGAATATTTTTCCTGTCAGATCTACAAATAAGGGAAGAATTTATGACTTAACAAAACATAGCATTATGGGAAGTAAAACTGATCATTTTGATTACACTGAATTAAAAGATATTTTTATAAACAAAACCAATGTAGCCAAGGTACAAAAGAAAGCAGAAAAACGGGGTGGGGGGGAAATTTTATAGCAAGTTTCTCTAATAAAGTCTTCATTTTTCAAATATATAGAAAACTGAGTTAAATCTATAAACATATGAGTCATTACCCAACTGACAAATGTTCAAAGGATATCAACAGTTTTCAGAAGAAGAAATTAAAACTATCTATAGTCCTATTAAAAAAAATGCTCTAAATCACTATTGTTTACAGAACCGCAAATTAAAATAACTCTGAGGTACTACCCCACACGTATCAGATTGGCTAGTATGAGAAAAAGGGAAAATGACAAATGTTGTAGGGGATATGGCAAAGTTGGGACAGTAATGTACTTTTCGTGCAGTTGTGAACTGGAGAGCAATTTGGAACTATGTTCAAAGGGCTATAATAAATCTGGGCAGATGAAATAATTCCTGATGGAAATCTGTGTCATCAGTCAAACTACCAAAGGTTTCCTTTATAGAGCTGCAAAAATAACAACAAAATTCATCTGGAGAAACAAAAGGTCAAGAATCTCAAGGGAATGAATAAAGAAAAGTGGGAAGGGAGCCAAGCAGTAACACATCTCAAGTCATATTACACAGTTGTAACCATCAAAATAATTTGGTACTGAGTAAGAAATAGAGAGGTGGAACAGATTAGGTACAAAAGACGCAGAAGCAGATAATTGTCTAATGATGATGATAGCAGGGTCTAATAAATCCAAAGATCTCAATTAGTGTGTTAAAAAAAATCAGTGTTCAATAAAAACTATTGGAAAAATTGAAAAGCAATCAGGTAGGAATTAAGTATAGACCTATACCTCCCACTGTATGCTAAAATAATCTCCAAATAGGTACATGACTTAAATATAAAAGGTAACATTTTAAATAAATTGGAGCATAGAAGAAATTACCTGCCTGAATGATGGACAGGGAAAGAGTTCATGACCAAACAAGGGAGCAAGAAGGTCAGAGAAAGTAAAATAGACAATGTTTTTAAATTTTCTGCACAAAGCAAATCAAGGCAGCTAAAGTTAGAAAAGAAGCAGATAATTGGGGTGGGGGGAGAGGAATCTCTGTAGCAATTATTGCTGATAATTATCTAATTTCTTAGGTATGTATTTCTATCTATCTATCTATCTATCTATCTGGAACTAGGTCAAATTTATAAGAATAATAGCCATTCATCAACTGATAAAATGATCAAAGAATATGAAGAGTTTTCTATGGAAGAAATCCAAAGTATGAACAGCCATGATTAAAAAATGCTCTAAATAATAATTAGAGAGATGCAAGTTAAACCAACTCTGAGGTTCTACCTCATACTCATTACATTTGCAAAGATGACAAAGGAAAATGAGAGCTACTGAAGGGTTCTAGGAAAATAAGCAGTTTGGTGGCAATGTGAACAGTTCTAGGTATTCTAGAAAGCAATTTGGACCTACGTGCAAAAAGATATTAAACTGGGTATATCCTTTGAGCTAGAAATACCACTATTATACCAGGTCTATATCCCAAAAAGGTCAAAGAAAAAGGACCTACATGTACAAAAGTATTTATTGCAGCTCTTTTTGTGGTGACAAAGAAATGGAAATTGAGAGGGTGTCCACCAATTGTTGAATAGTTGAACAAATGATAGTATATTAACATGAAGGAACATTATTGTGCTATAAGAAATGAAGAGAATTATTTCAGAGAAACCCAGGAAGACTTGTATGAATTGATGATGAATTCATAACAAAAAAACCAGAAGAATAATCTATATAATAAAAACAACATTGTAAAGAAAAACAGTTTTGAAAGACTTAGGAACTCTGATCAATGTCCAATCACTAGTCTGGAGAACTTATGACAAAACATGCTAACTTCTTCTGGATAAAGAGGTGATGAGTGCAGATTAAGACTTAAAAAAATATGGCCAATGTGGTAATTTGTTTTGTTCAGCTACACATATTTGTAACAGGGGTTTTGTTTTTCTTGTTTTCTCAACTAGGGGGAAAGGAGGAAAAGGAAATCACTGAAAAAAATTTAACAAAAAAGAAAAAAATAAAGAGTTATCTACTCTCACTGTCTCTACTCTTACAGTCAGTCCTTAACATTTTATCCTTTAGCTTATTTAATCATTTAACTGAAACTTCTCGCTCCAAAATTACCAATCATTTCTTAATTGCCAAATTATGGTCTCTTCTCAGTCCTCAGCTGTTTTGATCTATCTGCCACATTCAACATTACTGATCATCTTTTCCTCCTATACACTCTCTTCTCTCTGGGTTTTTATGACATCATTCTCACTCACAGTTCTCTGATTTGATGGATAGCTCCTTCTTAGACTTCTTGACTGTCTCATTATTCACATAATGTCCCCTTAACTGTTAATGTGCCTCAAAGGTTGTATCCTAGGTTGTCTTCTCTTTTCCCTCTACACTCTTTCTCTTGGTAACCTTATCAGGTCTTGTGGATTTAACTATCATTTCTATCCTGCTTACTCATAATCCTATATATCCAGCTCCAGTCTCCCTTGAACTTGTGTTCCCTAAACTTAACAAGTCTAAAAGTGAATTCATCTTTCCTCTTCATCCATCCCCTCCAACATTTCTCTATTTTTCTCAGAGGCACTACCATCCTTCCAATACCTTTGGGTTCATAATCTTGAAATTATCTTGGACTCAACTTTCTCTCAACCCACATATCCAATCAGTTGCCAAATCTTGTCATTTCTACTGTCAAAACATCTCTCACTTCTGACTCTTTCTCTCCATTCACACAGCTATCTACCACTTTAGGTCAGGTCTTCTTCACCTCTCAATTAGATTGTTATTGTCTTTTAGACATCTTAAGCTCAGCATGCCCCAAAACGAACTCATGATATTTTACCCCAAACTCTCCCCCTTCTTAACTTCCCTATTACTGTTAAGGTGACCACCATCTTCAATAATCTAGGTCTTACCCTCAACTCCTCACTCTCACACCACCCCCATATCGAAACTGTTGTCAAAACCTGTCAATTTTACCTTTTTAATATCTTCACTTGCATATACCCCCTTTCCCTACTTTGAGAGGATTGTAGACCTGGACAAATGCAATAGCCTACTGATTAGTCTTCCTGTGAAAAGTGTCTTCCATTCTATCCCCACTCAACTATCAAAGTGATCTTCCTAAAGTGCAGATTTGATAATGTCATCCATCTCCTCAATAAGCTTCTGTAACTCCCTATTACTTACAAGATCAAATATAAAATCCTCTGTTTGGCATTCAAAGCCCTTCATAACCTAATCTCCCCTCACACCAATCCCTCCCTCTCCAAAGTACTCTATAATCTAGTGATGCTGGTTTTCTTGCTATTCCTCAAAAAACAAACTGCACCTTCCAAATGGACATTTTCATTGGCTGTCTTTGTCTGGAATGCTCTCCTTCATCTCTATCTTCTAGTTCCTGCAAGCCCTAGCTAAAACCTTACCTTTTATAGGAAGCTTTTCCCAATCCTTCTTAATTCTTGTGCCTTCCCTGTTATTTCTAATTTATTCTGTATATAGTTTATTTGTATATAGTTGTTTCCATGTTGTCTCCTCCATTAAGACTGTGAGCTCCTTGAGAGAAAGGACCATCTTTTGCCTTTCTTTATAACCCCAATACTTAGCACTGGCCCATGGTAACAGTAATGAGATCTGAAATTCTTTTTGTATCGCTAAACTAAGAGGTACTCAGCAACTAGTTCAGATTAAGCCTCTATTAAAGAAACAGAAGGTATGAACTCCTGTCTCCTGTTGCTGATAGAACAGGAGGGGACTGAACAGGGAGGGGCAATACTGTTTATAAGGAAAAACCCAGAGAGAGAGGGTCAGAATTTCTTGGGACAAGGATCTGGAGGCAGAAGCTGCTGTCACTGAAGAAAGAAAGAATTTCTCTCAGCAGCATCTGGAGGCTGGGCTGCTACTGCCAGATTAAGAATTAAGAAGAAAAATGAGAACTGGTAACTGAGACAGATCTTCTTGAAGCAAATTCTGTGGAGGCAGAAGCTGCTGCCATTAGGGAGGCTGAAGGGGAAAGCCTCCCCCCTTCCCCTCAGGCTGAAGAGAATGATTTTGATTTGGGGAACCTGGATGAAGTGATTTTGATTCTGGGAACTGGCTGAAACTTCTGCTGAGTCCGAGGGTCAGCTGGAACTGCTGAGGATTTACAAGAGTCAGTCAGAGCTGAGGGCCAGCCAGAGCTGCTGAAGACTTAGGAAGCATGACTGTGATGCTGGTACTTTTTATGAACTTGTTTGTGGCTTTGTTAAGCCTTGACTTCCCAGGAACAGACTGTGAAGGATTTGAGATGTACTGGACACTGTGAGCTCCAATGTGGAGCAGGAACTGCACAGAGAGGTGGACAAGGACCTGGGAGCTGTCTGCCTTTGAACCAAGGTGACAGTCTGGTGAATCCAGGTAGGATCTGGGACCATGGAAGGGGATCCAGGGAATCCAAGAAGCCACCCTGAATCAAGGTGAAAGAAGACTTTACTTGGACACTGTGTACTGACTGAGAAATTGTAAATTTACTAGTGACCTAAAGGTGGAGTGTCTGTGTATTTTCTAAAGATTGAATAGTGAATAATGCAGGATTGATCAACTAAATGATTGTACTTAGTGATTGATAACTGAATAAGTACTTGATTTGTAACCTAGTATACCCCATGAGTGGAAAACTTTGACTACTGTACTTTGTGAATGAATTAAGGATTTTGATTGTTCTCTGTTCAAAACTTTGTGACCACTTTAGTGGAAACTATGTAGCCATTTTCTGTTGTTGTGAATGCTATATTTTTATTTTCTGTGATAAGTTGTTATATTGTGAATGCTGTACTTTGATTTACTGTAAATGTTTTGCTTTAATTTGTTATGGAATAGAGTGTTCAATATAGTGTATAATCAGATCCTTAAAAGCTGTTCATAGTAGCATTCTTCTGGAAAACTGCTCATGCATGGCATTACAGTAGGCACTTAACAAATGTTGATTATTTCTCTCTCTCTCTTCAGCAACTGATACTCTGCCTGGATTAATTACTCAATAGTTAGGATACTCTTACCCCCTCATTTTCTTCTCATTCCAGTAATTCTGAATTTTCAGCTACAAACTTCATTTGCAAACCTCACTACCTATTCTCTTATTCCCATTCCCATACTTCCCCTCCCCCTCCCCCAAATGTCCCACTCTTGATTTACCCAGCATCTCCACTGGGCTCTGTGGAATGTCTGCTCCATAATGAACTAACTTGCTTTTATCTAAAATCTTTTTTCTCACTTCTTCTATCCTTTAGTTTTCAATGAGACCCAGTTCTCTCCAATGGATACTATATAGCTGGTCAGCCTTTCTAGTACTGGTTGCACTTTCACTCATATCCCTGACTTAACTAATCATGACGGGGGTATTGGAATACTCTATGTCCCCATTGCTGTTTTCAGTCTCTCTCTCTACCACCATCATCCAATAACTTCTCTTCCTTCAAGTCTCATTCAATCCAACTTTCACCCAATAAAGATTACGGTAGACGTTACCTACTAATCCTAAGGATAACCTTTTTCCTTCCTCAGTGAATCTGATGCTTGTCTCTGTCTTTCTTTCCACTCTCTCTTCCTCATACTAGAAGAATTCAAAATATATACATATATATTGATACTCAAGTACCCTAATTTCCCAGTTCCTCAATTTATTCATGTTCTATTCCTTTTCCTTCATTCCACCTTAGCTATATACAGAGCTGATCATACTCTAATCGTGAGATCAGCCATAAATGTTCTTCTGTGTTCTTGAACTCTGAAATTCCCATATCTGATAATAACTTTCTATTATTCTATCTTTTCCTACATCTCACAGCCTCTATTCCTGTTTTTCATCCTACCTCTTATTCCTCCACTCTTCAGCTTTTTTCCCCTAGGCCACCACCACTTCATTGGCTACACTTTCCTTCCTTCTATATTTCTACCTTCTGGTGAATCAGTTCAACTCTATATTAAATACTACAGGTCCTTGGCTCCTTTGGCCTATCATTTATAATACCCTGCCAACATCAACCCTGAATTACTCCCATCATCTCCTGCCTTCGTTTCTGTTCACTTGCTGCTGAATGTAACAGAGCTGAAGAAAATCATCTAAGTGTTCTCACTAGATGTAGCACCAATGTGATATCCACAAAGTATATAGCAGCTGTGAACATGGTGGTGTAATGCTGAATTGCAAAATATAACAGACTCTCCACATGGAAGACAGAACCAAAACATTTATTCATATACCAGGAAGATGAATCCCAACAACATAAAGTCAAATTCATTATAGCAACAAAGAAATCTATACACAATAACAAGGCAGGGGGCACCCCCATCCCTAAGCCTTCCTCCTGCTAGGGCCTTCCCACAAACAAACACCCACAGTTGGCTGCCTGCTTTCTTCTTAGTATTGAGCGAATATCTACACTCATAAAAGCCTCCTCATCTAACCTTGTTTCATTTTCCTCCCACACGTTCTCTAGGCAACTGTCGGGGGCCCCAACTAGGCCCAGCCCATGCAAGGGCTGCATGCACATTTATTTTGTTAGTTTTTTACTTCTTAGCTAAATGAACAGTAGCTTGTTCTTTTACCAACTGAGACCTCCCAGCTTGCTCTTCTAAAGGACATCCCAAATACTGTGGCACAGAAAGATTCCCATGCAAACCAGCCAAATCCCTTTCCATCTGAGCTTTTTCTTCCAGCAGTTTGTCTCTGCTTTTATACATAAAGGGATAACTTGTTAGTAAGGCTCAGCCATTCCTACACACCCCTGTGTAGCACCAATGCAACATTTACAGCACCCACAATCATAATAAAGACTGGGTCTATAAGTATTGCATGACATTTGATTGCAAAATATACCAAACTCTCCAGATAGAGAACAGAACTGAAGCATTTATTTAGTCACCAGAAAAACCAAATCCCCAAACCAGTAAGCCTATGCCATTATAGTACCAAAGATATCCAGAAGCCATAATAACACTGAGGGCCACAGCATCCTTCAGCCTTCCCACAAAAAAATACAAGATCAATATTTACTTACAAACCTCTCTATCTCCTTGCCTCAACCTCCTCTCTGTCCTACCATCTCTCTGGCTCTGACCAGCTTCCTGTGGGCTCTGCTTCCCTTCAGCAAACTCCTCCTACCACAGGCTCCATGTGACTATATTCAGCCTATTAGGGGGCAGAGTTTATCTTCACAGCAGGGAAGCTTCCTGTGGGTTCTGCTGCACCCTTCAGCAAATTCCCTCCACCACAGGCTCCATGAAATTACATTTAGCCTATTAGGGGGCAGAGTTTACTTTCAAAGCAGGGGAGGTCTTCAACCTCCCCTCTGGGTTCTATTAAGGGACAGGGAACATTTTCAAATTCCCATTCCCCATTGCACCCTGCCAGTTCTTTCCCTGGTTCTACTGGCATTTCTTGCAAACATCTTTCCAAATCTCTAAGTTCTCCCTTCCATAGCCTCAATTCCCAATTTCCATGGAGCCCTGTGCGTTGAGCCCATTCTCTTGCTAGGGGGGGTTAAGGTAAATCCTCCCATACTGGGATATCCATTTCCCTCTCTAAAGCCCTTCTGCCTCCAAATAGAGGTCTCATATTTCACGATCCCATCCTCATCACCAAGTGTAGTGCCAATGCAATATCCACAGTACCTATGGCAGATATAAATATGCTAGCATAATTCTGAATCACAAAATGTAACAGACTCTCCACATGGAAGACAGACCAAAAATATTTATTCAAACTTCAGAAAACCTAATCCCAATACCAGAAAGTCAAATCCATCAGAGCAACAAAGAAATCTATACATAATAACAATGCAGATGGCACCACCATCCCCAAGCCTTCCCCTTGCTAGGGCCTTCCTACAAATGAACACTCACAGCTTGCTGCCTGCTTCCTCTCTCTCTCTCAGCTCTAACTGCTCTGACCAACTTCCTCTCAGCTCTCTTCCACCCTTTCTGCTCCACCCATTCAGCAAGTTCCTCCCACCATGCGTTTTAAGTGTCTTAAGTTCCCATGTGGCTTGAGTAGGTCATATGGGCCTATTAATGGATGGGAAAGGTCTTGCCACTTATATTACCATTATACTAGACATGCTACAAATTTGTTAAATAATCTCCATTTGGTTCACATGGTGGTAATCATTTTATATCTCTCTAATTAGTTCACTATCCCAGTCAACAACAGTATTTATTCTAATCCATTTCATCTCTTGATTGCCAAATCTAATATTCATTTCTCAATCCTCTTTCTTTTTGACCTCTCTGTAACCTTTGGCACGGTTAATAACCTCCTTGTGGATATTGCTTTCTTATCGTTCTTCTTCCATCTGTCTGATCTCAATAATGACCAATACTGAATCAATAACAAAGTAATATCCTGATATAGCCTTGGAGGGACAATAAGACATCTTTTAGAAAGACATTACAGAAGACAGGAACTGGCAAAGAGTCAGGTATACCAAACTGAAAAGAAAAGCAGCATACTCAAAAGAATTAGGTTAAAAAAACATCAGAGTAGAAAATGGAAAAGCAAGTCAGTGGACTCAGTGACTCCTTGTTACTTGCTATCATGTGTGTTTTATTGTTATGACACCTTATACCAACTAACTAGTATTACTGAGGTGTAGGACAATAACCTAAGCCTTCTATTAAGTGTTGCTTCTTGAGTTACTAACATTTCATAGTAGTTCAGTCTACCCAAAAGTTTAAAATTTAAACACAAATGAGATTACCTTCAACTGCTTTTCCTTTTCTTGAACAATGACCCGGATGATCATGAGTACATTTAGAGAGTAAATCAGTAGAATTATCAGGGGCAACACCTGACCCAGGAACTCAAGGAAGTTGTCAGAAACAAAATGTGGGAATGGAAACCTCTTTACAACGACATGGACAGAATTAATGAGCCACCTCACAGGATCTTTCGCATGATATTGAGTGATGGCTTTATCTACAGCATGCTGAATGGCTAGGAATCCTTCAGAAATGTAGCCTGAATGAGAAAGCAAAGGACATTACATATAGACTGAAAAATATATCACAGGGAAAGAAAGCAAATGTCAATTTTGTTCAGGTAGGACAATACTTTTCATCTAGAAAAATGGTGTTTCATTAGGCACATATCTATAATGTCACTTCTGGCACTTAATGCATACTTGTGAACTAAATATACTTCTTACCTTATTTCTGTGCCTTTTCCACCTCCTTCCAAATTGATATATTATATGACAATTGATAGGCTAGACACATTTAAACAATTCAACAGTTAGGTTCATTTAAATGGGGAGATATAAACAACTTTAAAAGAATCTAATCTTCCATAAATTGAAAAACTTAAGAAAGAAATGAACTATATAAATCATCATAGGAATAGGATCCTGAATCTCTGTTTAGGTAATTACCTATGTCTTGACTACATATATACTAGAATGTAATTTATAAAACTGGTTATCCAGGGTGGCTAGGTGGCGCAGTGAATAGAGGACCAGCCCTAGAGTCAGGAGGACCTGAGTTCAAATTTGGCCTCAGACACTTAACACAAAACTAGCTGTGTGATCTTGGGCAAGTAACTTAACCCCAATTGCCCTATCTTGCCTACTCCTAAAAGCAAAAACAAACAAACAAACCAAAAAACCAAACATAAAAGTGGTTATCCAACAACTTAAGTTATAACAGAGGCTTTTAAAAGACTTAAATTGCAAATCTCCCAATAAGAAAAAGCACACATTTTTCTTATGATGACATACTTCAACTCAGCCTGTAGGAGGAAAAGAATAGTCTCTGAAAATCATGTGATGGTGTACATAAATTTAAAAAACAAAATTATTATTGGGTGGTTTACTTTTTTCTTTTTATTGGGAAAAATTATTTTAAAGGATTTTGTATGATATTCTTATCTATTCCTGAAATAATCATTGCAAAGAAATATAAACAAGCAAATAAAATCCACAACACTTTTCTATGTTCAGAAAAAGAAGTATGCTAGCTTTTCTTAACCTGACTATAACAATTTTGCTTAGACCTTCCTCGTGTCAGTTTATTTCAAATGGTCTTGGAAAGCCAGTATTTATTATCACGGAATTTCATAGCTAGAGGAGATCTAAAGTAATAATAAAAGTCCCACATTCTACAGATAAGTAAACTAAGCTGCAGAGAAGTAAAAGGACTTTCCCAGGTCACACACAGGCAGCGAGAAGTAGAGCCGAGACTACATCCGGGTGTTTGCAAACGTAGGTTAGTACTTTTTCCACTAGCATACACTACTTCTCACAAATGTGGAAGTTTCTCTACGCCAGACTTATTAAATATCATGATAATCTGACTTTGCTAATTACTAAATTACTCACAAACACAATGTCTTCCATTCATGTTCTTTGCTTCTTCTTCCTTATTTTGGTTCTCTGAAAGAAAACCCTCCTCTTCTGAAAGAATGAGTTTATTTTCCTGAAAGAGTTCCTTCATTTATGCTTTTTTTTCTTAGCTCAATTCTCTTATTCTGATTTGTCTTTAATTGTGCTATTGCATGCTATTTCTAGATAATCTTTTTTCTTTTTCTTTTTTTAAATTTTTTTTAGCTTATATCATTCATTTCCACAAGATTTTGAGTTGCAAATTTTCTGCCCGTCTTTCCACTACCTACCACCCCAAAACAGTGATCCCACTGTATACCCCTCCCCCAATCTGCTCTGTCCTATATCCTCCCTCCTCCCCACTCTGACTTTCCAGTAGGGCAAGATGGATCTCCCTCCCCCACTACCTATATATCTTATTTCCCAGTTGCATGTAAATAATAATAATAATAATAATAATAATGATAATGATATATTTTTTTAAACATTTGATTTTAAAACTTTGAAATCCAGATTCTTTCCCTCCCTCCCTCGTCACCCACCGTTACTGGGGAGATAGCAATTCAATATAGGTTGTATATGTGTAGTTACGCAAAACATCTCCATAGTAGATATATTGTGAAAGACTGACTATATTTCCATCCCTCATATCCTGCCTCCCACTTCTTCTATTCTCTACTTTGACCCTGTCCCTTTTCAAAAGTGTGTGGTTCTAACTACCCTCCCCCCAACCTGCCCTCCCCTCCATCATCCCCTCTCTCATCTCCTTCCCCCTGTAACACCAAGCACCCCACCATTCCCAGGGAGGCTGCCAACACAGGTTCTTAGATCTGCTTTTCTAAAGGAAAGCAACTCAAAATGGGTTAACAACCTTGCTTTAATCAAACATGTCATTTACCTAGTTCAGGGGAAAAGGGTCAACATCCATACCTAATCACAGTTACCAGGGAGGGAAGCACCAACATCTGGGTTTTCAAAGTCAGGGGGCTCGATGACTGCCCAGATCACACAACACTTCTCAAAGTGAGCCCCAAAACAAAGCCTCACATCAGGGTTTATATAGCCTTCTCCTGGATCAGAGAATATCACAACCCTCTTGACCCACTGCCCAATCACAGAGCACCAAGGTGTGGGCATTCCTAAAAACCAAGACTTCCACCACAGGCTCCAGGTGCACTTAAGCCTACCAAAGGGCCTAGGAGCAGGGAAGATCTTAAATTCCCATTCCCATAACACCCCCCTACTCTCCTGTAGGTTGAGATACACTATTTAGTGTGTATGTCATCCCCTCCCTAAACCAAGTTCAATGAGAGTAAGATTGACCCATTCCCTTTTGACTTCCTGTTCTTCCCCTCCATTGTAACAATTTTCCCTTGCCTCTTTTATATGAGATAATTTACCCATTCTGTGTCTCCCCATCTCCTCTCGTTATATTTCTCTCATCCCTCAATTTCACCTTTTAAGTATCATCCCTTCCTATTCAATTGATCCTGTGCCCTCTATATATACCTGTACACAATATACACACACTCACATATGTATTCATATGCCCATATACCCTCCTATATAGTATGTACACATATATATGTATACACATATATATTTATATATGTGTATACATATACGTATATATATATTTATATTCCCTTCAACTATCCTCATACTGAGAAAAATTTCATAAGTTACAATGATCGTTTTTCCATGTAGGAATGTAAATATTTCCACTTTGATAAGTTCCTTATGATTTCTTTTCCCTGTTTACCTTCTCATGCTTCTCTTGCTTCTTGTATCTGAATGTCAAATTTTCTATTCAACTCTGGTTTTTTCATCAAGAAAGCTTGAAAGTCCTCTATTTCATTAAATGACCATATTTTCCCCTGAAGCATTATACTCAGTTTTGCTGGATAGGTGATTCTTGGTTTTAATCCCATCTCCTTTGACTTCCAGAATATCATATTCCAAGCCCTTCAATCACTCAGTGTAGAATCTGCCAGATCCTGTGTTATCCTGATTGTGTTTCCACAATATTCAAATTGTTTCTTCTTGGCTGCTTGTAATATTTTCTCCTTGATCTGGGAACTCTGGCACCTGGCTATAATTTTCCTAGGACTTTTCTTTTTGGGATCTTTTTCAAGACATGATTGGTGAATTCTTTGAACCTCATTTTGCCCTCTGGTTCTAAAACATCAGGGCAATTTTCCTTGAGAATTTCTTGAAGGATGATTTCTAGTTCTTTTATTGATCATGGCTTTCAGGTAGTCCAATAATTTTTAAATGATCTCTCTTGGATCTATTTTCTAGGTCAGTGCTTTTTCCAATGAGATATTTCACATTGCCTTCTATTTTTTTTCATTTGTTTGGATCTCTTTAATAGTATCTTGATTTCACATAAAGTCATTAGTTTCCATTTGCTCCAATCTAATTCTGAAGCAATGATTCTCTTCAGTGAGCTTTTGAGATTCTTTTTCCATCTGGCAAATTCAGCTTTTTAAGGCACTCTTCTCCTCATTGGCTTTTTGAGCCTCTTTTGCCATTTGAATTAGTCTATTTTTTAAAGGCATTATTTTCTTCAGTCAGGTTGTGTTGACTCTCTTTTCATTATTTTCTTGCATCATTCTCATTTCTCTTCCCATTTTTTCCTCCACTTCTCTTATTTGGTTTTCAAAATCCTTCTTGAGCTCCTCCATGGCCTGTAACCAGTTTATATTTTTCCTGGAAGTTTTTGGTGCAGGAGTTCTGACTTCGTCATCTTCCTGCCATTACATGCTTTGATCCATTTTGTTCCCCAAAAAGGAATCCAAAGTTGGATTGCTGTGCTTGCTTTGCTTCCTTTGCTTGCTCATGTTGCCACTCAATTACTTGAACTTTGAGCTGTTTCCCACAGTAGAACTCTGCTTCCAGAGAGGAGAGCTTTGTCCCAAATTGGTGGGGTTTTCTCAGCTGCTGGAGCTATTAGTTGGGTGCCCTCTCAGAAGCCTCCATTGGCTCTTGCATCTGGTCACACACCCCAGGACCTTCACCCAAGACAGTGATCCAGATACAAGCAGGTTAAAGCGAGAGAGATTACCCCTCAGACTGGTTGCTTGGTCCCCCTACAATCTGCAGGCCAGGAGCTCTGAAGCAGCCACGCCGCTTCTCCCTCCGAGGTCAGAGACCAGACTGCACTATCAATCCCCAAAGTTCCCAAAGTCCACACTGACTTTTTACTTTGCCTTTGGCATTCATGGGTTGATAATTCTGGAAACCACAGGTGCTGGTGATCCACTCTCCCTAAGTCCCTCTAGCCAAGGCTAAAACTGTGGGCAGGGCTGGGTTCTGCTCTCAGGGCTGGGTTCTGTTCTCAGTGTGTTGTGCTGGAACCTTCCTGTCTAACTGCTGGGCTGCCTTCATCAGGAGATTTGTTTCTCTCTGTCACTCTGTGGGTTCTGTAGCTCTAAAGTTAGTTTAGAATCATATTTTATAGGTGTTTGAGGTGTTTATGGGGGGATCTCCGGGAATTTTACTGCTTCTGCACTGCCATCCTCTCTAGATAATCTTACTTCACAAGTTAATGCAATCTGATTTTTCACAGAAGCCAGTCTCTTTTTGAACCAATTATCCAATTACAGATAGTTCAAACATTTAATAAACAGAAAACCAACCTAAACACGAACACATTTTCTTCATAGATAAATAAAATAAATACACAATATTGCTTACTAAAGGTAATCATTTGAGTGATTAATAAACATGCTTAAAATAAAATAAATATGTTTAAATAAACATGCTTAAAATTATTCTTACCAGGGTTTCCCCCATCACTCATAAGATGATTCCGAGGTCCTGGTAATGGGTAAAGTGGAAAGAGTAGGGCTGTGCGCCAGCCTTCTGGCTCCTTTGGCATCAAGAAAAGCCTCCCTGTTACTATGGTGTTTCTCGGAGAGAAACTTAAACGCAGGTGGTATCTAACCTATAAGAAATAATTAGAAAACAGTTTCAGTGAGATATGGAAAGTAAAGAAGAAAGACTTAAACCAAAGAAAGAACTATTTAAGAAGTTCCATATCTTGTCAAAGTGAGTGAGGCTACATATGCTAGGTAAAGACAGTAACTCTGACGTGGTGGCTAGGTAGTACAATGGATAGAATTCTAGGTTTGGAGTCAGGAAGACCCGAGTTCAAATTATGCCTCAGATACTTAGTTTTGTGACCCTGGGCAAGTTATTTAACCTCTCTAATCCAAGTTTTCTTATCTATAAAATGACAGAGTTGAACTCAATGGCCTTTAAAGTCTCTTCCACTCTAAATGTGAAACTGTATGGTATAAGCAGAAGCATCTCCCTTAACCAAAACTCATCTAAATTTATAATTCAATTAAAAAAATTAAGAACCTATTCATAAAGACACTGTGTTAAGTACAACACAAAGGAAAAAAAGGTAAGAGTCCTTACCCCTAGGGCTTTCATTCTATTGGGAAATACAACAAGCACAGTTTACAGTATATATAATAAAAGACAAAATAAATATAAGGCAATTGGAGGGGAGGTGGTGATGGCTTGGTGGATGATGAAAAGCTCTCAGGTAAGAGGTGTCATTTGAGCTAAGCTATGAAGGAAACTAGGGATTCTTTTTTGTTTTTTTATATATATATATATATATATATATTTTTTTTTTTTTTAACTTGGGCATAGGGAAAGCCTGTGCAAGGGCAACATGAAGGGGAATGAAATGTTACCTATAAGGAAGAGCAAGGCCAGTTTAGCTGGATTGAAGTGGGTGGGAAAGAAAGTAATGAATAAGGCTCAAAAGTTGGAGCCAGATCGTGAAGGGCTTTAAACTACAAACAGATGGACAGACAGACACACACACACACACACACACACACACACAGAAGTCATACAAAAAAGTTGACACCTGGGAAACACCGTGAAGAAACCTAGGGAATTTTTGAGGTAAGCAAGATGAGCAAAGAGCACATGGAGTGTACCTCAAGTACAAAGCTACACAAGCAATAAATGGAATGTCATGTAGGTACAGCTACCAGGCCAATTTGACTTGGAGTATATGAAGGGAGGCTTAAAATACAGATTTTAAACCTCTCAACAACCCTACCCCTCATCTAACAGTAAAATAAATGATCACGTAACAAATATGGTGATAAATCTACTACCCAATTCTCACTGGAAGCTAAGAAACGATGACAACAGTTGAAGAGCTTTTAGCTTTCAGCGAGTTTTCAACTCCATTAAATTCCTGGTATCAAGTTAAACAATGATTGGTACATTGTAGTCAGCATTTCCTCACCTTAAGTGGAATGGGCTCGAATTTGTGGCTAAAGGCATGTTCAAAAACAATGGCAGCCAGCACATTGGAAGACTCATTGTGATATCTAATGTAATCATCAAAAGCCTGCTCTGAAGTAAAGCCTCGGGCTGTGGAGGAAGATAAAGGCAATAGATTAATGTTTGATTATCCTGTCTATTTGAAGAGATGCGGAAGTTTCAGATCACTTAACAAGGATGAGTTTATCAAAATTTCCAAGGAATCAAAAACTTCCAAAACTAAAACCCTATAAATACTTCTTTCTTCCAAGTCAACTTTCCTTTTGAATGGGTTTCTATTCTAGCCATGAAGTTGACCCTCTTCTCCTGAAAACTTCATTTTCACAGACATAGAACCATAGAACTGAGAGTTACCTTGGAAATCTAATCCAACCTGTTCATTTTACAGGTTACATTTTTGTTGGCTATCCTCAGAAATAACTTGGTTTTAATTTCATCCTCAAGCTTTACGTAGCTTATAATTTTATATTTATAAGATAACTAGAGATTTCTTTCCCAGAGTACCCATAGTTATGAGACTTAGTATAAGACACAATATACATGAATGTGACCTACAAATTAATTTAATAATATATTTTGTAGAAACTCCTCTCTTCATATTTCCTAACCTTTAATAGTTTTGCCTAAAGTCCGTTGCACATCTTTGGCGATACCCTTCACCGCTTCATTGCTGGATGGCACATAAACCAGTTCCCACAGGCTGCCCGGACTTGGGAAATCTTGGAAAAATGAGGGTAAGGTATCGATATCTTGAACACTGTAACTGACAGAAGCCACCTGCTCTGTGGGAATATACTTGCGAAACATCAAAAGCATAATAGCAAAGAGCAATTCCAGGATGACTTCTAGGAATGTAACTATCCACAGCCGCCTCTGGTAGAGAAATTGAAAACATACATAGAGGGAACATAGTCAATTCTCTCACATTTAGAATTATTTTCTTCTAGCCTCAAACCACTACATCCAATGCTCTGTGGTCTGAAAAGTACAAAAATCTGCCATCTCTCTCTAGTTCCATATTCTTCACTTACCTATTTCCACCTGAAGGCATTACATTAGGCACCTTTGGAACTAACAGGAAGCACATCAATACTCCCAGGTCTCAGGAATCAAGGTGTTGGTGCCAGTGTCTTGCATTTGTTCTCCTATTTTGCCTAGACACTTGGATTTCTGTGGCTCTGCTGGGCTATTTGTGAGACTTTTGATCATCTAGTAGCTAGATTCTAGCTCATCTTAGTTTTTTTGGTATATGTATCCTACTGATTTTTACCTACCTACATATATATACTAGTTGATTCTATGTTTGCTCTAACAATCATTATATGTGATTGACTACAAACACTGGTTTGACTTCCGGTATCTGATCTAGTTCTTCCCTAGATCTTTGATATTTCCTGTGATTCTCACTTACCACTAATGTGATTACTGGCCAGATCTGGTTTAAACCCTGTCTGAGTGTACTTCTGGTTCTACTGGTCTTGTCTCTTCCTGTACATATAACCTCTAGCCACTGAAAGTCCCAGCATTGATAAAAAAAGAAATAACAGATACTAGAAATAAGAGCATCAGACTTTCTTTTCCTTTGGACGATTAGCCCCTCAGATTTTCTCAAGGTTGTTTATACTTACTTACCTTTACAATGTAATTCTTCCAGAGAAGCAGCGAAAACTGCCGGAACAATAAACTGCATCTTCCCATGGTGAAAAATTCATCACTAAGTCAGATATAAGAGGAGAGATTTAGAATATCTAACCAAAGTTAATCTCCTACTCTTCTACTTACTCTCTTATTTTCTGTTTCTCTTTTCTGCCCTCAAAGTTAACAGAGAGAACACTACTACATTTAATAAGAAAAAGTCCTTTTTTGTGTCCATTCTAGGTTGTTTTTCTTCATTGTAGGTTCTTCTACAAAATCTTGAGAGTGAAACTTGTTTTTTTCTCATGGAAGTTCCATCATAAATATCATGTCTATGTATGAGCAAGGGAATGAATTTGTATTTTCTGAAAACTTGGATTCAGGGAATTTTCTAATATCTCTACATCATAATCCATCCTTGACCAAGCTAGAGTCAAGTTAAAACTAACTGCTAAAGTGGTAGTCAGAATACAGTATTTCCCAGAATCTTTGCTATGGTTTTTACAAGTAGGTACATGAGGGAACTATGAGTGATCAGCAGAGTTCACTGCACTGAAGAGTACTTTTACCATTTCTTCTTTGAAACAAACTTTAACAATAACCTAGAAAGACATGACTCCCACCATGCTTCTCCCACAAAAACTACAACCACTAACATATGTGTGTGTGTATGTATCCTTAGGTTTATAGGCCAGTCAATGAAAAATAAAATAAAAAGATTTAAGAGGGGTCAGTGCACTAAAAATTATCTTTGCTGAGTCTAGAATGTATTAAGATATATAAATCAACTTTTTATAGTTAACCATTTTTCCTCAAAAAAAGAGGCAGCATGACATAATTGATAGACTACTAGTCAGAAAGATCTAAAGTCAAGTGCTGCCTTTGACATATACTAGCTGTATGATTACGGGTACATCATTTTACTTCTCTGAGTTTTAGGTAACTCTCTATAATTGTAAGTTACATAAGAGTTGCTAATCTGTATTGATAGGAGGAGTTTCCACTATGGAAGTTCCCTGAAATAACAAAGCAAAATTTAACAAAAAGAATCCTCAGAACACCAAATATATACTAGTAGTAGTCAAATTCACTTCGCATATAGCAGCTACTTAAAACAACAGTAAAAAAGAGCATTGATGTCACAATTTCTAATTCTAGTGGCAAGAGGCAAGTGCCCTTGCAGTGACCTAAATAATGCATGTTTTCTAAGATTCAATCTCTTCACATATTTAATCTAGTGCCCCCACCCACACGCTGGGAACAGACCCAAAAATCAACATAAAGTCCCAAATCAAGAAATAAGGTAGAAAAATGAGCAAACAAAAAAAGGTGACCATAAAAAATTACACAGGGAAAATCATGACACAAACTCAGGAGACAATGAAGTCAAAACAGCTACAAGCAAAGTCTTAAAGGAAAAAATGTGAATTGGACACAATCTTAACATGAATTCTTAGAAGAGCTAAAAATGTTTTTTTGTTTTGTTTTGTTTTGCTTTTTGGAGGGGGGAAGAAGGTAGGGCAATGGGGGTTAAGTGACTTGCCCAAGGTCACACAGCTAGTTTTTGTGTTAAGTGTCTGAGGCCAGATTTGAACTCAGGTCCTCCTGACTCCAGGGCCAGTGCTCTATTGACTGCACCACCTAGCTGCCCCAGTGATTTTCAAAATAAAAAAAAAGTAGTAGAGAAAAAATTAGATAAATAACTGAAATAAAAGGAAGAAAATAGTGAAAAGACAAGAGCTTTGTAAAAGAAGCACAAAAAATACTTTTAAAAAACCCTTAAGAAAAATAATAGGTCAAATGGAAAAAGAGGTACAAAAATTCATTGATTAAAGTAACTCCTTAAAAAGCAGAACTGGTCAATAAAAAAAGAGGTACAAAAGCTCACTGAAGAAAATAATTCCTTAAAAATTAAAATTGGATAAGCAAAAACTAATGATATCTCAAAACATCAAGAAGCAATAAAACAAAGACAAAAGAATGAAAAAAGACAAGAAAATGAGAAATATTTCATTATAGAACAACTGACCTGGGTAATAATTGAGGAGAGATGATTTAAGAATTATTAGCCTAGACACCATATTTCAAAACTGCCCCAATATCCTTGAATCATAGGGTAAAACATAAATGGAAAGAATCCACCAATTACCTGGAAAGATCTTAACCAGAAATATTATAGCCAAATTTCCTCAGGTCAAAGAGAAAATACTTCAAGCAACCAGAAGGAAACCATTTAAATAGCACTGAGCCACAAGTCAGGATCACAGAAGATTTAGCAACTACTACATTAAAGAAGTGGAGGATTTAGAATAAAATATTCCAGAAGGCAAGAGCTAGGATTACAACCAAGAATAACCTATGCAGCAAAATTCAGTATAATCCTTCTGGGGGAAAAGGTTTTTTTTTTTTAATCAAATAGAGGACATTCAAGCATTTCTGATGAAAACACCAGGGCTGAATAGAAATTCTGCCTTTCAAATACAAGACTCAAGAGAAGCATAAAAAGGTAAACATGAAAGAGAAATCATAAGGGATTCAATAAGGTTAAACTGTTTCTATTTCTATATGGGGAAAAGATACATATATCTTCTAAGAATTTTATTATTATTAAGGCAGGTAGAAGATTCCTACATAGAAAGAGGATGTAGAAATGGGTGGATTATGTTGGGATGATGCAAAAAAAAAAAGATAAGACAAAAAAGAGGGATGCCCTAGAAAAAGAGAGAATGGAGAACAAGAATGTGGAAAATCATTTCACATAAAAAAGACATGAAAATAAGAGCTTTTACAGAGGAGGGGAAAATGGAGGAAGGGGTGGAGCAGGCAATAGTTGAACTTCACTCACATCTAAACTGGTTCAAAGAGAGAAAATATACATACATAAATACACATATACATACATATATACATATATACACATTTATATGCATGTGTATATATACATTATATACATGTATACACACATACATACACATACTCAATTGGTAATAGAGATTTTAGCAGGGAAACAGGAAGGAAAGATGGCAAGAAAAGGCATGGAGAAATGATAAAAGAGAGGGCAGATAAAGGCAGTGGTTAGAAGCAAAACAAACTTTAGAGGAGGGGCAGGATAAAAAGAGATAGAAGGATAAACTGAACAAAATAGGATAGAGGGAAATGCACAGTTAGTAATCATAACTCTGAATGTGAATAGGATGAACTTATTCATAAAATGGAAGCAGATAACAGAAGGGATTAGAAACCAGAATCCAACAATATATTGTTTTCAAGAAACACACATGAAATAGACACATAAAGAGTTAAAATAAGAAGCTGGAACAGGACCTATTATTCTTAGCTAAAGTTAAAAAAGGCAAGGGTAGCAATCATGATCTCCAACAAAGCAAAAGCAAAACTAGACATAAGCATGGAAATTACACTTGCTAAAAGGAAACATAGACAATGATGTAATAGCAATACTAAACACATATGCACAAAATAGTGTGGCATACAAATTCATAAAGGAAAACCTAAATGAATTAAAGGAGGAAATAGACAGTAAACCATATTTACCTTCTCAGAGTCAGATAAATGTAACCACACAATAAATGAGGAAGAAGTCAAAGAGATGAACAGAATCTTAGAAAAGCTCATGAGATATGATAAACCTATGGAGAAAACTGAATGGGAATAGAAAGGAGTATACCTTTAATTCAGCTGTACAGGGAATTTTCACAAAAACCATTCTCTCTCCTCCTCTCATCTTCTAGCTTCCCTGACTTAAGTCCCATATAAAAATCTTACCTTCCCAATTCCCCTTAACTCTAGTATCTTTCCTCTGTTGATTATTTGAGATTTATCCTGTATATAGCTTGTTCATACATATTTATCTGCATGTTGTCTCCTCCATTTGACTGTGAGCTCCTTGAGAGAAAGGGCCTTTTTTGGTTTTGTTCTGCCTTTCTTTGTATTACCAGTTGTAGTGGCAAAGTAGTACTTTACTGCTTGTTTCAGCTATTCAAGTACCTTTGAGCCTTTGATTGTGTCAAGTCTTTGTTGGACACAGTATATATTGTGTTGCCCTTAATAGACCTAAGGGAGTTTGGAGACCTTCCCTGCCCTTAATAGGCCTAAGTTCATCATGTGGAGCCCACGGTGGGAGGAGCTTGTTGAAAGAGCAGAACAGGAAGGGTGGAACAGGAAGGAGCAGAGCAGATAAAAGTTCAAGTTAGGACAAGCAGAACTGAGGGAGAATGTTTGTGATGTCCAGCACTTTGTCTGTCTGTTCTGTTTGTGTTGATGTTACTTTGTCAGAAGACAGCATTCTGTTGAAAGAGGACTTTACTGCTGTTTATAAAAGTCCTGAAGGAGGGCTTTACTGCTGTTTACAGGAGTCCTGGGACCTTACTGTTGATTTGTGTTTGATTTCTCAGACAGAAGCTTTGTCTGTTGGTTTGTGTTACTTTGTCAGACAGAAAAAGAATTGAGTTGATAGTGTCAGCACTGTGGGTAAATATTGTTATAACTCTCTTAAGCTGTGTCTTCCTAGAAACAGAAACTTTTAAAGACTTGGAGTGGAATAAATCCTGTGGGCTGAGATAAAGAACCAGAGCAGAGAGCAGCCTGCGTGTAAATCCAGGCAAGAGCTGGGAGAGCTGCCTACCTATGAATCCAGGCAAGAGCTGGGACCTGGATGAGAAGCCATGGGGTTTGGAAGTCAGCCTCCAGTTAAGATAAAAGGAGACTTTACTTGGATACTTAGTGTTGACTGGTGATATTGTAGCTTATTGTGACCTAGCAGAGGATAGTGTTTGCACTTTTTACTACCCCTTAAGGATGACTGGCTTAGGGATAATTGCAAGCCACCCTGAAGTCAAGATGAAAGAAGACTTGACCTGGGTACTCTATACTGATTGAGGGGATTGTGACAGTGAATGATATGTTTCGCTTAAGACTATGTAGCCACCTTAGTATTAAGTTGTTATGTTATACTGTTGTAAATGTTGTGTTTTCGTTCCTTGAATGTTTTGTTTCAGTTTATTGCTGAATAAATAGAAAGTTCACTATACTATGCAATTAGATCCTTAAAGTTATTAGTAGTAGCAGTCCTCAGAAGAGCTGCTCATGATTGGCTTTACACCAGTGCTTACTTAGTACAGTGCTTGGCACATAGTAGTCATTTACAAATGTTTGTTGACTATTTTATTTGACTCTCTGAGAAAAAAAGTAAAAGACATATATCGGGAAATGAAGAAGTAAAATCATTAAAAAAATTTATTAAAAAAAATTCCTTCACAATAATCAGTGTATACCAACAAGCACTTAAGCACTTAATATGTACCAGAAAAATAAAAATATACAATATATAAATATATATAATATATATAAAATAAATAAATATGACAAAAATATAAAAGTATAACAGTATCTATTTTCTAGGAGTTTATGTTCTATGGTTTACATCAACCACTGGATATATGCTATGAAGAACCATTTCTTGCAGCAAATAGTAAAAACATTATCTGAACCTTTGGAAAAAAGTTGAATTTGTATAAGGATATGGATAGAGCTATTAAGTTTACTAGAATCAATCTATGGCTGATGATAACACAACTACCCTGTGCTAAAATCATTCTGGGTCATAACTATCTGAATCATGGTAACAACATCACCCTCTGTATTAGTAGAAACATTCTTCTGGGTCTTGACCATGATATAAGAACAGTACAATATACAATCCTATTTCAGGAGATGTACATCTTGCTTATCATTATGAGATAACATATGCTGGAGATCAAAAACATTATCTCTATTTTTCTTATACCATTCTACTGGCTCATCAGGTATCATCTGATTAGGTCTGTAATATTTAAAATTTGACAGAGTTCTTACATAATCCTGATTTAGGGTTCTATTTTAAAAATATAGGAAACGATCCTTGCTCTATGGAAACTGAAAATTTGAAGCAGATTGCTCTATGTCAATTAGTAGAAAAATTTAAAGAGTCAATGAAGAAAGTGATAACTGATTTATAGCCCAGTGAACCACTAATATGCACCAATATTAAGATTTTTTGGAAGTTCTCCTCAAAAGTCTGGTAGAAGCTTGAAGTCAGGTACAAGGAAGATGGAGAAGAGCTACACAGTAAGATGTGGGCAGACTGCAATCCATGTCCCTTTAGGGAGTTCCTACAGTGATGAAATCACAGTTCCAAAGAAGCATCAAAGAAGTAGATATTTTACACAGAAGACATATTAGTGATCACCTCGTCCAATACAATTATTTTGTAGATGAAGAAACTGAGGACTAAAGTAATTTCTATAGAATAAACCACAGACTTCTTAGTATGACATTGAAGGTTCTCCACACCTATCTTTCTAGACTTATTTCACACTATGCCACAGTCAAAATAAACTACTTCATCATTCCTCAAACAAGGTCTGTGTCTTCCCACCTCACTGCCTTTTGCTCACTGGTCCTCCTCTCCTTTTCCATTTTGAATTCCCTTTCCCATCTCTGCCTAACAAAATCCTACCTGTTTTCAAGTCCCGATTCAAAAGCTACTCCCTCCATTAAGTCTTAAGTCTCATTTTTTTCCTGTATGTATTTTCTCTTCCATCAGAATGTAAGCTCCTGGAGAGCAGGGACTATCTCTTTCTGTTAATAATACTAACACTTAGCATAAAGATTTGCATAAAATAAATGTTTATTAATGGGTTTTTATTCATTCACTCCCATAGACAAAAGTAATCTCTATTTCTTCCTTCTCCTAAGTCCCATAGCACTGTAAACATCTTTCTTATAACAATTACTTATCTTTACATTGTATTCTGATTACCCATGTATATTTTATCTTCTACATTATAAATTCTCTGAGGGAAGAGTCCAGAACATATTAGTCTTTTTATACCTCATAGCAAACATCTGTAATAATGACTTGCACACAAAAAATGCTCAACAAATATCTGTTGAACTGAATTATACTGTTCAAGATCACTGCTAAATAACTGCAGAATCAAGACTCCCAGATCTCCTGAATGCCTAGAACAATGTTTGATTACACTACCAGCCCTTTTTCTATAACAACATGCACTTTAAACTACAAAATGCTTAATAATAAAACCTTATTTTATTTTCACTATATTCTCAGAAGGCAGGTGCTATGATAATCCTCTTTTAATGGAAAATGAAACAGAGGATAAGTGACTTGCCAAGGGTCACAATGCCAGTAAAGTTTCTGAGGCAGGATTTTAACTCAGGTCTTCCTGAGTCCAGGTCAAGGGTTCTACCCAGGACTTGTCTGCACATGACCAGGGTTCAGGTGATAAACAAAAAATTAGACTTGCCTCATACCTCTAAACATTACATCTTTATCCAGTCTACATATAGTTTCATTTTTTCCATCTCAGGTTTAAAAGGGATAATATGGATTCCCTCCCCATCAAATTCCCAAATGGCTAATGGAGAATTTTATCCCAATGTGGTTTTGGTTTCCATGGTAGGGATAAATCCCACTTAACCCAAGAAAAAATTTTCTTAATCTCCAGTAACACATACTTTGCTAGAATGGAAATGATCCCTTCTCTTAGAAATCTCTCCCCAAAAGTTCATTTCTTAAGAAGTTTCTGTTTCTCCTCTCTTACCCTGGAGAGAGAGCTCCTGTTCAGCCTCCACTGTTCCATTTCCTTGAGTCTTCTACTTCCTTTTTATTTCTTACAGAATGCAGCAAAGTGAAGACAGAGAACATGTTTAATAAATAGCTGTTGGGAATGGGAAGTACTATAGAAATGGAGATGTGGGGAATATCTTAAGGAAGCTGATATACTAATGGACACACAGACTAGAGCACTAGGTATATGTATGCTGTGGAATAAAGAGAGGCATATGGGAAATAAGCTATTGGAAGGAAAAAGTTGGGGAGGAGGTTGTAGGGACAATGGCATAAAGATCAGAAAAATGGTGAGAAATTATGGAAAAAAATTTTTTTTTCCAGGATCTTCTTATCCTCTGGGTGGGGGGGGAAACGGAATCAGTTAGATAATGATTTTTATTTATTTATATATTTTTTGCCTTTTGGAGGGCAATTGGGGTCAAGCAATTTGTCCAAGGTTACACAGCTAGTTTTTTTGTGTGGGTGTTAAGTGTCTGAGGCCAGAACCAAACTCAGGTTCTCCTGACTTCGGGGTTAGCACTTTACTCGCTGTGCCACCTAGCCGCTCCAGATAATGATTTTTAAATGAAGAATAAGTTAAGATGCTCACACACTGATCCAAAACATTCCCCCCAAATGATTTCTAAAACCTCTGCAACAGGCTGTGTAAAAATATAGAATCATTATAGATTTTATACAATAAAAACAAACAGTATAGGTATGACTCTCAAATATATAAAACCAATATAAATTTTGTTCTTCGGGAGGTCATTTTAACAAGAATCAGTTATATTCAATGCTTTGCTTGCTTATGTACATCTTGATGACTTTTGATCTATCAAAGTGTCCCTGTTCTGGTTATGCCTTAAAGAACTGGGAGTTTGGTGGACAATGGCACCCTTATTATTGGATCGCAAACATTGTAAAGGACTTCAGGAGAGCATCTCTTCCAGTCCCGCTGCTTTCATGCTGGTAAAAGGCATTATTCTCATTGTAAAATCAAGTAACAGAGGCCCAGAAAAATTAATTTATCCAGTTACTGTAGAGGTTAGACACAAGAATCTTATAACTCTAATTGCTGAAAAGGCTCAAATCAGAAATAAGAACAAGTTTAAACATTCAGAAGAAAGTAGAACCAAGTTGGCAATATCTCAAAAAAATGAGATATTTTGTGACACACGGTAAAAATTGGAGTAAAGTGAGGAAGGATTGAACAGTATTCTAAATTTTCCTCAACTTTTCTAAAATTGATAGTTTTCTGTATCTGCAAAACAGAGCATGAAATTTGCAGAGTATTAGTTACCTTAAGTTTCTTCTCTGGCATTTGATGCTTTTTATAAACTAGCACACATATGCACTAGATTCCTAGTTTGTGGTTATAACTATATTATAATTATTATCTAAATAATTCCTAGTTTGTGGTTATAACTATATTATAATTATTGTCTAAATAAACTATGATTCTAAGTTTAATATGCTAAACATGATAAATCCTATGAGCAAACCAAGCTCCTAAACTAACAATTTAACAAAATTTCATGAAAAGACAGCTATGAGCACAACACTATGCTAGGACACTGGCAATACAAAGATAAAATATGATACTCCTCACTACAATGTGTTTTTACCTTCTAGTGGGAGAATACAATATAGCAAAAGAGAGATCTAGAGTGCTTTAGAAAAATATGAAGAGGAAGAAAAAAACTTTCATTTAAGGAAGAAGGGTATCAGGAATCCATTAAGAAGTTGGCACCTGATCTGATCCTTGAAGAAAAAAAGAGGATTCTTAAAGGAGGTGAAAAAAAGTATAAGTCATAGGAGATGAGCTGCCTTAATGCACAAAACAGCATATTCAGTCTGGGAAGCAGATAGATTTGGTCAGAACACAAAGTGCATGAAGGGAACAAAAATGAAATAATAACTGGAAAAATAGGTTGAAACCAGATTGTGGAGGGAAAACTCCACCAGATCATGGAGGACCATGCTAGGCTAAGGAGTCTTTTTTTCTAGAGGCAATTGCTGTTCAATCTTGTTGGACTCTTAAAGCCCCCATTTGGGGTTTTCTTGGCAAGACAGTGGAGTGTTTTGCCATTTCTTTCTCCAGCTAATTCGCTCATTTTACAGATGAGAAGCTGAGGCAAACAGGGTTAAGTGACTTGCCCAAGGTCACACAGCTAGTGTCTGAGGTCACATTTGAACTCAGGAAGATGAGTCTTCCTGACTTCAGGCCTGGTACTCTATCAACCTCCTAGAGCCCTAGATTTTAGAGAAAATTAGGAACCACTAAATAATAACCAGGGAAGCTTATCTGAGGGAAAAGTAATAAAGGTTCGAACTAAGGTGATCAAGTTGTGAGGAGAGAATAGAAAAGCTGTGACAGCTATCATGGAAGCATAACCGCCAAAAGTTAGTAAATAAATATATGAGACAGTTAGATTAAAGACAGAAAAAGAGATGAGTCAAAGATAAGTACTAGATTTCAAGCCTGGGTGACTGACAGGATGGCAATAACATCTCCCAAAGAGGCAAGTTAGTAGAAGGGGAAGAGTTAGGGGCAAAGATAATGCAATCAAGATATAGAGTTAAATGAGTTCTGACTTTAGAGTCTGGGGACCTGAGTTCAAATTCTACTCTGGCAAGTCACAACCTCTCTAGGCCTCAATTTCCTAGATTATTAAAGAAAGATTAGAGGAGGGCCCTGGATTTTTGTGACCTTTGGCAAGGCACAACCTCTCTGGGCCTCAGTTTCCTGGCTTATTTTTTTTTTAAAGGGGAGGTGGAGGTGGGGTGGGGAGGTAGAGGAGTTGGATTAGGTGGCCTACGGGAGATCTCGATCCGCAGTCTTAAAGATTTGGGAATTATCTTCGTCCCCGAGGGGCGCATACAGTCGGGCAACGTGATCCAGCAGAAATCAGAGGGATCTGAAGGGAGAGTCTGAGGGTTTAACTCTGGCCTGTGGCCCGGCCTCGTTGTGTGATGCGGCCGTGGAAAACGGCCACTTGACCTCTCTCGCCCCCGGGGCCTCGTCTGTAAAGTGCCCAGACGGATCGGGCCCCAAACCCTGTGACCGCCCCCTTCCACCTCCAGGATGGACCCCTTAGGAATGTTGGCTCTCCGACCCAGGCACCACTCAGGCTGGACCGGGGGAAGGGCAGGTGGGGTGGGGCGGGACAAGAGCTGCAGAAAGGGGATGGGCCCAGTAGGAGCAGGAGAAAGGAGCCCCGGAGGGGGGAGGCACTCACCAGGCCGTTGGAAGGCGCGCTGAGAGGCCAGCCTTCTTCCCCCTCCCCTAACTAAGAACTCGGGAGAGTTTCCTCCCCACCCCCTACTCAGCACCTCCCCCGCATTGTCTTCCCCGCCCCCACTCCTCTCTCTTCCCAGCTCCAGCCGGTCTCCCCAAATACTCACAACCGCTGCACCGCCGCCACCGAGAGAGGGCGCGAGAGGACTATGGGCAGTGAGCCTTCGCTGGAGGGCGCGTGCTGCCTCTGCCCCGCCCCTCCCAACGGCTTCTCAGCGGGTCTCGTGATGCCTGAGGGGGCGGGAGGGGCGAGTGTGCGCATGTGTAGCAGGTGCTTCATCCGGCCTCTCGATGCCTCCTCGCGAGGGGAGAGAATGGCAGAGCTGCAGAGGCCAGCGCCATAATGGTCTCTTGTCCGGTTGTTTTTTAGTCCTGTCCGGCTCTTCGTGACTCCATTTGGAGTTTTCTCACTCATTTTACAGATGAGGAAACTGAGACAAATAGGGTTAAGTGACTCTCCCAGGGTTATACAACTAGTGAGTGTCTGAGGTTGGATTTGAACTCAGAAAGGTGTCTTCTTGGATCCAGGCCCAGGACTCTTATCCATGATCCCATGATCTGGCTGGCCACCCCCCACGAGTCTCCTAGTGAAACCTTAGCGTGGAAGAGGAGGCAGTGGGTGAGTGCCAGGCCTCCATTACTGCCCCTTGGGGGCGGGAGCGGTGTTGTGCCCAACCTCGAGGAGCCTCCTCTCACCCGCCTTCTCTGCCCTCAGAGGGGCCACGGCACTCAGCCTGGTCTTGGGGTGGGAGGACTCCTTTGAAATGATTATTTTTCACTTTAAGAAAAAGTTTTTCACAAAGACATTTACTTTAAAAAGGGGAGGGGGTGGGATGGCATGTACGCAGTATTCCAAAAAAGAAATTAATATTTCACCCATAATCATAATCAGAAAGATCTGAGTTCTGATGTAGTCTCAGACACTAACATTGGGACCCTGGGCATATGTCACATAATCTCTCAAAGCTTCAGATTGCTCTTTTGTAGAATGGGGGTAATCATAGCACCTTCTTCCTTAGGAGGGTTGTGAGGGAAAATGAGGTATCAGTAAAGTGCTCTGCAAACCTTAAGTTGCTGTATAAATGCTGGTTAGTAATGACAGTGATCATAATCCTGTGCTACTTTGTATCCCAAACTCACACCACCTCCACAAGTAGAATGGCCAATGAATGAGAAACCTGTGCATACAGCACATGTAGTCTAATGCAAATGAGAAATCTGTAAAGGGAAGCCTCCGGGTCCTCTTTCTTAGAGACATTCCTCACAAATTTCATTGATGGGTATCTTTTTGTGACCTGTTTGTAGGATCTGGTGACGGGGTGCTGGAATAGTGAGTTGGGTTTGATGAATTGGCTTTGTGCTATCTGATAATCCTATTTACTTATCCTCCCTTAGTTCTATTTGCCCCAGTTTCAGATGGATAGTCATTATGCTTAGATCAAGGAAAAGCTTCCAACTTGGTTGAAATGAATGCTGCTAACCACTGTCCATTCTACTTCCAGTTTCTGGGGTTGAGAGGGAGAGAAAACTGGGGATGGGCTCAGGCCAAATCAGTCAGCAAATGTTTATTAAGCAGAAAATGGTCAAACAGAAAAGTGTGTATGTATAGGTATATGTGTGTGTGTTTTTGTATATATGTTTACATATATTCTATATATAAAGGCATATATAGAATGGGAGGGTGAAACTGTGTGGGGTTCAGAAACCCTAAACCAAACTGACTACTCAGAGACCTTTCAAAGTGAAGGTTTTAAGTTTTATTAGAATCTCTCAAGAAGTGGGTGGTCCTGTCTCTGGGAAATCCAGGGAGAGGAGGCTGCCCCACAAAAGCAGAAACTGGGTTAAATAGACAAGGATTCCCCGTCCCTCCCAAAAATTAACCTAATTATTACTAATGAGGCTCTAATTTTGTTAGATAACATACATAATACATGAGGTCCACTACGTAAGCGCAGTAACAACCTCAGAATACTGAACCCCCTTAAGTCCAACCTAGATGTGTCCTTATCTGGGCCTGAGTATCCCAAGGCCACTGTCTGCTTTCTGATTGGTCAAATCCACCTGCTGCTGCCAGCTCCTTTTATTCTACATTATTTCATTTTTAGTATTATCTAGGAGTTCTCTGGGAACTGGGAACTCAACTTCTTCCCAAGGCTACTGCCTCAACTCTTCCCAAGGCTACTGTCTGGTACTTTTTATCAGTAGTTTTGTTTCAGCAATTCTTGCAGTTCTATAGAAACTTAACCCGTTGCTACCTCTCACATTACCATTCCTTTCCCCAAACTAAAAACACCTCTAATTTGGTCTCAATAGTTAATCCAATCAATTGTATTAATACTCAATAGCTCTTACATTACCTTGAAATACATAATGACTTACATATGTATATATATATATGGGGAAACAATACTGAACTTAGTTACAAAATATAAGGAAGTAATAAGAATGTATATATGATGTTGAGAATGGGGAAACTTCACTGCAAGTTATCCCTTACAATAATGTTTTATAACAGCTCATTAAAAGTTGACCTGGCTCTAAATTTATTTAAGAGAACACCTTGAAAATAGTACTATTCACAAGATGTCTAGATATTTGGAAAATAATTTAACATGTGATGTAGAATGGTTATAAAAGAAGTTATTGTGAGCTTTCTTTCCCGGGTTGCACTGCTTTTCTAACCATCCCCACCAGAAACCTATCATGGGCTAGGCATTCCAGGAGGTATCTATCTATCTATCTATCTATCTATCTATCTATCTATCTATCTATCTATCTATCTATCTATCTATCTATCTATCTTAAATTTGGTATAATATGTAGTGATTTTACACTAATACCAATTTTGTTACTGTATTATTTGAAATGTTTTGTTTCCTGGGTTAAAGTATGTTGAAAAGTAGAGAAGAGACCTGGAAAATCTTGACCTGTCCACTGAATTCCTGTGTTTGCAACTAAATACAGTCTTTGCTAGAGAACTATCACACTCTTCATAAGCAATTGAAAGTGACCTTCAGTCAATAGTCTTTTCCTGTTCAATTTCCTGAATTAGAGGCTCATATATTTCAGCTTCCTGTCACTGGTTACTATTTATTACTACTATGCTTTTCAAGTGCACTCACTCAAATACTATTTTAACATACCCCATTTTATAGCATATTAAGAGTTTTTCAATTATGATAGATCTGGCTTTATTAAATATTTAAAACAAAACTCAACTATGTAGCCACAAAATACCTTTATTGTGTTAATTATTTAGAGTTTTGATTTTATGGATTGAACTATTTAGATTGTTTGCAAAATGATAAGAAAAATATTGAGAACTCAAAATTAATATACTGCTAAGTTACCAAAATATGAACTTAATCTTCTATTCAAACATAAAAATAAACCTGAATAAAAATTATCCCTTATGACTAAGTACATCCATAAAGTGTAACTAAAAGGCTTCTCATTAAGATAATAATCATCGGTGATGTGTACAGTGCTAAGTTGTAACTGCATTTTGAATTTGCTTGTTTAAGAGCCTAGACTCAAATTTTATACAGATAAAAATCCAACCTACAGTTACTATGGTGGTTCTAAACAGATAAGAAAATTGTAAGTTGCATCCCTGACCAACTTAGAAGAATCCATAATTTGACAGAACATGTTGGAAAAAGGTAACCTAACTTGGTGAGAAGTATGAATGATTAGGTAGATACTAAGGGAGGGAATATTCCAATCTGGGCTTAGTTTTATTTTGAGGTCATTTGCTTCCACATTTGGATTCCTTGGTTATGGCATATGGTATGTAACTATACTCCTTGTTGCACTCCTTGATATGTGCACATTAATGTTAGTTATATAATGTTGCATGGCTCATAATCTCAAAAAAGTTTAAAAATGTTTCTCTCCAATCTGGAATTATGCCCAAAGGGCTATAAATACTTTCATACCCTTTGATCCAGCAATACCACTCCTAGGGTTATATCCCAAAGAGATCATAGAAGTGGGAGAAAGACCCATATGTACAAAAATGTTTATAGCAGCTCTTTTTGTGGTGGCAAAGAATTGGAAATTAAGGGGTGCCCATCAATTGGGGAATGGCTGAACAAGTTGTGGTATATGCATGTTATGGAATACTATTGTGCTATAAGAAACAAGGAGCAGACAGTCTTCATATTTACCTAGAGAAGCTTATACAAACAGATGCTGAGTGAGAAGAGTAGAACCAGGAGAAATTTGTACACAATTACAGACACAACGTATGTGTGATGACCAACTTTGATAGACTGGACTCCTCTCAGCAATGCAGTGATGTAAGTCAATTCCAAAAGACTAATGATGGAGAGAAATATGTGCATCCAGAGAAAGAACTAGAAAGAACTGAGTTTATATCCAGGTGGAAGCAAAATACCTGATCTTTTTACTTCTCTTATTTGGTTTTATGTCCTGCTTACCATTTTTCATTCCAGCTGATACAACCTGTCTTTGTAACCTGACTAATGTATAATGTGAAAGTATTTACAGATCCTATACTTGACTATATGCTGCCATGGGGAGGAGGGAAGGGAAGGGGACAAAATGTGAAACTCAAGGAATTGTGGAATTGAATCCTGTAAACTAAAAGGAAACAAACAAATTAATTTAAAAAAAATGTTTCTCTCCACAGTAGTGGAGATAGAACTAAAAGACTGATGGAATGTTGATATTTAAAACAATACCACATTATCTTAGACTTTATAGCATTAACACCATTGGAAAAAACATCTAAACTTGAGATAGTTGGATAACTTGCCTTGTCACACAACTCATCTCTTTCTTCCTCCTGTGTTACAGAATTATATGCATTATGAAAGAGGAGATTACTAGTTATTGACTATACAGATGTTTGATTTTGGATGACTGAATATTGTCATTGCTGATTTTAGTTTATTATGGTAGGTTATTATTGAATCATTGGATAGCAATAATAACCATATAATGTTAGGAAATTGGTCAAAATAATGAAATAACAGACTTCACCTTTATGCCTTTGTGTATGTTGTTTCTTATTCACTCTACATCATTGCTTTTGGTTTTCCTAAGTGTCCATAATTGTTACTTAAGAGATACTCAGGAGAAAGATGGCCTGTAAATTTGCTAAAAGGACCTCACTAGGTATCTCCAATCACCAGTACTATTGTTAAACTTCAAGGTCTTTGAGATTCGCAGATCCCACATAAAAAAGACTCATGACTTTCTAAAGGTTAATATTGAAACAGATGACCAAATGAGGAAATTTGTTTTTTCTTGACTATGCATATTGGTTACAAGGTTTTTTTTTCTTTTATAATGGGGAATGGGGATGAAAGGGAGAGGAAATAGATTTTTGTTAATTAACAACAATAATTTTTTTGGAGGCAGTTGGGGTTGTGACTTTACTACAGTCACATAACTAGTAACTGTCTGAGACCAGATTTTGAAAAAACAAAACAAAACAAAAAATCAACCAACCTTAATTAAAAAAAAAAGGAAAACAGCAGGACAGGGTGATTGAACAAGTAATATCTCCCCTTTCTAAGAAGAGCACAAAAATGTAAGGCAGATGCTAATAACATAAGAGATATTAAGCCATTTTTGTTAATCTTAACGAATGTTTTTATAGTTCCAGACAAATACCTATCATTTCTCTTCAAACTCTCATGATTTTATCCTTGTGATTGTTTTGTTTTATCTTTACTACTTATTTTGAAATGTAGAATGAATGGAAAGTTAGGAGTATAGAAAGAAAATTTAAAAGTTTCTTAAAACACTCTATAAGAGCTCAATGAGTACAAAAGATGTTTTCAATTTCATATTGTGTATTATGTTACAAATGTTAACTAATTCCAGTCCTGCTAGTCCTCATGTTAAAAAGATAACTGTACCCTGTTTGTCATCAGTGGAATTTACCTTGTGTGGTATAATCTCTTGGGACTAAAGGATCATAGGCTCATAGATCATAAATGTAGAGTTGAAAGAAGGTTGTTAAATCCTCTAATTTTGCAGAAGAGGAACCTTGAATTAGGTTCTCTGATTCCAGAGACAGTAATTTTGTCCACAATAATCATGACTTAGTTATCACTAATCTCACTTTGATCCTAGTGAGATGAGATTGCTTCTGTTTTTTTTTATTGATCCTATTTATAGTTGATTTTTTCCCCTGTTACTGCCCAACTATGGTTCTTTGCTCTGAACCTAGTGCAGAAATTCAGCTGGCCTGTAATGAGTTTAGTTTAGAAATCCACTTCTACTGATAATCACTGTTCTATCTTTGCCTCAAGGAAATCTGTTATTCTAAAAAGATGCTGGTGGACATCAGGGAATCTGATCTAGTATCTTTACATCACTGAGTTATCCTTCGAGCATTTCCAGTTTGTTTTCCATGAAGTCTGGTTCACTATTTCCAACCTTGCAGGTAGAATCAAACAATCAGTTCTTAGTCCTAGGAAGGAAGGAGAAGATTGTTGCTGACCCTTCATCCCCAAATTCCAATCAATCATATTGTAACCCATACTTCAGCTATGTAACCAGTCATATTGTATTCACCCCCACGATGCTGCCAACTTTTAATCATTGGTATTATTTCGTCACCTACCTATTTTGTTCTCTGCTTATAAAAGGAGCTGCATGTTGATCCAGTGAGTCTTTGACCTAAAACTGAAGCATCTGTTGAACCACTTTATTATCAAGTCTGCACCCTGTTAATTCACTTGCATGGAGAATATGTGCCTCAGTCTATCTTGGTTGAATTTCACTTGCAATACTAGTAAAAGTGTCTATGCCACTAACCTATTAGCACACTACTACCATGTAGAAGAAAATTCCAACAACTACATTCTTGGAGTGTTTTCTGGCACCTCCAAATATTAAATCAATTTCAGGTGGCAACAGATTTTTGGGATGATTGGGGTGACATCCCTGCAAAAAAAATGACAGGCTTCCCTTGACAAATTTCCCCCATTGTTATGCTTCTCTCCTTTGAATAGGAAAGTTTCCTGTTAGACTATGGCTTTAGCTAATGTAGTCCTTGAATAATGTGAAATTAGAAATTGGTTGTCCCAAAAAGATCTCTGACTTTTACTTGAAATTCATTAATCTTAAGGGAATCTTTTTATCACACCTATGTGAGGTCATCTGGAACTTTTAGACCTAGATATCATAAACAGTTAATATTATAGTGTCCTATTTTCCCCTTTTCAGTATATCACAGGCCAAATGCTTTAAGTTCAGTTTTACTAAGTATAAATCTACTGTGTTAGCAATATTTGGGTAGAATAACTTTTTTTTTGTAAGAATTAGCTATTTCCTAATTATATGTAGTAATAATAATAATAGGAACTGGGCCTGTAGTTTTCCTGATATAGAGAACTCATATAAGGAAACACCTTCTTGGTAACTCATAGTCTTCGACAGTCATGTAGAACACTGAGAGGCTAATTCACTTGCCCAGGATGTGTCAGAAGTAGAATTTGAATCCTTGTCTTCCTGATCTCTATACTCTTTGCTATTCTGCTTCTGCAGAGCAACAGAAAAGTAAGAGGGCATCATGAAGTACCCAAACTGGGAACATGCTGTTCCATGGAGTCCAAACCAAACAGAGCTACTAATGGAGTTACCAGGAAAGTTTTGAAAATTCAGAGCCTTCTGTGAAGGAAGGAAGGCTTTGGGAAGAGTTTAGTGCTCTACTCTAGCCCTCAATCAGAGAGGAAAGGTCACTGAAGAGTTGAGATTGTGTTGAGTGGCATGGTGAGATTTCAGTAGATTAGCTTATTTTGAGTGGAGCATACTGTTTCTGAGCAGGTGATCTGAGTTAAACCTTGTCACACATATTTCTTACACATATGCCTCACTACTATTATAGTCTAAGTTTAAATTTACTTCTTCCATGGAAATTGTATGTTTCCTAATGGGAAGGAGTAAATTAGGTTCTTTGCCGGAGATTTTGTATTAGCTGTCTTTAATATGTTATCTTAGAGTATAAGTAGTTGTCCTCTGGGAACCTGTAGTGCCAATGCAATATTTAAAGTGCACACAATCATGATAAAGACCGTGACTATAAGTATCACATGGTGTTCGATTGCAACATATACCAAACTCTTCAGATAGAGGCTAGAACTGAAGCATTTATTTAGACACCAGAAAAATGAATCCCCAAACCAGTAAGCCAATTCCATCATAGTACCAAAGATATTCAGAAGTCATAATAACACTGAGAGCCACAGCATCCTTCAGCCTTCCCACAAACCAATACAAGATCAATATCTGTCTACTCACAAGCCTATCTGACTCCTTGCCTGAGGTCCTCCTCTCTCCCCCATCATCTCTCTGGCTCTTGACCAGCTTCCTGTGGGCTCTTCTTACCCTCAGCAAACTCCCCCCACCACAGGCTCCATGTGACTACATTCAGCCTGTTAGGGGGCAGAGTTTATCTTCACAACAGGGAGGCTTCCTGTGGGCTGTGCTGCAACCCTTCAGCAAATTCCCTCCATCACAGACTCCATGTAATTACATTCAGCTTATTAGGACACAGAGTTTACTTTCAAAGCAGGGGAAGTCTTCAAACTTCCCCCTAGGTCTATTAAGGGGCAGGGAAGATCTTCAAATTCCCATTCTCATTACATTCAGCACTGAGATCTTTCATGTCCCTTACATGGCAAAAGTACATTAACAATAAATGAGAGTTTAGGGATAACTGGTGGAAAAACTGGTGTCAACAGAAATTTGCAACAATATAACAGAGATAATAGAAAAACTCTGCATGTAAAACAATAGCTTAGGATGGGGGCCTGGGCAAAAGCACTCCCATGCTTCCCCCCTTGAACAAATGGGGCTCAAAATCTTGGGGCAAGGGGGTGAAGGTATCTTCTCCAGAGCTACTTCAAGCTGAAACTGGACATACAGCTCTCCCTGCCCCAAGGGACCCTATTCAAGAACTCAGTTCTTTAGTGGTCATCTGGAACTTGGTCAACGCCAGGTCCAGAGGTGGCACATCACAGTCATGGACAGGGGGTGACATCCAACTTAAGCAATCAGTCATCTACAGGTGGAGAGTACCAATCCTGCAGAAAACAAATCTTGCAAACAAGTTTAACAGACAAAAAGTAAAAAAGAAACAAATACAGGATCAGCTGTGCCTCTGGAATCCAAGAACTCACTGTCATAACCTCATTCACAGTAGAATCCATGAGTTAAGGGTACAATTTGAGAATCATCTTCCCCTGAATAAACAATAGCTACAGTATTGTCTTTCCTATGTGCTATAATCTCTGCAGCCTTTGGAACATCATCTGGTTTCCACTTTACCCATAGTTTAGCTTCCAATTTTATTCTATTAGTAGAACTAAATTCTTTAGTTCCTCTGATAGTTATTTCAGAAGGAGGGCCAGTTTTCACAAGTGGTATTGTTTCACAAGGAATCATAATCACTTGAACTATTCTATCATTTTTACAAAACTCTATGTGTGCTTCACCCAAATTCTTCAATGTTACAATAATTTCTCCTTGATAATTAGAATCTATTACTCCAGCCAATGCATGTATACCTTGAGCTGCTAAACCTGCTTTAGGTAATATCTGTCCAAAATGATTTTTAGGAATTCTCATACATATCCCAGTAGAGATATTTCTTATCTCTTTTCTATGCAAACAAAAGTCTTCTAAACAATGTAAATCATATCCTGCTGAACCAGGTGTTCCTGGATATGGTGCTGGGACATCTTGTCTCACAGTCCAATATTCAATATTTGGGATCTTATGTGTCTGCTGTTTTCTAATTTGCAGGTTTGGAGGCATCATTCTGGCTAGAGGAGTACTTTCTCCCAATGGTTTATTATTCAAATTATGTAAAGCAGTGAACAAATTATCTTTCCAATGTTGATATGAATGATTAGAACTTGACTTCCTTAACTGTTCTTTCAGTAATCCATTCATTCTTTCAATTAACCCAGATGCTTGTGGAATATGAATATGATATATCTATTCTATATTATTTAATATATTATATATCTTCATTTCATTACTTTTGAAATGTGACCCATTATCGCTTTGAATCTGCATTGAGGTTCCATAATATAGACTTATGAGATCTAGAGTTTTACAAGTGTTTTTCTGGGTTTCATTCTTATGACAAGCCACCAGTACACCTAGATAGGTGTCAACACAAGTACATATAAATTTGCATCATTTATCTTGGGGTAGGGGACCAATATTTGCCAGATTAGGACTTTTCCCCTTGCTATCTCCCCAGTTACTACCCGAGGAACAGTTCACTCTTTTTCCAATTGACATACATGACATTCTTCTGCTATCTGTTTTAACAATAAATGAGAGATAATACTAATACCTCAATCTTGTGCCCACTGGTGTGTGTCCTGGACCCCTAAATGGCTGCCTGTTTGGTGGACCCATTGTGCTAATACTGGATCATCTGTTGTTGTCAAAGTAGGGACAATATGTTCAGTAGCAATCTTTGCTAGTCCATCAGCATGAGCATCGTACTCATGTTCCAGCGTGGTGAGGGCCACATGAGCATCTACATGAAAAACTGACAAACAGTAACCAAAGACATATCCCACATATCTTCCCATAATTCTTTGCCCCAGACTTGTTTACCATGAATTTCCCAATTTTGATTTTTCCACATGGGCATCCATGTAGCTAACCCATTAGCTACTGCCCATGAATCAGTGAATATATGACACTGTCCACCTTGCTCTATTTTGATGGCCTGATATACTGCCATAAGTTCAGCATATTGACTACTTCCACCTATCCCAGTACTTTCCAAAGTTCTTCCAGTACATGGGTTATAGGCTACTGCTTTCCAGTGTCTTTTTTGACCCAAATATTTTGCTGCCCTATCAGTAAATTATACATGTTTCTCCTCTTCTTCAGTTAGTCAATCATATCCATCATTCCATCTTACCAGGGACTGTACCAACTGTTGCCTTGGTTCAGGGGATGTATCATGTTCCTCAGTATTGATGTTAGCTATAGATTCATGTAGGGTGGAAACTCACTTTTGCCAGTTTTAGCTCTATTTTGAATAAACCACTTCCATTTAATTCTGCTGGCCTCTTGGGCATGTCCAATTCTGTGAGAAGCTGGGGTACTCATTACCCACGTTATAATCAGGATTCCAGGCCTTAATGTCACTTCATGGCCCAGAGTCAGTTGTTCAGTCTCTACCAAAGCCCGATATGCAGCTAAAAACTGCTTTTGAAAAGGTGTATATTACACTCCAGATGAAGGAAGTTTCCTGGACCAAAATCCTAAAGGTACATTTCGGCTTTGTTGTTTTTGCCATAAACTCCAGTTTGCATAATCATCCTGTACAGTCACTTGTATTTCCACCAGACCATTCTGCATAGGCCATAAATCTAGAGCCAACTGTATAGCAGCTTTGGCTTCCTCAAAAGCTTTGCTCTGCTCAAGTCCCCAGTCAAATTCATATTTCTTCCTGCTAACTTTATGTAAGGGTTTCAAAATCTGTCCCAGGTGTGGAATGTGATGTTGCCAATATCCAAATAATCCTGTAAACTTCTGGGCCTCTTCTTTATTGGCAGGGATAGGAAAATCCTGAATCTTTTGTCAGACTTGTGGCTGAATCTATCACAGTCCCTTATTCCACTGTATTCCCCCAAATTTTACATTTTGAGCTGGTCCTTGAATCTTTGCAGGGTTAATTTCCCACCCTTTGCTTTTCATATGTTCAGTCAAAAGTGTCAAACTCTTCTCTACTTCTCTTACATTTCCCCCCCACCCCCATATCATAATATCATCAATGCAATAGGTAAGCTATATACTAGATAGCTTTAATTCATCCAAATGTTCAGCCACAATTCTATGACAAATGGTGGGACTATGCAGATATCCTTGTGGCAAGTGGGTGAAAGAATATTGTCTGCTCTGCCAAGTGAAAGCAAACTGGTCCCACTGTTTAGAGTCTATTGAGATGGTGAAGAAGGCATTGGCCAAATCAATCACTGCATACCAAGCCCCATTATATTTCTGAATCTTTTCTATTAAGGTGACAGTAACTGGAATAGCAGCATACAAGGGAGGAGTAACTTTATCAAATTGTCTATAATCCATTGTCATTCTCCATGTCCCATCTAATTTTCATACTGGCCAAACAGGAGTATTCCAGTGTGTGGTTGTAGGGACTAACACCCATGCTTCAATATATTCCTTTATAGTATTGGCAATTTCATCTTGTCCACCTGGCACACAATACTACTTTAAAGTAATTACTTCAAAAGGTTCAGGTAAAGTGATTGCATCCATTTTCATTTTTCCCACTAAAACTTTATTAATTCCTATCTTCCTTACTGCAAATTGATATCTTCCTTCAGGTAAATTCAGAGTCATGCCTCTCAATATATCTATTGCAATGATGTATTCAGGAATGGGTACAATAACCACAGTATATTATTCTTAGGTAATTGTCCAGTTTTCATCATTAGTTTGACTTGTCTGGTTGTTATTTCAGCCCCTCCTAGTCCTGTGATGGTAATAGAAGTTCCATGCTTGAACTCATCAGTGTTTCCATAAATGAGGGAAGCCTATGTCCCAGTATCTAACAAGGATGTGGTTACAGTATTTGATCCATTTTTCCAATATATAGTCAGATTATTATGGGGTCTGCAGTCTTGTCTGTGTATTTCTTTAATCTGAGCTGGGGCTTGGCCAATTTCCTATTCTCCCTGAAGGTGTGATGAACTTGGATACAATGATTCAGGAGCATCTATGGGGCAGCCCTTACATCTCTAGTCCATCTGATATTAAGTCCCTCATGGTACATTTCATATAGTTCATTAGTCGTAATACCATCAATTTTTCTAAAATCAACCCCTGCTCTCAATAGAGCAACAAACAGTTCTTTTCTTGGCAATTTATTCTACCTTTGAATCCTCTGGCAATTTGCTTTTCTCTCACAAGGAAATTTATCTTTTTTCCCATTCTCCTAAGTCACTTAGCTGTGAAATCTTATCCAGCACCTCTGACAGAGGGTGTCCTATTTCACCAATTAATAGAGTCAGAACTAGGTGCTCATAAGCAGGAGGAGCTGTCTTCACCATGATATTTCTATGAGGAACTGCTAAGGGGATTTCATGATATGCATCTCCAGCCATGATAGCAGTTTTCAATACATCTTCTTTCAACTTTCTCAGACAGTCTCTAAGCAAGTACCAGGGTGTATCTCCACTAGGCCACATAGAATCAGTGGGATACATTCTATTGCATCCATCAGAGGCTAAAGCTAGCAGACTGGTCATATTGTTACCTCCTGTCAAATGAAAGTCTCTAAAAGCTTGCTGGACAAAAAGAATTATGGCAAATACTTATACATTCAAACAGTACACTTTATTTATCACTACCCCAGCAGCTCCTTCATCAGTGATTCTTACCATCCAAGACACTAAGGATTCTCCCATCCTTTGGGTGAATCTGTTCAAAATATCAGTAATTTCCTGTTGAGTGAAATCCTCAAGTATCTCCTTGAATACTGCTAGCCATCCTTGAATCTCCTGCCTTCTTGGTATCAGGCGAGCTTCTGCCCCTGTAAAAGTTTCACTATGAAACAACATATCATTCTGTATTGTATCACTTGCTCTCAATGCACTCCCTTGGGAGTTGTTGTCATAGCAACTAGGTTCAGACTCTACCAAAGCTATATGAACTTTCTTCCTGTTACTTTTTTGCTTCTTTTTCTGAGCCAAATTTACAACAGCCCTCTCTCCTTCCACCTGAGACTCTCCAGGTTGCTCTTCTAAAGGAGGGTACGAATGCTGACATTTAGCCAACTCTTGTAACAGCTTGTCTCTGCTTTTACACACAGTATGGTAGCCTGTTAGTACAAGCTAGCCTCTTCTGCTCACTGCCTCCAGCTCTCTCTCAGGTTTTATTGGCATTCTTTGCAATCATGTTTCTAAATCTCTAGGTTCTCCATGCTATAGTCTCTATTCCCAGTTTTCATAGAGCCCTGTACTTTTAGGCCACTCCCTTTCTAGGGAGGCATAAGGCAAATCCTCCCATCCTGGGATAGCCATTTCTTCTTCTAAATACCTGCTGTCCCCAACTAGAGGTCTGATATTTCTTGATCCCATCCTTGTTGCCAAATGTAGCGCCAAGCAATATTTACAGTGCCCACGATCATGATAAAGACCGTGACTATAAGTATCACGTGACGTTTGACCACAAAATACACCAAACTCTTCAGATAGTGGATAGAACTGAAGCATTTATTTAGACACCAGGCAACATATTCCATCACAGTAACAAATATATTCAGAAGCCATAATAACACTGAGAGCCACAACATCCTTCAGCCTTCCCACAAACCAATACAAGATCAATATTTACTCACAAACCTCTCTATCTCCTTAATTAACTTCTGTCTCTCCCACCATCTTGCTACCTCTGACTACCAGCTTCCTGTGGGCTCTGCTTACCCTCAGCAAACTCCTCCCACCACAGGCTCCATGTGACTATATTCAGCCTATTAGGGGGCAGAGTTTACTTTCTAAGCAGGGGAGGTCTTCAAACTCCCCCCTGGGTCTATTGAGGGGCAGGGAAGATCTTCAAATTCCCATTCCCATTACATCTTGCCACTGGACTCAGATGACTTTGGAGGAGAGAGCTAGATGTAGCTCTGCCTCACTCAAATACAGTTCATGTCCAAGTGAAGATATGCTTGTGATGGCATTGGTTCTCCTCAAGAATGAAGGACAAACAACAACTCTATACTATGCTATATAATAATTATGATGATTATGATGACGATAACTTTATTTTAAGGACCAGCCATTTCCTAATTGTACTGCCAAAGTTTCAGTAACTGCCATGCTTGATAATATTTATGCAGGTCTATTAAAGGATGATAGATCCTTATCTGGTCCAAATTTCTTTCCTGACCTACTCTCTCATATCTCCAGCTATCTATTAGATATCTCAAACTGGATGTCCTACGGGTATCTTAAACTTGATCATTCCAAAATTGAACTCTTATTTTTTCCTTAGTACTCTCTCTTTTGTCAAGGGTGCCAGTGTCCACCTAGTCACCCAGACTTGCAACCAAAGTGTCATCCAGGTCTCCTTACTCTCACCCCCCACCCCCATCTAATATGTTGCCAAGTCCTGTTGCAAGGCTCTACTTTCATGTATCTCTTGTATATACCCCCTTATCTATCTCTGACATCGTCACTATCATGGTGCAAGCTCTCATAACTTCACACCTGGGCTGTTACAATAGCTTTTTAATTAGTCTCTCTCTACTTCCAGTCTCTCTGAACTCTAGTCCATAATCCAGTCCATTTACCTTTCAAAGTGATCTTCCTAAAGCATGAATTGGACTGTACCACTCCACCTCCCTATTCAATAAACTCCAATGGCTCCCTATTACCTCTAAGATCAATATAAAATCTGTTGGACTTTTAAAACTCTTTGTAACTTGGAAACCCTCCATCCCCCTTTCCTATAAGATATTTTATTCTCAATTTCTCTCCAAGTACTTTGTCATCCAGTGAATCTAGCTTTTTTTTGCCATTCCTCAAACAAAATACTCCATGTTCTTATTGTAAATTTTCAGTGTTACAATTCCATGCTTGCCTTCCCTCTGAGATTAAAAATATTACCTCAAATTTCTACTGTAGTGATTCTGCAATGTAATTGATTTCATGCTGTATTGATTTTTATAATTGAGTGTGCATTTGCCTAGAGCCATCTTTCTATGCACTTGAACTGAGCTTAGGAGTTTAGCTTTCTCTCCGAGTTAGTTTAAAGTTATAAATAATAGGGAAACTGTCTATCATACCTTCAGCTCCTGAGAAAATATCAAGATATCTGGTGTTATCTTTGATAAATCCTGAAGCTAAGAGATACATTGTCCTTGAACTGTCCTTGCACCATTAAGTAAAGCTATTTTCTCCCTAACAAACCTTTCTAGGCACCAGGGAGTCTGCTGACTCAGGTCCACTAACAAGGTCTGCAACATGCAGATGGATCCCATGAGTCAATTAGCACTGCTTAACGACAAAGGAAGTGATAACTAGGTCCACGTCGGTGCTAGCCTTGATGTAACCAATCATGTTGTCCCCCACCCTTGTCTACCCTATAACCAATCACATTGTCTTTTCCACCCACCTTCACAACTCAATTCTTTATTCTCTTGTACTTCCCCCAAGCTATATGAAGGCTAATAAGCCCTAACATATGATCTTTGGCTATTGAGAGATGCCATTGACCCAATTTATTGGTTACTGCTTGCCTAAGTATAAATTGATCATGCTAGGGAATTTGTCTCTCAGTTTGCCTTAATTTTCAAAGGCAACACTTCTAATATTGTCTCCAGTTTAACATATCTATATCTATATATATATGGATATTGTTTATATATGGTTGTTTGCATGTTGTTTTCTCTCAGATTATGAGCACCTTAAGGACAAGGACTTTTTTGTCTTTATGTGCATCCCCAGCATTTACCAAAGTTCTTGTCACATAGTGGGCACTTGAAAATGATTGTTGGCAGCAGGTAAAGCTTAGTCCATAAACCAGCTTTGAGGTTTCCAAGATCCTATACAACTTCCAGTATTCCTTTAATCTCTCTTTTCCTCAGAGACACCATGAGCAAAGGAGACAAAGTTATGATAAAAATGAAGGACATTAATTACTCCACATTTCCTTTTTTAGTACAACAGTACTATTCGAACTATTTTTTATTATATCTATCTGTCATCTCTATCTATCTATCTATCTATCTATCTATCTATCTATCTATCTATCTATCTATCTATCTATCTATC